>NC_058386.1:13765000-14073125 GCF_018350175.1 Felis catus
CCAGTGTTCTGTTCCATAAGGTCTCCTTTATTGGCTGCCTTCCTTTCCCGGCTCACTTCCCCCACTGCTGTTTCCTCCAGTCGCCACCCAAAGAAATGAATGACTAGTACTCAAAAATCCCTCTCTTAGGCTCTGCTTCTAGGGTAACCCACACGAAGACAGAAAGTGAATATAAAGATTTTTTTTCCTACCGATGATCGTGAAGTGAAGGCAGCACTTTGTAATTCCCTTTCACAGAGCAACTTTGCCAAGTGCCCTGCTCTGACCAGATGGCATCATGTTGCAGTGAGAAAGCCTTGAACTTCGGGGTTACATTCAATCTTAAGTTCAGATCCCACCTTGGCCATGGACTGGCTGATTGCCTTGTGGGACCTCGCTCATGTTATTTTGCTTCAGTGAGCCTCAGTTTCCCCACTTACAAAAGAGGGATAAAAGTATCACCCTCCACAATTGTTGAGAAAATTAACTATATCAACAGAACAACACAGTGCCTGGCATATAGTAGCAGACCAGTAAATGTCAGTTCTTTGACCTGCAGTCGATTGTTCACAGCCTCTACCAGTAGAATGGAATGTTCTTGTCCTCATAGCTTTTGTCATGGGAGAATAAAACAGACAGACACCCAGAGCAAGAATGTATCGGGGTTCCTAGCTCTGTGTGATTACGAAACAATGGTAAAGATAAATATGAGGAAAATCTTATCTGGCTAATTTTTTTTCCAGTCCACTTTTTAACTATTTTTTTAAATTCTGACATTATAGATTAAACGGAATTGTGTTAACATTCTACTCTTGTGCTCTACTATGGCAAACAAACAAACAAACAAACAAACAAAAAAACCATTCATGACCAAAAACCCCCAAATAAAACACAGAGAAGCTTATAAAACTAAATATGGAACTAAGCTCTAACGGCTGAATGGAGAAAGGAATTAAAATAATTTAAAAATCACAAGTTTATGGTAAAGTGCAGAGAAACTGAAAATTTACAGACTGTTTAAAAACCGAAATTGCTGACTGTTCAGAAACTACCCAGATGGATCAAGCGGGGTGAACAGCCAAAAAAGAGAACAGGCGAATCTGCACTGTTTTAACTGCTTCCCATGCTACCCAGCTCTGAGGTCCGCCTGGCAGTTAGATCCTGAAGCAGGCTAAGGCTGGCAGCGGACTCGGTGGGGTAGCCTGCCTGTGGGTAGATCCTTTTTCTGGGCTTGCAATTTTGATCTACACCCAAGACATCTGGTATACCTTGTTGATTTTAGCGCTCCGACACCCCATTATGCAGTCAATTAAAATGCTTGGAATGGGGAGTTCATGGGTAGTCTTAGTAGATGCATCCAAACCTGCCGGATAGCCTTTCACCTCTGGAGAGTGGACTCAATGTCACTGAACCCACGGTTGCCATGCATCATGGGAAAACGAGACTGGTGCTTTGCCAACAGGGGCAGTGTGGTCAGTGTGGCTGTGGGATGGCGTGCTGTCCTTGAAGAGTATAGGCCTCTAGAGGGAGTCCCCTCAGATCGGGGTTGAGGCACGTGGATGGGCACATGTGAGAAAAGCTCACACGATTGCTGCCTGTGTTTTGCCCTTCCCGACCACCTGCAAGGATGGCCAGAGAGTTGGATGACCTTCAGGGTTGGGGTGGCTCCATTGTGAGCAGACAGGTCTGTTTGACACACTCAGTGATGGATTGCCAAATGCCAGCAGCTGTAATGGCTGAGTTGGGAAGCATATCGCCTGTCGCCAGACCCGAGTCTCCGCACTCCCTCGTTGTATTTCCTTGACCCTGAAACTGCCTTTCCCGATGAGAGAGCCACACTGATAGCAGGGACCATCAGGCTCAAGGTGACCCGCATCAGGGTGACCACACACTGTTGTGTGAGCAGCTGTGCTATTGTGCTGATGTCCTCTTCCAGTTTGTCAATCATCATAGGTAAGGATTTAAAGGTAGCTTTAGAGGGTCCAGCCAAAGTGGTCATTATCAGCACGATTCTCTTCTGAGATGTTGACATATGCACCATGCTCCCCACAAATCCTGACTGATTCATTCTCCTTTCTTTCTGAAAATACTGCCAACTTCTTTTACATGCATGAAGAGCTGGATGGTGAATGTGACATTGAATCCACTTTCAATCATAGCCTCTCACCACCTGCAGGGCCCCTGTCACCTTCCTGCCAGGTCGTAGTGTTCCTCCCCCCCCCCCCCCACCTTCTGCCCTTCCCCTTCCCACTCACTCCCCTTTTTCTCATTGGGCCTTCAGTTTGGGGCTTTCCCCAGGGCCAGTGACTAAAGAAAAGACTCCAAGGAAGGAGACAACCAAACCCTAAGCATGAAAGGAAAACAAGTGATACATTTGATTACATTTGAATGAAGAAATTTTGTTCAACAAAAGACCCCATTAAGAAAGAGAAAAAGCAAGCCATAGAGCAAGAGAAGATATTAGCAACTCCTAACTTCTATATCCAACAAAAGACTTTTATCTAGAGTAAAGAACTCCTATAAATTAAGAAGGAAATAGAAACCCAGTAGAGAAAAGAGCAAAAGGCTTGGACATGGGCTGCACAAAAGAAGATATCCAAATGACCGGTAAACATAAAATGTGCTCAACCTTATTACCAATCAAAGAAATGCAAATTAAAATCACCACTATGCATCAAATAGATTGGCAAAAATGAAAACCTCTGACATTAGCAAGTATAATTTAGGATGTGGAACAACTGGAACTCTCATACGCTGCTGGTAGGAGTATCAGTTGGTGCCCTTGATTTGGGAAAGAGGTAGACATTATGTGTTGAAGTTGAAGACACTTATACCCTATGCCCCTCCAATGCATACTGTATAATTCCATTTATTTAGCTTTCAAAAACAGAGTAAACAAGTGTATAGTTTAGGTATGCACACTTAGGTGGCAAAACAGTAGGACACTGCAAGAAGTCATTACCATAAAGTCAGTAGGAAAAAGTCATGGAAACGGAGAGAGGAATTTGTAATGGGCCAGGAGTACACAGCAGTCTAACGGAGAGGTTGGCGATATTCTATTTCTTGACCTGGGTGGTAGTTACAGGAGCGTTTAGTCTACAAATAATTCATTATGCTACATGTTTGCACTTCATGTCCTTTTCCATGTGTTGTACTTAGTTTTAAGAAGGTTGAAGAAAAAGCTTTCTCCAAGTATGCTCTGAGAAACATTGGTTGATGAGATTTTAATATGTTACTCACAAAAAGGATTCCATGGCCAAATACATTGCAGCCCCGGGATAAATAAGGATGAACAGGTCTTTAATATGCCAGGATACACTGTGACATTCCAAGAGGAATCAATGCAGTGATGTACGTGACCGTGGAACCCTTTTCTTCAGTGGACATTTTACAGAGTATATACTTAGGAAAAGTAGATGGAGAAAGACATACAGCAAGTCCCAGTTTTATGCACCTGTTGACTTGGTCCAACCAAGGACTTCAGGAGGTTTATGGAAAGCATAGGATGCAAAGTAGCAAGCAAATGAAGTTTTAAGCTGTGCTGAACTGGAGCCCCTCAATATTATTAAGATCTTTATAATTTCAGGTGTTTAGTCCATTGATCCCAAATACTGAAGAGTGAGGGGTCAGCTTTTACCCATACCCGTACTTTCTGCCATGTGTCTTCCAGTTTTCTTAGTCATTACATTGATAATTTTCTGTGGGTGGATGGGGCAACCCGTACTTGCTTACTTCTTGTTTTATGTTTATGTCAATTGGCTGTTTATAAGCAAAATCATCCTCATGGGATCCCACATCTGCCCTAATGCTGGTGCTGTAACTCTGCTCTCACTGGGACACGAGGTCCGTCAGCTTTCATTGTATCACCATCCCCGATAGTGGCTTAAATAAAACGACGATCAGGATTCTGTGGTCTGGAAATTTGGGCTGGGCTCAGATGGAGGAGTCTTCTGCTGGCCTTAACTGGTGTCACTCGTGTCTGCGGGCCACTGCTGGATCAGCTGGGATATGAGCTGGTGGTTAACTGAGGCAGCCATTTGAGTTCCAGCCATGGATTTCTCTCATCGCCCATCAGGCAGTCCTGGAGGGGCTTCTTCACGTGGCAGCTCTAATGAGAGTCCTAAGAATAGCAAGAAAGGGACAGCCCCAACGCGCAAGTGCTTTTCAGATCTTTGCTTGTAGCACACTCATGATTATCCTACTGGTCAAACACATCACATGGCCAAATCTAGAGTCAGTGTAGAAGGAGACTACACGAGGGTACGGATATAGAGACATTGGACAAATCAGGAGCCATTACTGCATCAATCTGCCAAAAGCACTTCTGTCATCATGGCCGTTCATTATCAAAACTATCTCTAAAACCACGCTGACTTGTGGCACCCCGAAATCAGTCAAAATCACTGCTGAGATGTATTTTTGAAAACAAACCTGTTCATGAGTTTGGATCATTTTCAAGGAATGATCCAAATAGGAAAGGCTGATTAAAATAGAGATCCATTACATTTTCAAAGATATGATGAAATGTAAACAGTTTCCTCTAGGGAAAGTGTGCAAGATGATTATTCAAGGAGAAATTTAATTATAACCTAAAAAAAAAAAACCCCAGGGATTCCAGCAGATATGGATTATTGTTAGATTGCATTTGTTACAGAAATACAAAAACGGTGACCTTTCTTTTAATTCCATTTGTTTTTATTTAACAAAATCTGTTCCCTGTTTTTTTTCAACACGACTCTGTCTTGTTTACAATGTAACTGTTGCAGGCTTCGAATTATTATCTAAAACTGGACGGATTAACTCTGTCTTTTGGAAGAGCAAAAGCCTGTGATGTTGGGTAATAATGGCTGTGGGAGGCAGTAATGAAAAGGCAGAACAGTCCCAGGCCTGCTTTCTGTTGTTTTCAGGCACTGACAGTCTATGGCTACGGCCATGTTGAGGTGCCAAGGGAGTCCTATCTTCAAGTCCTAACAGTATTTGGAGGCAATTTCTCTCAGCAGATGGCAAGGATCATCAGGTGACTCCAGATGGGAATACCAATCTTGATTCCGTTTGACCACTTAAGGATTGATTTTATACTGTCAACACCAGAAGAAAGGATTGTCACTAAGAATTTTAGGCTCTCAGTTTTGTCATCCATGGTTAAGATGTCCTACTTTTTGCTTTGGAGGACGCTGAAGTCTACAGATGGTTTGGAATTTGATCAGGTCATAGTTTTTCTTCTAAGCTTTTTGTTTAGAAGTTGACATGATGATGTGATGATGACGATAGAGAGTAGCAGATCTTGCCAATTTCTTGACAAGAATCATATCATTTGACCTTTACAGCCACCCTCTTAAAGTTTAACACCCTCCACCTCCCCAACAGATCTCCGTAAGGGAGCTGATAACGAGCAGCAAAATGGAGCAGTAGGAGTCCTAGCACATCTTCTCTACCGTATCCACCCCGAAGTTTTATTGCTTGATGAAGTCATATGAAGTTACGGAACCCAAGAGAGACCGGGGAGCATGCTGGATATCTCACAGCTATAACTTTCAGGTACCAAATCCTTGAGAAATGACCTTTTACATTTACCTATAGTATTGTCTCTTAGGCCAATTAAAGGCACAGACTCAGGAAGCAGACTGCTTGGGATCAACCCCAGAGCTGCCATTTTACTAGCTGTGTGACCTTGGACAAGTGGTTAAACCTTTCTCGGCCTTGATTTCTTCAGCTGGAAAAAGGAAATGATAATAGTATTCTTTGCGAGTGGATTCTTGTGTGCTAAACAGCTTAAATCCAGTAGAGATTTTCAGGGTTTTAAACATTTTTTTAAGCAAAAAACAATTTTTTTCTGGTTTTAAAAGTAATGCATATTCTTTGTAAAAGTTTAAAAAATGAAGAGTTATACAAAATTGCTTTTAAACTTTGAAGTATCCACATTCTACTGTCCTGAGACAATACACCGAACGATCCAGAATTTAGCAGCTCGAAGCAATAATCATTACTTCATAACGCTGGGTCTGGCAGCTTGGGTTCAGTGTATCTGCTGTGTCCTGGAGGCTTGGCTGGGTCGGGCGGCCGACCATGGCCTCCTTCACAGCTGGCAGCTGGCAGATGTTGACCAGGACACCTCAGTTTTCCTCCACATGAACTTCCCAGCAGGCTGTTCACTTGCCAGAGAACAGGTTGGTCACCTGTTCACACGGTGGTCTCAGGGTTCCCAGCGCAGCACCAAGAGACAAAGCACCGAAGCGCAAGCAGTTTCCATGCGTCTGCTGAAATCACACACCTGCCAAAGCCCCACTGGCCAAACCAGTGACATGGCTAAGCACAGATGTAAGGGGTCAAGGATAGATTTCGCTGTTTGATCTGAGGAGAGCCAAGGTCACAATACAAAGGTACAAGCATACGGAGATAGCAATAATTTGTGCTGTTTTTTTGTAATTCGTTGCAAATAAACACTGTTAAAAATTACGTATACATAAAATATACATGTGTGTGCATGTATACATATACGTGTGCCCTTTTTACATGAAAAAATACACGCCCAAACAAAGTGATCATATTTCTTAATGATTTCTATATATTTTTTAAAGTGATGAGAGCAAACAGGGTGTTTTCGCCTTGAGTTTTTTTCCATTAATTACATTCTGGGGCATTTTATTTTATTTTAAAGTTTATTTATTTTAAGAGAGAGAGAGCACGAGCAGGGGAGGGGCAGAAAGAGAGAGGGAGAGAGAGAATCCCAAGTAGGCTCCGTGCTGTCCGTACAGAGCCCAGTGCGGGGCTCGATCCCACAAACCGTGAGGTCATGGCCTGAGCCGAAATTAGTGAGGGCGTGGAGGCAGGAAGCAGCATTATAGGGAGGAGAAAAGACCGACGTTCCATAGGCTACAGTGCAGGGCAGTGCAGGAGGGAGGTAGGGCAAAAAGCGAGGGAGGCAGGCACAGATCAGATGCTGAGGAATCTCTGGGCTAAGATGAGAGGTTATCTTGAAAATGGTGAGGGGCCATTGGAGGTTGATACACGTGACTTCTCTTTTTTTATTTAAAAATATTTTTAATGTTTGTTTATTTTTGAGAGAGAGAGAGAGAGAGAGAGAGGCAGAGAGAGAGGGACATGGAATCTGAAGCAGGCTCCAGGCTCCGAGCTGGCAGCACAGAGCCCGAAGTGGGGCTCGAATGACGCTGGGCTCAAACTCATAAACTGCGAGATCATGACCTGAGCTGAAGTCCGACGCTTAAATGACTGAGCCACCCAGGCGCCTCTATACTGGGGCATTTTAATGTCCTCATTTTAAGATGTACATAATATTACCGCGTATGGGTTTACCATGACAAATTTAAATAAAGTGTCTTGTAGGACTTTTAGGGTGTTTCCAATTTTGCAATAAACTTCTGAATATGTAGACTTTTATATAATTTTCTCATTACTTCCTTGGCATACAGATTTCAACTTCTGACATATTGGGAGAATACCCTCCAGAAAGATTCTCTCCGGAGATGATATTCAAAATACTCAGCAATAGATTGGATACTGACTGGGGCGCCTGGGTGGCTCAGTCAGTTAAGCGTCCAACTGTTGGTTTCAGCTCAGGTCCTGATCTCACAGTTTGTGAATTTAAACCCCACATTGGGCCCCGTGCTGACAGCTTAGAGCCTGCTTAGGATCCTCTCCCTCTCTGCTCCTCCCATGCTTGTGGGCTCTCTCTTCCTCTCTCAAAAATAAAGAAATCATTTTTTTTTTTAAAGAATGGATACTGACCTCAGTATAGAGCAGAGTCCACAAAGTAACCCTTTAATTGTTGGATTGACAGGTCCAGGTTACAGGACAGAAGGCCAAGCAGCTGGGAGTGAGTAGTACTCAGAGGTGGTGGTGCTGGGATATCTTATTGACCAGTACCAACATACTAAATGTCTGCCACGGAGAAACGTGTGGAATCTGTTTTCCATCACCCTCTCCACCCGGAGGTGCTGTCTTTCTTTTCAGTCTTTGCAAATCTGATCCATGATAACAACGAAAATAATACCATCTTGTTTTTGTGTTTTACTAACCGTAAGTGCGGGCACCGTTTTATGGTCCAACACCACTTGTATTGGGTTGTTATTGTTGCTTTTACTGAATTGCCTGTTTATGTCCTCTGCCTGTTTTGGGGGGCGGGGATTCTTCTTCTCATTAGAAAGCTAATATTTGGGGCGCCTGGGTGCCTCAGTTGGTTAGGCATCTGACTCTTGATTTCAGGTCAGGTAATGATCTCAAGGTGGTAGGATGGAGCCCCTTATCGGGCTGCTTGGGATTCTCTCTCTCCCTCTCTCTGCCCCTCCCTCGCTCACGCTCCCTCTGTCTTTCTCAAAATAAATAAACAACAACAAAAAAGAAAGCTAATATTTACTGATGCCTTACAGCATGTCCCTTTTCTAATCCCTTAATAGGCATTTTAATATCCACCATGGCCATATAAACTCATTATTCTACCTGTTTTAGAAGTGTGAAAATGGAGGCGGAGATTCAGTAGTGTGCCCACCAGGATCTTGTTTGTAAGTGATGTGGCCAAGAATCAAATCCAGACAGCTAGATCCTGTGACTTAGCTTCTTAATCATTCTGACCGATTCTCTTACTACTACAGTACTTACAAGAGCTTTTTACATATGGATATTAACTGGGGTTTATTTTTGTTTATTTATTTTGAGAGATAGCATGCGAGCAGGGGAGAGGCAGAGAGAGAGGGAGACAGAGAATCGCAAGCAGGTTCCCCACTGTCAGCACGGAGCCCGAGCCGGGGCTCGAACCCATGAACCGTGAGATCATGACCTGAGCCAAAGTCACGAGTCGGACACTTAACTGACTGAGCCACCCAGGCGCCCCTGGATATTAATTATTTTCATACATGTTGTACATTTTTCTCTGTCTTTCTACTTTTAACTTTCTTTATGGCATTGCTTGCTGTCCAGGTGTTCACAAATCTTACGGATGCACTTTCCTGTATGAATTTCTTCCAGTCTGGTTGAGGTTGAACTGGCAAATAAGTGTCATCTATTTTAAGTGTACCCCATGATGACTTGATACACGTGTACATTGTGAAAGGATTCAGCTGATCGAATCAATTAACACATTTGTCACCCCACATATTTCCTTTTTTTTTTTTTTTTGGTGAAAACACTTAAGCTCTACTCTCAGCCAATTTTAATTATACAATGCAGTGTTATCAACCGTAGTCATGATGTTATACATTAGAGCCTTAGAATTCGTCCGTTTTATAACTGATAATTTTATACTTATAACTGGTAATTTTATACAGTTTAAAAATACTTGATATGGTCAAATGGCTCAGATGTTCCCTATCTAAAGGATATAAAAATATTCATCTTTATTTCCTTCTATATAGACCTTCAGCATGGCCTGTGCTAAGAAAATATATGTGTTTAGACCCCAACTCAGACCTATTGAATCAGAATTTCTACAGTGAGAGCTAGATGTTGATGCTTTTAAAGCGATACACAAACTTACAGTCCAGGAGGACCGGTCAGTATGCACATGTATCTCTTCTTCTCAAAGCACATGAAATTGACTGAAGAAATAATAAATTAAGAAGATATCTACAAAATCAGTTCCAGCTGCGTTAAAAAGTTAGTTGTGAAATCTCAAACTTAACTTTTAGAAGACCATGTAGGAGAATATCTGGTATCTGTATTAGAGTTCTCTAAAGAAACAAACCAATACATATACACGTACACATACACACACATACACATGGGAAGAGAGAGAGAGAGAGAGAGAGAGAGAGAGAGAGAGAGATTGATTTTAAGGAATTTCCTCATCTGACTGCAGGGGCTAGAAAGTCCTCAATCTCAAGGGCAGGCTGACAGACTGGAAATTCTAGCAAGAAGTTGATACCTTGAGTCTGAAGGCAGTCTGGTAGCAAAATTCTTTCCTCTTCTGGGGAACTCAATCTTTTCTCTTAAGGCCTCCAACTAATTGGATGAGGCCCACATACACTATGGATGGTAATCTGCTTTAGCAAAGTCTACTGATGTAAATGCTAATCACACCTATAAAAAAACCTTCACAGCAATGTCTAGACTGATGTTTGGTCAAACAACTGAGCACAACAGCCTAGCTGAGTTAACAAAGAAAATTAACCACCACAGTAGGTTTATGACCCTGTGGTAGGAAAAGACTTTTTTTTTTATTTTTTTTTCTTAATGTTTTTATTTATTTTTGAGACAGAGAGAGACAGAGCATGAGCAGGGGAGGGGCAGAGAGAGAGGGAGACACAGAATCCAAAGTAGGCTCCAGGCTCTGAGCCATCAGCACAGAGCCTGATGTGGGGCTCGAATTCACAGACTATGAGATCATGACCTGAGCCGAAGTCGGACGCTCAACCGACTGAGCCACCCAGGCGCCCCTGGAAAAGACTTTTAAACCACACACACACACACACACACACACACACACACACACAGGGGGTGGGGAGAGAGACGTGGGGGGAGAGAGAGAACTGGGGGGAAATGTTTTCATACTCTCTGAAGGTCCTCCTCCTCATTTGAGATGCCCCCCAAATAGTCCAGAATCCATAACATATTAGATAATAAGCTTCGCGGGATCATTGCAACTTGCTTCCTTGCCAGAGAGCTATTTTCTTTCTTACACTTCTGTGATTCCTGATAAACACCAAGAAACATAGTACAAGAACATAAAAGAGACGAGTGTGTTTTAATTTAGGCTCCACAAACCTAGATATTAGCCATGGTACCACAATATCCCAAGCCAAAATACCAAACAATGATGGATTTATTGTTTCCCTAATTTAAAACAAGCCTGATTTATTTTTAAAAATGCAACCTCAAAACACAACTCACCAGACGTGATATGGAATGTATTATATGCCTAACCGAAAAACAAAACACTACTCGGTACAGTGGATTTGAAAATTATCTTGCTATTAATAGAACTCCCGGATGGCTGTGATCTGTTGGATATGATACATTCAGGTTTTGGCAGCTGCTGGGGACTGAAAACAAGACGTTCCATGTTCCATACGTTACTACTTAATAAAGAAACTAGGTCATAAAATAGCCCTTTGGTGAATTGTTTTATACACCCGTAACAAATATTTGTTGAATCTAAAAGCGTCCTTCTCTTTCCTTTTATATTTTGAGATCCTGATGCTGAGCTACTGATTGAAGTGTCTGGATTGAGGACCTTTACAAACATATCTGTTGGACAGATGACACTTTCACGAGTTTTCGTCAGATAACACTGATCTCTTCTGCTAATCTCAAAAATTTCTTTTAGTGTTTGATTGGAAAACATTTCTACCTACTGGCCCCATTAAAGACAAGCTTTTTAAAAAAAAATTTATTTAAATTCCAGTTAGTTACCTTACAGTGTAATATTAGTTTCAGGTGTACAATTTAGTGATTCAACACTTAGATACAACACCTGGTGCTCATCACAAAAGGTGCCCTCCCTAATCCCCATCACCTATCTAACCCATCCCCCAAACAAGCTTTTTTTTTAAAAAAAAATGAGATTACAAAAAAAAAAAGCTTTCGTGGGTTTTTGGGGGTTGTTTTTCTTATTTCAAAAAGACTTTGAGATGAGGGTTCATAAAAACCAATACGGAAATGCAAGTGGAGGTGGAAGAAGCAAGGAGGATGATGCGTCAAACCAAGTCTCCAAGAGGACGGCTTAGGCTCAGTCCTGCTCTGGGGATAGTGTAGGTCCTCATGAGGGCACAAGGGAGCTGGAGTATTTATAGACACCCCCATCCCCATGATAATCAGTGGATCAAGGCTCACTGCAGCAGAGAGTTCTAGGCACTTCTGGATCTCCTTGCATGGACAGACTGGGTTCTGGCAGCCTGCGGATTGTCCTCTAACGAAGAGATACAGGTGCCATCTGGGTGTGGTGGGGGCAGTGACAGGTGTGTGTGATGGTGGTGAAGGGCTCTAAGGGGATATGTGCAGACATCAGACAGCATCTGCCTCACTGTTCCACAAGGCGTAATTTGTAAGGGTCTCTCCACAAATTCAGAGCAAGCCTAGGTACGAAGGGAAGGAAGTGCTGGGGCGCCTGGGCGGCTCAGTCGGTTAAGTGTCCGATTCTTGATTTTGGCTCAGGTCATGATCTCACGGTTCATGAGTTTGAGCCCTGCGTTGGGGCTCTGTGCTGGCAGCACGAAGCCTGCTTGGGATTCTCTCTCTGCCTATCTCTCAAAAGAAATAAATAGACATTTGTTTTTAAGTGAAGGGAAGGAGGTACTATGTTGGCGATTTAAAATATTTTCCTTGGTGTCCCTGCCCCCCAGGCTGAGTCAGGAGAAAGGGGTTAAAGAGGAGTTTACATGGAGGTGGACGACTCTGTTATACTTCCCTCATGAGGGCAACCCCCTCAGTAGTTCCCGAAGTCTGGGAGAGGGTGGACAATGAGCAGGTCTGGAGGGCAAGAACAGAAAACCGATCCTGAAGGAGGTACTTGAGTCAAAGACAGAAAAATGAGCTCAAGCCAAGGCTTCACTGAGGAGAGGAAAGAGAAGGGGATGGTGGGAAACAGCTGGAACTGGAGTAGCCATTATTATAATGATAATACAAGCTATAACCATATTGTACAACATATATAATAATGCAATAGATGAATTCTTAAATTCTTTTCTTCAATTTTTAAAAAATATCCATTTATTTTTGAGAGAGACAGAGACAGAGTCCGAGCTGGGGAGAGGCAGAGAGAGAAGGAGACACAGAATCCGAAGCAGGCTCCAGGCTCCGAGCTGTCAGCACAGAGCCCGACGCGGGGCTCAAACTCACAGGCCGTGAGATCACGACCTGGGCCGAAGTCAGACGCTCAACTGACTGAGCCACCCAGGTGCCCCAAGAAATGAATTCTTTAAATAGCCATAATACAAATTGAATGCAGTACCCACATTCTGACTACTCAATAGCTACATGTGGCTAGTGGCTACCATATTGGACAGCATAGCTCTAGAACATTCCATCATCACAGAAAGTTCTGTTGGACAGCCCTGGCCTGGAGCTTACTGAGTGGATCAGGGGTTGAGACGTAATGGGCCTCTCTCTCATCTCAAACTCTTGTTTTCTTCCTCTCCATATTCAGCTTAGAACAGATCAAATTTTGCCACTGGGATCCCCCTGAAAAATTTGCAGTAGCTTGTTGAAGGGCGATAGTATTGAGATACTTTTAAACTTTCTGTCTGGAGTTATCTTTGTTAAATGACTTTTGACTCCTGAGTTTTTAGCGGTTAAATGTTAACTCAGGTTTAGTACACATTGAACGTCCAACGAGTATTAGAACAACCGGCCAGTCGTGTTCACTTTCTTCTTCCATTGCTGTCGTCCTCTGCCTTATTGTTTGTGTACATTTTAATCTTTACAAGGAAAAGGAACAAAATATGATCTTAAGGGGGAGGAGGCAAGAAGCCACACAGGAGCCCCAAAAGTGTCAGAATGGAACTTGCTCACTTTCTCTTTCACCCTTATTTTCACGTGGTCAGGGCAGGACAATTCCACTTAGCTGCTGGGACAAATTCTGACCAGATGACGTGACCAGCTAGAATTTGGGCATATACTTCCAAAAGCTTGGTATCAGCTGCTGCTGTCTTTGGCATTCAGGAGCATTTTAAATAATTTTTTTAATGTTTATTTATGTTTGAGACAGAGACAGAGCGTGAACAGGGGAGGGGCAGAATCTGAAACAGGCTCCAGGCTCTGGGCTGTCAGCACGGAGCCTGACGCGGGGCTCGAACCCACGAACCGTGAGATAATGACCTGAGCCCAAGTCAGACACCTAACCGACTGAGCCACCCAGGCGCCCCGATTCAAAAGCATTTTTAAACTGCAGATTGCCTTGTGGGCCACAGTCAAAAGTCCAAGGTTGAGGAGATCCTGTGTTGTCGTTGATCACCTTTTTTCCAAACAAGAACTACAGACTGTCTTAATTTGGGTACCCTCGGAAGAAGGCCCTGACACAGAGATTCAAATGCGAGCACTTTGATTATGTGGTAATTCCAGGAAACACAGGTGGGGGTGCGGGAGGGGGAGGGAGAGCAAAAGCGAGGAAAATACACCATCAAGCCAGTTTCTCGGAGGCAACTCTGCGATCTACTGCTTCAGAATGATCCCACTGCAGGGGGAGAGGGCTTATCCGTCATTTCTCATCTGTCATCGGTTGAGGGATGTGGGGGGAGAGGAGGTGCGGGAGCACCATGGGCCTGCTGTGTGCATGAGCAGAGAGAGCCCTCAGAGCACTGCACGTTCAGGTGTTGAGCCCTGCGTGCCCGGCAAAGTGCTGAGTGTTGAAGGGTGGGGGTGGGGCATTCACAGAGTCTGCCACACAATCTTAGTTTTCTTTTTAAGTGGACAAAAAGACCCAAGAGTCTTAGAGTACAGCCCATCCGTCCCCTAGTAGGGCTCATCCACTGGTGCAGAGAGATCATGAATCACCGCCAAATGGAAAAACAAAAGAACTTTAATGGGCAGTTTGACCTCTGGTCAGAACATCCCCAAATAGTTGAGAAGGAGGACAGAGCCTTTGGTGTTAAATGCCTCTGGACTGAGAGGGCGGGGAGAGTGGTCTGGCTTTTGCACCAAAGAAGACATGGAACAACATATTTTAACCACTTGTCAGAGGATCCACGGACGGCTCGGCATTCTGGAATTTTTGAGAGAGACTTACCAAATGCTTTCTGCTGAGGCTGACGGAGCCAAGCTGGGGCATTTGCATGCCAGGAATATATGGTTGCATATGTGCCACTGTTTGTCTGTTTGCAAAGTATGCCATATGTTGACAGGCTGACATGTGTTGAGCTATCTGGAAGATCAGTCAAACAGAAAGAAGAGCCAGAAGGTAAGAAAGAGCGGAGGAAGGAAAATAGGAAAGTGAAAACAAACCCTCGTGAGTTTGGCTAGCTGGTGAGTTCCCCGATCATAAGGGGTGTATCTCACAGTGGTTCCTGTGGAAAGGATCTTGGCGATTATCTGGTCCGGTGCCCCCATTCCTAAATGGACAAACTGAATGCAGAGTTCTCCTGGCCCAACGAACAGAAGGTCGGGAGTAGGACGCCCAGAGCTCTCCTTCCCTTCTGGGCTTTAGTTTCCTACATGCTCACGTGCTCACCCACCTGCCCCCTGTCTTCCCCTGTCTCCTCCTGTCCATCCGGTCTCTGTCCACAGCCCCAGTGTCTCGGGCTCCCCCCATCCCTAATGCGTATGATGCTGCAGTTGAGCGCCAGCATTCAGTGTCCCCTGAGCATGACATTGGTCCCCTCTCCCATGGGCCTTTGTCCCCATTGTTCCCTCTGCCTAGCCTTCCCTTCCCTTTAATGCAACGTTCGCAGGCCCAGCCATCTTCAGGGTCAGTGCAGATGGCACTTGATCATGCATCCGTCCCTCGAATGCCAAGCTGGAAGTAATCTCTCCCCCTCTGTACTGCCGTCACACTCCGTGTTTCTATTGGACCATCCATCAGCCCTGCCTTGTAGTATAGTCGCTGATGCTCACTTTTCTCTATAAAATTATAATCCATTCGCATGTAGAGATTCTTTCCTCTTTGACCCTCCTCAGTGCCTATCAGAGAAGCTTCAACACGGTACTAATAGTAATTGTCAATTATTGAGTGTTGACTGTGTGTTAAGCACCGTGTTTAAAGTTTTACATGAACTGGATTATATACTTCCCCCAGTAACCCTATGAAGCAAATACCGTTAGTCTCATTCTACTCCTGAGGAACCTGAGACACAGAGAGGTTAAGAAACTTGCCTAAGGTAACACAGCTGGGGAGTCCGTCTTAGGGCTGCTGATGCCCAAGTTTAAGCTCTTACCCAGAAGGCCACACTTCCTTCCAAGGACCATCTGAGGATTTGAATTTCACTGTTACTAAATACTGAAAAGATCATTTTTATTTAAAAAACAATTAAATATTGGAATCTATAAAAAAAAAAAAAGATGTCCTCTCACAAAGAAAGCAAAAAAGGAAACAATAAATAAAAGAGTAAGACCGCTTGGATTTTCCTCAGGAAAAAGTTACATGAGCTGCATCAAAGTATTTCAAATTTTTTTTTCATTTTTTAATGTTTATTTATTCTTGAGGGAGAGAGAGACAGCGTATGCATGAGGGAGGGGCAGAGAGAGAGGGAGACACAGAATCTGAAGCAGGCTCCAGGCTCCGAGCTGTCAGCACAGAGCCTGATGCGGGGCTTGAACCCATGAACTGTGAGATCATGACATGAGCCGAAGTCGGATGCTTAACCGACTGAGCCACACAGGAGCCCCAGTTTCTAAAATGTTTTATCTCTTCCATCTACCTAAAGAGTAAAATGAGGAGTGCTGATGCATAGGGGCACTTGGACCCCAATGTTTATAGCAGCACTTTCAACAATAGCCAAATTAGGGAAAGAGCCTAGATGTCCATCAACTGATGAATGGATAAAGAAATTGTGGTGTATATACACAATGGAATATTACGTGGCAATGAGAAAGAATGAAATATGGCCCTTTGTAGCAACATGGATGGAACTGGAGAGTGTGATGCTAAGTGAAATAAGTCATACAGAGAAAGACAGATACCATATGTTTTCACTCTTAAGTGGATCCTGAGAAACTTACCAGAAGACCATGGGGGAGGGGAAGGAAAAAAAAAAAGGTTAGAGAGGGAGGGAGCCAAAACATAAGAGACTCTTAAAAACTGAGAACAAACTGAGGGTTGATGGGGGGTGGGAGGGAGGGGAGGGTGGGTGATGGGCATTGAGGAGGGCACCTGTTGGGATGAGCCCTGGGTGTTGTATGGAAACCAATTTGACAATACATTTCATATTAAAAAAATTTTTTAAAAAGAGTAAAATGTAAGTCCTCATCCTCCCCCAGAAAAACGATTTTATAAAGTTTAGTGTCGTTTATGAATCCTTGAAACTCTGCGGAAGGCTGGGGAACCACGTGAATCCTTGTTAGTTGGCTGAAATCTCACGAGACCTTGTGTTGGGTTGGGAAGGGCTGGAACCGCCTCAGGAGTCTGCCATTCTTCGGTGGGTGTGGGCCAATTATGCTTTATTTTTGTCACCTCAACTGGGACACAGCCGGCAACAGCAGTGTCCGTTCTGTGGCAGCCCGAAGATCGACAGAGATTTTAGATGCAGGTCTGCATAGCCAACCACTCCCTCTGGAGCATGGGGACTGACGCAGAGAACCCCGAGCAGTTAGATCACAGCGGTCCAGAGTTACTGTTGTATTGCACTTGGGGAAACTGCACAGAGGTGACGGGCCGGCAAGGTGGGGCACGGCTTCAGAGGCTGCGAGGCGAAGTGTCCTGGCGGCGGGCCCCCGGTGGTGGCCCACCGCACGTGTTTGACAGTGGGTGACGCGGGCTGAGCTGCCCAGACCCCGTCAGCCGCGCTTTTCTCCCGTGTCACACGGGGATGATGACACTCCTGGGAAAAGGTTGTTGTGATGCCTTAATAGCACGGGGGGGGGGGGGGGGGGCTTCCCGGGCTTGAGTCTCCCACATATCACCGGATTGGTCAGGATCATTTTAAGGGAAGTTTAGTACAGGGATCTGCCACAAAAGTGTGGGCAAAGTTCAAGGAAACCAGCTGAGGTGTGGTGCAGGCCCCAAGGTCAGCAATTGTGGGGGGCTGTTGGCATGCCAGGCCTGAAAGGGGGCAAGAGAAGGGAGCATGGGCAGAACGGGGGAGCTGTTTAGAGGAAGCTGTGCAGGAGAGGAAGCAGGACACCGGCAAGTACCCCAGCCTCACTCTCCTCCCACCCCCCAACTCCTGCTGGGGCTCCTCATTGGCTGCGCCCAGCCAGCCGCAAGCCCCCCGCCCCAGGTGAGCCAGGAAGACCAGCCCCCGCCCCCCCCCCCCCCCCCCCCCGTCTGGGGAGGGAGAGCAGAGAGAGTGGCTGGGTGGGGTGGGGTCAGGCAAATGGAGCCGATCCAGTGCTCAGCCTCTGTGAGCAGCTTCCCATTTCCCCCCTTCAAGTACCCCGCCCCCGCTTTCTTACCTGAAATACATTTATTTACTTTAAGAAAGAGACTTCTTAAGTCTCATCCTAAGCAGTGATATCCACGAAACCATGAGTTGGAAGGGCTAGAGTTTTCTCTAGAATATACCAGAAGCTTGGTCTCAGTTCAGCACTTCATGAATAAAGTGGCCATCTCTGTTGCTGGGAGTCACAGGTGAACACGCAGTGGAACACTCCCATCCCTACCGAAACAAAAAACACGTTACTATTAAAAATGCCATCTTCCCCCACTATGTTTTCTGACCCTATTGCTAATTTGTAGAAAAGGATATAAATGAGTTTTGTGTGTTTGTCTTCTAACTGGCCCACCTTAATGAATTTGATTATTTGGCCCATTGGTTTTTCATTAGATTCTTTTGGTTTCTCCAAGCAAACGAGTAAATCATCCGGGAGTGTTGATAAGTGTTTCGACTGACTGCTATTTAACATCTTATCATAGTGACTGGAGCCTACAGGGCAGTGTTGAACAAGAATGGAACAAGGGCGGTGAGATCAGGAATTCTCGTTTCTTCTTTACTTCAGTGGAAATGCTGCAAGCTCTATTGTTGTTTGTTTGGTAGTATTAAGCATGGGGCTGACTGTTGGCTAATGAGAGATATTCTTTATTCTTGTTAAGGAAGGGTCCTTATATTCTTAGGTAACTACGAATTCTTATCGGGAATGGGCATTATGTGTTATCAGTTGCCTCTCAGACATCTACTGAGACCTTACAATCCTGGAATGAATCCTGCTGGACTATGATGTATGATTCGTTAAGTATACTGCTTTACTTTTTTGTCTTTTCTAGAAGCGTTGCATCTTGGTTGGACAAAAAGTGTGCCTTAAAGTCCTTCTCAGCATGTTGGTGGACTATAAAACGAGCACGTAAAGTTACAGTGCAAGTTATTTATTCTGATAAAGACTGAATACGTAAGGGTGCAAGTGTATGTTGTGCGTGCAATGATGTTTAAAACAACGTTGTATGATAGTTAACTAGTTACAGGCTCTCAGCAAAATGGGAACATTCCTCAACAGTCCGCAGGCCCCCGAGTCTCTCTTTTACCTCCAGCCGCCTCGGTAGTTTCTTGAAGAACACGGAGACTGAAAGTGGGAAGATTCAGTATACTCAAAGTTGCATGTTCAGGCTAGAATTCCAAGCTGAGATAAATTTGGGTCTCGCAGATCTGCCTACTTTTCTGAAACTAGATCCAGCATCAGACGTTTCTCTTTTGTCCGTACTTAGGGGTAGGTAAATTGATCCCAGGGTGAGCAAGGACAACTCGCGAAGCAAGTGGCAAGGCAAAACACAATGTGAGAACGTTGTGCGAACAGTTTAAAAGTTGTACGTGGGGGTGGGGGGCACGTGCACACGCACGGGTGAGATGTCCTCCGTGCTCGGAACCCGCATAAGTCTGGGCCACCCCGTGGTCCGTCTCGGCCCAGTGCTGCGTTCAGAAGAAACACCACTCCAGCAACCCAAAATAATTGAGCAGCTATTCAGATTTTTCCTGTAGAATCAACAAAATGTAAAGAAGCAAAGCCATTCATAACACACCACCAAGTTCCTCTCGGCACGCCCTTTCCCACAAGCCCCGTGTCCTCGCAGTGCAACACTTGCCCTTCTTTTTTCCGCTGGCTCTCAGGAAGTCCCTAGGCTTTCTCTCCAACTCAGCCTGACCTGGCCTTTGCCATCCTTTACCTTCTAGATCTATTTTTTGTCTCTGCCCTTCTCGCTGTAAAGCAGTCAAGCTCTTTTTGGCCCAGCGCCTCACCAGTGGCCCAGTTCTGCACGTCAAGGCCCAAGAACTATCAGGCAAAGGCAAAGCCCTTAGCAGGCAGCGTTTTTATTTTGTTTTGTTTTGTTTTCCTATAACACATGCAAAAAGAAAATTCCCAGGCCATCTCCAAACCTCTGCTTACCCAAGACTTTAATTTCCCTCCTCCAGCAAACATTTCACCATGTTCTAATTTGGCAGATTCGAATCCCCCCACTCCCAGCAAACTAAAATGCAGAACAACTAATAAACAACGAAGTGGTCAAAAGCAGGGAGAGCAAGAGAGAGCTGGGTCATCCCGGGCCTGGGAAAGGAGCTCTGTGGGTGATGGAGTGTTGGGTCTGTTGGCAAAATTATGGTCACAAGAAGTGCTGTCTCTTCTATTTGGCCTGGTTCCCCTGAAGCTGAAGTTTCCCCACAAGTATCATTAAGGCCTCAAGAGAGAGGTACAGGAGGAACAAGGAGGTGTTACGCCGTCTCTCTGCGTCTTGAAGCTGGAGGCTTTGCAAGGGCTGAGGCGCAGCTGGCAGAGGAGGGCCCTGCCTGCCCTGGGCAGTTTCTGTCCCAGCCCGGCCCTTGCCCTCGGCCACCCTCTCTGTCTCTAAAGCCCAGACGCCCCCTCCGGCAGAGTAAGGAGCCTATTTTTAAAGACCAGGCACACTCTGAATGTATAATGACTTGTCCTTTTCTCCACCCGGTGCCAATCAGTGACTCATCAACCATTTTCTAAATGACTATGTTTTCATTCCCCAGTTTCCTTCCCACTGAGATATTAGAGAAGATTAAATGCAGCCCCTAGCCGCCTCCCTCCGCTTTTCTGTGTCTTGTTTTAGAGATGGTAATGCCCCCAAAATAGAAGCATTTCATTGAATGCTGATCATTTAGTGACAAGTGAAAACACACACACACACGCACACACACGCACATGGTGTTAGGGAAAAATCTGTAGGACTTCCAGGAGGACGAAAGAGAGAAGGAAATAGAATCTTGGACTGTGAGCCATGTGATATCTCAACTGGGTGCCATTCCCTGCACCCAACCTCGCCCCAGCTTTCTGGGCCAAAGCTCTTTGTTAAGGACCCCCAACTACACTTTGTATAGTCACTTGCTACTCTCTCTTCTCTGCGTGCTATTCTCTGCCAAATCTGTGGTTTCCTTTATGAGCCCCTCTGCTCTCCCCAGACACTCCTACCCCTGGCACCTGTCCACTCACGATGCCTTTTCTAGTGCCCTGTCGTCCTGTTAGCAGCCACAGGGAAAGCGATCTCTTTGCTGAGATGTTCTCTTCCTACTCCTCCTCCTGGACGTGACTGTTTCCAAACGGAGCCTTGTCTTTAGTTAGGTAGGTGAATATAAACCCATCATCATTTCTGGGATAATGACACTCAGCCTATCCTGCTGCCGATGGGTCTGTGGTCTGATGTTCTGGAAAACAAACAAAAACAAAAACACCACTTCCGATCCTGAGATGTCTCTCCTCTTCTGTGCCTGGTATCTTCTTGTTTATTGTTTTTAATGTTTATTTATTTATTTTTTTGAGAGAGACAGAGACAGAATGCGAGTGGGTTAGGGGCAGAGAGAGAGGGAGACACAGAATCCGAAGCAGGCTCCAGGCTCTGAGCTGTCAGCAAAGAGCCCGACACGGGGCTCGAACTCACGAGCTGAGATCATGACCTGAGCCGAAGTCAGACGCTCAACCGACTGAACCACCCAGGCGCCCCTGCTGTGCCTGGTATCTTCTATTTGCCCTTCTCCACCGTTCTCCAGCCTGCTCTGTGGCCTGGGTGCTTGATCTCTGTGGATTATGTCAACAGGGTTCCCTTATCTACAGGCTTCCAGTTGGGTCTAAAGTGTGCAGAGTTCTGGAAGTAGATCAGAGGATTGGAGGACAGTGAGTTCCAGGTGTTTATTCTGCTCAGTTCCCTCTCTGGGATGACTGTCCCCTGGCTTCTTTCAAGGAAGCCTGCATGACTCTCTTTTTCCAATAACGTCTCTCTCCCCTCATCCCCGTGGGCAGACCTAGGGGCGGCTGCCCCCAGTGCCTGCATTTTCTCACCCGCTGCCATCGTGTAATCAGTCCCTTTTTAAAAGAACCCTCTTGGGGCGCCTGGGTGGCGCAGTCGGTTAAGCGTCCGACTTCAGCCAGGTCACGATCTCGCGGTCTGTGGGTTCGAGCCCCGCATCAGGCTCTGGGCTGATGGCTCAGAGCCTGGAGCCTGTTTCCGATTCTGTGTCTCCCTCTCTCTCTGCCCCTCCCCCGTTCATGCTCTGTCTCTCTCTGTCCCAAAAATAAATAAAAAAACGTTGAAAAAAATTTTTTTAAAAAAAAGAACCCTCTTGGAATCATCCTCATTTGAATGTGCCATCTGTTTCCTGTTGGGACCCTGACTGGCCCTGTCTTTCTGTCTTCTCCACTCCCACCCCACCCCTTAAGCCTACTTTGCTCTGATTTTTTTCTCACCTCCTGCATGGTCTTTTGGCCTCCTCATCATGGGCCTTTCAAAACAACTGGTGGCCCTTTGGGAAGCGGCACGAAAGGAGCTACGGTGAGAGAGGGATGAACTTTTTTGAAGCAAGAAGCACAGCCCCCCCGGAAACCCTCAGTCTTCTGGTCTAAACATACTGCACATGAGTATCAGCTGGCCAACGTACCCTTGCTGGGAAGGAAGGCTAAGGGTTGACCTGGAGCTGGACTATCGACTACGCCCTCCAGCCCCGTCACGTTACAGTCTACTTGTTGGGAGCCTATGGGGCTTCTTACTCTGTGAACCGTTCTCAGATCCTTTAAGGCCACGGGATATCTATAGAAACTGAATCTCAATAATCATAATCATCATAATCATGGTAATGGCTGCCAATTACTGAGTGCCAACTCTGAACCAGGCACCGCGCCTGGTGTTTTGCCTCTGTGAATCAAATGGAAGTTTCCATCTCGCTCTTAAGGGTTGCTTCCCCATGGTATTCGGGTATCGAACCCCAGTCTGTTCTCAACTTGTCCACCTGCACCGCTCCGCTTCTCTGAGGCGTGTGTTACTCCCGCCTCCGCCAGGGGGCGTTACAAACTTCATTGTGGGTGGAGGTGGGGAACTTGAGAGGGGGCCTTCCCCTCTGTAGGTTCCTGTCTCCTCTGGAAAGACCTCAGGGAGCTTTCAAGGGTAACTGGGAGTCCCTGCTCTCACTTTCCTCCCTAACACAGCCAGACTGTTAGGTGGGTCTGCGCTAAAGTTTGAGGAGCATGAAAGGGGGGAAAACCACGAGTGAAGAGAGGAGTGTGAAACCTCGGGACCCCTGAGGAGTTTAAGTGTTCACGGTGCTGGGGGGTGGGTATGTGGGGACTCTTAGAAGCACACTCAGTTCCTGACCTTGTCCCCTGCCCTCAAGTCTTCTCCGCTCTGTGGAATCTCCCCCTTCTTCCACCTCTGCCGCTCCCTTTTTTAAAGTGTTCATCCGCTAGAGCTGTTCTCACTCCAGGATACATCCGTTTGCCCCCAGCAGGACGTTTCCCCGAGTGCGCATGAGTCGACAAGTACCTCTGCGTCTCCCATGGGTCGTGTCCTGTCCACTGTCTCTCGAGATCTGCCCGCCGAGGTTGTCAGATTTTCCAATAGTAGCTGTGGATCTTTCTCAGTCTCTCTCTCTCTCTCTCTCTCTCTCTCTTCCCTGCACACATGTGCGCATGTGCGCGTGCGCGCACACACACACACACACACACACACACACACACACACACACACCACACTTACTAGATCTCCCAAGGACAGGTATGAATTCTCAAAGACAGCATAGTCTCCACCCAGAAGGAGGAGAACTATTTCCCTAAGTGCCTCCACGGTTTGCAAGGTCCCTCCTTCACTGTGGACTTGGTACCTCGAATGATTTACAATCACAATTGGTTCTCCCGCTCAGCTTTCCCTTTCGAGTTGGTCTGCTTTGGGCCTATGGGAACAGGCTCTTTAGTGGCCTCTCCTTTAGCTACCCAAAGACCCAGTTCAGGTGTTGAAGTAACCGCCCGGGAGAGCCATTGCATTTCTTAGCTAAGATTCCTCCTCTGCTCTGGTCTCTGTCTGGGGAGGGGGTGAGTCCATTGCCCCCGTGTCATATACCTGACTTCTAGAGCCTCACACCTCCCTGGGGTGGCTGACATTCTTTTCACACGTTTTTTTTTTTTTTTTTTTTTTTTTTTTTTTTGCCCCAGCGAATGGCTCATCAGTCCTGCAATCTAGGAATGGGCCTTCTTCCTTCTCTCTCTCCCCTCCCCCCCATATCACATCCACTGTCAAGTCTTTGAGATGTTATCTCCCTGACTTTTTCTGGAATCCATCCACCTCTGTCCGTTGCCCCCTTATCCACCATCCCCACCGCTTCCTCCACATTGGCTGCCGGTTCCTCTCATCATCCGTGCCGTCCTTTACCTGACATTGTTCTTCACCTTTTTACTACTTGTATATATGGTTGTGCCTCCTGCAACTGAACTATCAGCTCTGGGAGGGCAGGATTTTCTCCATCTCGTTGACTGACACATGACTTGTGCCTCACACAGTGCCTGGCAGGTAATAGGCATGCAATACTTATTTGCCGAAGGAGTGAGCAAATTGTTGAGTCCAATTTGCTTATCTTGGACGCTAGAGAGGTTAGGCTCCTAGTGCTGTCTTGCATACAGCAAGCTCTCAGGGAGTACCCGTCGGATAAATGAATATTTCTTTTGCTCAAGGCCATATAGCTAATTAGTGGCAGCATTTAAATCAAGCCTCCTTGGGGCGCCTGGGTGGCGCAGTCGGTTAAGCGTCCGACTTCAGCCAGGTCACGATCTCGCGGTCCGTGAGTTCGAGCCCCGCGTCGGGCTCTGGGCTGATGGCTCAGAGCCTGGAGCCTGTTTCCGATTCTGTGTCTCCCTCTCTCTCTGCCCCTCCCCCATTCATGCTCTGTCTCTCTCTGTCCCAAAAATAAAAATAAAATGTTAAAAAAAAAAAATAAAAAAAAAAAAATAAAAAAAAAATAAATCAAGCCTCCTTGCTCCAGTTGATTCTTAACCTTGGCTGTGTGTTAGGAACCTCCGAGAAGTTTTTTAAAAATCCTGATGCCCAAGCTGTACCCTAAACCAATTAAATTGGAACTTTTTGGTGGGGGTTGGTGGTGGGGATCAGAGTATCAATATTTTTAAAAGCTTTCCAGGTGACTCCAGCATGCACCCAAGGTTGGGAACCATCTTAAATCATGAGGCAGGACCAAAGTAATCCAATACTTCTCATACTACATCTAATGGAAAAGCTTTGAGAAAAATCAGAAGCCTTACTGAGCAAATTGAACATTCAATTCACACGTCCAGAAATAGTGGTAGTTTGTGAGAGAAGGGGCACATCACTGTGTTGGGCGGGGACTGTACCGTGGGAAGAACCGGCATGTGTTCATCACCAGAAGTGAACCCTGAAGGCAGAGAAATGGTTTTGTGAGGTGGGTGGAGGCATGGAAGAAAATATGTAATGGGAATGTATCTGAGACTAGTTACCGAGAAGCTGCAGAAGAGTGTAACTCCAGGGACTTGGGGAGGATTCTTTGTTTGTGTCATTTAAAATGGACAAGCCTCTGGTGTGTTTGCCAAGGAAACCATTTTCGACAGCGTTGGAGAAAAGGCCATAGGAGTAATTTTTCCCCCAGAAAAACATCATGCTGGATGCAGCAGTGCTTGGTGGTTCATTTCATCCCAGAATTGCTAAGCCCTTTGGTTGAGGCTTGTTTTCAGAACTGCCACATGTGAAGCTGGGAATTATGACTTAAAAGAGAAGTGGGAAAATGCCTAGGGAAATCACTGGGCGAGAGTGCCGTGCTCAGGGATGCCAACTCTGGGCCCCAGGCTCCCCGCTTTGGTGCTGTCCTGACCACGGAGGGCCAGCTTCATGCAAGTCGAATGGCTTTACAGTGACAACTTCTTAAATTCCCACAGGATTTCTTATACTCTGAGGAAACAGCAAAGTAAGCCACAATTCAATAGCACAGAACTGGATTTTCTTTTTTCTATTTGTAACATACAAAAGAAGTAGATGCCGACATTGATATATAAAGGGCTCTTATAAAGTAGTTAGGTGTTGCAATTGCACTACTAGGTATTTATCCAAAGGATACAGGAGCACTGATTGAAAGGGGCACATGCACCCTAATGTTTATAGCAGCACTCTCAACAACAGCCAGAGTACGGAAAGAGCCCAAATGTCCATTGACTGATGAATGAATAAAGAAGATGTGTGTATACACACACACACACACACACACACACACACATATACACATATACACACACATACAGTGGATTATTACTCGGCGATGAGAAAGAATGAAATCTTGTCATTTGCAACAACATGGATGGAACTAGAGTGTATTATGCTAAGTGAAATAAATCGGAGAAAGACAAATATCATCTGATTTCACTCATATGTGGAATTTAAGATACAAAACAGATGAACATAAAGGAAGGGAAGCAAAAATAATATAAAAACAGGGAGGGAGACAAACCATAAGAGACTCTTAAATACAGAGAACAAACTGAGGGTCACTGGCAGGGTTTGCGTGGGGGGATGGGCTGAAGGGGTGGGGGGCATTATGGAGGACACTTGTTGGGATGAGCCCTGGGGGTTATATGTAAGTGATGCATCACTACATTCTATTCCTGAAATCATTATTACACTGTATGTTAACTAACTTGGATTTACGTTTTAAAAAAGAATATAAAAAAGTAGTTACATGTTATAACTCAATATCATGTCTAATTAAAATACTATTTTTACATGGTTGATCCTTCTGTGTACAAGGAATTGGCCCAGGGGATTTTGTGAGCTATGAAGATGCATGCATGGGCAGACCTGTCAGTTAGTTCTAGGTTTTAGCCGCTCAGTTTGGCATATATGGGAGAGCAAGACTGAGAAGGAAGAAAGGTCACACGGATTTCATGGATTTAATGAGATGGGATTGTCTGGTTTTGGTGGGAAAAACCAAAGCAGTTATTGTAGAGCTGACAACTTGCTCCAGGTGGAAACTCAGTCTGAGCATCTTTTCTTATCTTCCAGGTCACACAGTTCTCCTTTGTTATCTTCGTTGTATGCACTGCTTTGCACTTGTGGTGTGGACATAGTCTACAATATGCATTTCAGGTGTTTTAAAATTGAAAACAACAAATTGGCATGCAAGAGCTCAGCTTGGATTTATGTTGAATACCAGTGGTTGGAAACATGGAAGCTTAGAATTGAAAGGATCATTTAGTTCAGTTCCTTCCCTCTAGGTATTTGAATATTTAACACCAAGATGCTGAGTTTGAAGACGTTCTAAAAGATCTCTAGGAGTGGAGGACCTATAAACTCAGTTCAGGGTTTCTAGAGTCCAGACACTTGTATTATTTGGTTCATTTCACATCCTAGCATACATTTTTCCCTCGATTAAGCCCAGTACTTCTTGTTTAGAAACGCGAAACTATAACAAGACAGGTTCTGGGGCACAGGGAGTCCCCGTGGGCTGCGGGATACCAGTGAAGAAGTCGCCTTAGAGCTGGGCAATGAAAGAGTGGGGCAGAGTGGGGCAATGTCTTGCTTTTAAATCTGTAAGGGCTGGGGGAACCTGGGGGGCTCAGTCGGTTGACCTTCCAACTTCAGCTCAGGTCAGGATCTCACAGTTCATGGGTTTGAGTCCCTCATCAGGCTCTCTGCTGTCAGCGCGGAGCCTGCTTCGGTTCCTCTGTCCCCCTTTCTCTCTGCACCTCCCCCACTCGTGCTCTCTCTCTCTAAAATAAATAAACTTAAAAAAAATGTAGGGACTATTATCCAACTACCTACCAATATAACGAAAGATAGATAAAGCTCCCCAACGTGCCAGAGCTCCCGGTCTAGCTAGCGACACGAGAATCATAGTCATTCAGATCATATGTGACTCCAGAAATCAACTATCTCGGAATTTCTATTTTATGGACACTTGAATCCCTTTGAAAGTGGCATGCCATCTTTTCAATCCCATAAAATGTTAAAAAGATCATTTGATCATTTTTTATATAGTGAATGATAAAGAACCTGATTTTAAGCAAATACTGTTTAATTTTGGATTCACAAGTAATTAAAGTTATACTAAGAAACTCGTTTTAATCCAATTTTACTACTATTCACAACCTGTAAAGACACATTTTGATATTTTTGTACTTAACAAATGATGCATTTTGTTGACTTTAAATTGCTTATGTGAGAAAAATTAGAGTATGTCAACAAATTGATTTTAAATTCACGTATTGTATGTGGTCACAGACTGAATGTGTACTTATGTTCGGGCGTCAAAAGAGACAAAAACTATTTTCAGGACACGGTGTTAATAATTCTTTCATTTTGTGCTTTTTGTATGTGACATATCTTGGGGTTTTAAAAAATAACCTGCAGTGGTATTTGGAAGTGGGGCCTTTGGGAGGTGATTAGGGTCAGATGAGGTCATGACGGTGGGACCCCAGGATGGGATTACTGTCTTTCCAAGCAGAGGAAGGCCTCTTCCTCTCTCCACCCTATGCGAGAAGGCAGCCTATCAGCCAGAGGGCTTTCACCAGAACCCCACCATGCCGGCGCCCTGGTCTCAGACTCCCAGCCTCCAGAACTGTACGCAATGAATGTCTGTTGTTTAAGCTCCCCTGTCCATAGCGTGTTGTTATGGCAGCCCGAGTGGACTAAGACATGCTATAGGAGGAAAGTTTTGGTGCTGTTAGGTAGGAGTATAACTATTCACAGTACGGATACTCTATTCCACCCCCCCCCCAAATGCAAATGCAGAATGGAGATAATCATCATGATACTTTGGCTTTTGCATTACTTTTTCAGGTACCACTAATATCCTGATGTGTGTGTACTATTTGGATCAGTTGAATACTGATCGAAAGGAGATGATCGTTCCTCTTTTTTTTTTTTTTTTTTTTTTTTTTTTTTGCTTTTATGGAACCAACATGGTGACTAGCTATACTTCGTTGCGTGACGAACAGTGTTGAGTTATGAGCAGCGCCTCTAATTTCTACGGACTTTAATTCAAACGAGGAAGTGTTCGGATGGTTAGTTCAAAGGGGGAAATGCAAAATTTATGTTCTTTATTAATTGGAAAAAACTGAGGCGGACAGTGCCTTGGGTCAGGTTCCCATTAGCAGAACGTAAGGTGGGGCGTGTTTGCCGCAGATGAGTTGGTGAGGGGGAGCTCTCAGGAGGAGCCTGTGAAGTGTGGGGGAAGAAGGGTGGGCTGGGGAAGGAGCTAAGCAAACATGTGGATTCAGGAGAAGGCAGCCTCTCGGCCTGATCCCCTGGGGAGTTCTGGAGTGTGAATATGAGCACAGAGTGCGTTCCGCACTGTTCCACTGAGTCACTGGCTATGGGCTGTGCTTCTGGGGGGACTTCAGCTCCCAGGTGGCTCCACTGAAATCCAGGGCAGTCAGCATTCCCAGCAGTGCGGGGCTCAGCGGCCCAGCCAGGTGAAGCATCTGGAAAGGAATCGACATCATCTACTACAGATGTCATTTCTTCATCTTATTTGAAGTATGTAGACCCACTAGAACCATCTCATGAATATATACACTGTCTGTTATGGAATTATGATTACTTAATGTTTAACTGCAAAGGAAGCCCCATGAGGGCAGGTCTTTGCTTTGTTCTGTTTAATTCACAGATGGTTCCTTGGTTCCTAGAACAGTCATAGGCACATATTAGGTTTTTGTTGAATAACCTCTATGGAATGAATGAATGAGGAGGATCCAGAACCTGGGATTCTGAATTTTGGAGCATTGCTTTGTAAGGAATTGGCACCCCTGTAAGTCAGAAGAGCCTCCGACCACATATATGTACTAGCTGACCCAAATAGGGACTTATTTTTCTCACAGTATAAGAAATTTGGAAGGGGAGGGAGTCCGGGTCTGGGCAGCACTCTGAGCTATCATTTGTACCCCAAGGGCATTACCCCCAAAGCATTACCCCTATGCATGAGGCTTTCATTCTCATGTACGTGACAGTCGCAGGACAGCCCTTCCATCTCAGCCCCGAGTCCATTCTCCAGGGCGGAAGGAGAGGGAGAAAGAAGAATCAGGAAGGCCAGCACCTGTATTGGGGGAAAAAAAAACCCACATTCCTAGAAATCTCTAGCAGATGTCCACATAGATGCCTTTATCCAGAACTGCGTCATCCAGCCAAGCCTGAAGGGGAGGGAATCTAGGATGGTGAGCAGATTGGCTGGTGTCAATGCCATCTGAAACGAAGTTGCAATTCTGTTAGCAAAGAAGAAAGGGGTAGTGGGGAAGCAAATGACAGTTGCTGCCACTGTAGCAAAACTGCACAAGCCCCACGGGTGGTTAAAAATGAATGCCCTCTCTCAAGGGCAAATAAAGGCAAAATAAAATAAAAATGGAAAATAATTTGAAAAACTCCAATCTTTTCTCCCCCCCCCCTTTTTTGCTTTCCCCAGCCTTTTATTATGACTTTCCTAGCAACTGGGGGTGAAGTGCTCCCCAAAGTCAGTAGGAAATCATTGAAACATGTTTCAAAATAAATACAAATGAGCCTGTAATCCAGGCACTTAATTACCACTTTTTTTCTTTTAAAGTTTATTTATTTATTTTGAGAGAGAGACAGCGTGTGATCTGGGAAGGGGCAAAGAGAGAGAGAGAGAGAGGGAGAGAGAGATTCCCAAGCAGGTTCCGCCCTATGAGCGCTGTGAGTGCAGAGCCCGCCGTGGAGATGGAACTCAGGTCCACCACCTGAGCCCAAACCAAGAGTCCGACGCTTAACCAACTGAGCTACCCAGGCGCCCCTACCACTTTCTGTTGAAAGAATTCTTGGACAAGGGTTTATTTTCGTCTTAGTAGCTTGATATTTGATCTGTACACTAGTGAGTGTGTGGGACGGTCACTTTTAAAATTCTTTTCTCTTAAGTAGAAAACTCAGACTCCTGGAATGTTTCTGTTCGTGTTGCTGTTACCGTAGGAGACTCCTAGTGCCATCATTCCTTACGGTGAGTCTTGTGTTTCTCCATGGAGAAGCTTTCATTATTTCCAGACTCTTATCGAACCATTATGAGGCCGTCGAGACAGGATGAGAAATAAAAATGTCTACTTTGTGCACTGGGCTGTTATTCCTGGATCTTTACAGTTGAGGCGGAGAAAGAAAACACCTCCGAAAAAAAAATAATTTAAGAGGCATGGCTGGTCGGTTGTCTCACGTTTGATCCCAGGAGGCCTGTAGTTCATGCGCAGATATGAGAAGGGTCACCAAGTAAATTTTGGTAACGTATTTTATTTAAAAATCTCCCGCTGACAAAATCACCTTTCCCACCAAGCGTCACCTCGGTGCACAATTTCAAGGCTGGCCTGTCCAGTAAAGTGCCTTCGAGCCATGAGCTCTGGATTTTCATTTAGAGTTGTTTCTCTGAGTGGTCGTGCTGGGTTTGAATTAGCGTGTTGACCTCTTCATGCCTTTGTGTTCCCCATTCATAAAAAAATGGGCTGTACTTTTTCGTCGTATTGATGTGGAGGCACAGAGTCAAACAACCTGACCCTGAAATACTTACCTCACACCACCGGCAGCATTTTCCAGGGCAAGACAGCATTTCTGCAAGTAAATTTGCTAGGTTGATCAGAAGAGTCTAACCGTTCCTTACAAAGAACCAGGCTTTCACCCACTCTTGCTAATTAGCTAGATATTATTATTTTTTGTTTGTTTGATCTAGTGTGTCTTATGCAATATCATATATTATTATCTCAGTGAGCTTCCTGTGGGGTTGCTAACTTGTTCTACACCCACGTAAAATACTTTATTCTCTGGTTTTCTTATTAGATTTACTAACATGTCATTGTACTATTACCGTTTAACAGCCCAGGAAGAAGAAAGAACACGCTATTATACAACTCTTGGCAAAGCCCACATCAACGTAGGGAAATCATTAGGCTTCAGAAATTTTTTTTTTACTTTTATTTTTTTATATTCAACTTACTTAACATACAGTATGGTCTTGGCTTTAGGAGTAGAACCCAGTGATTCATCTCTTACATATGACACCCAGTGCTCATCCCGACAAGTACCCTCCTTAAAGCCCTTCACCCATTTAGCCCATCCCCCCACCCACTTCTCCCCCAGCAACCCTCAGTTTGTTCTCTGTATTTAAGAGTCTCTTATGGTTTGCCTCCCTCTCTGTTTTGATCTTATTTTTCCTTCCCTTCCCCTGTGTTCATCTGTTGTGTTTCTCATGTTCCACATGAGTGAAATCATATGATATCTGTCTTTCTCTGACTGACTTATTTCACTTAACGTAATATCCTCCATTTCCTTCCATGTTGCAAATGGCAAAGTTTCGTTCTTTTTCATCGCCGAGTAGTATTCCATTGCGTGTGTGTACCACATCTTCTTTATCCATTCATCAGTTGATGGACATTTGGGCTCTTTCCATAATTTGGCTATTGTTGATAGCACTGCTATAAACATTGGGGTGCATGTGCCCCTTTGAATTTTTGTATCCTTTGGATAAATTCCTAGTAGTGCAATTGCTGGGTCGTAGGGTCGTTCTATTTTTAATTTTTTGAGGAACCTCCATGCTGTTTTCCAGAGTGTCTGCAGCAGTTTGCATTCCCACCAATAGTGCAAAAGGGTTCCCCTTTCTCCGCATCCTCACCAACATCTGTTGTTTCTTAAGTTGTTAATGTTAGCCATCCTGACCGTTGTGAGGTGGTATCTCATTGTGGTTTTTTTGATTTGTATTTCCCTGATGATGAGTGATGTTGAGCATTTTTCCATGTGTGTGTTTGCCATCTGGATGGCTTCTTTGGAAAAGTGTCTGTTCATGTCTTTTGCCCATTTCTTCACTGGATTATTTGTTTTTTGGGTGTTGATTTCAGTAAGTTCTTTATAGATTTTGGATACCTACCCTTTATACAATATGTTATTTGCAAATACCTTCTCCTATTCTGTCGGTTGCCTTTTAGTTTTGTTGATTGTTTCCTTTGCTGTGCAGAAGGATGAAAGACCTAAATGCGACACAAGAAACCATCAAAATCCTACGGGAGAAAACAGGCAGCAATCTCTTTGACCTTGGCCACAGCAACTTCTTACTTGACATGTGTGTGGAGGCAAGGGAAACAAAAGCAAAAATGAACTATTGGGACCTCAGGAAGTTTTTTTTTTTTTTTAATGTTTATTTATTTTGAGAGAGAGCGGGGGAGGGGCAGAGAGGGCAAGAAAGTATCCCAAGCAGGCTCCTGCTGTCAGTGCAGAGACCAAGACCCACGGATGGACGAGAGGCTCAATCTCGCGAACCGCAAGATCCTGACCCGAGCCCAAATCCAGAGTCCAATGCTCAACCGACTGAGCCACCCAGGCGCCTCGAGCTTCAGAAAGTTTTAACTTCCTTGTACCCAATTTCTTAGCATTCATCCAAGGTTTGTGTTCTTCCCCGAACCCCTCATCTGGTTAAAGGAAGTAGAGGGGAAAAAGGGGAGCTGAGGAAGGGACAGAAATCAGGCTGAGCCACAGCCGCTTCCGGTGCCTGAACTTACATCAGTGATTCATCAAACTAATGGGGAGTTCTAATTCGGTGCTTTGCTCCCCTTAAGCCCTGTAATTGCGGTGTCTCTGAACCCAAAGGAAACACGTTGTGCTCTGCGTGCCCAGGCGCATAGCTTTTAAATCTTCGTAACTCTGTAATTACTACAGCGCTTTCCTTCAAATCTGGCTCAATTTCACTTCCTTAATGAGCACTACAATCTTGATAAAGTTTGCAGTTTGCCGCCACTGCTGTTCACAAGGACTCAGTCCCAGACTGATAATGCGAGCTGTAGATGGCACTCCCTCAAGTTCCTCTCAAAAAGAGCTGATTTATTTCAGGACCACCACAGTCAAAAGCACTTCCTCTGGGTCAAGGCCAGCGCTGGGTGTTTTCGTCCTCGTCCTCGCAGAAGGGAGCTTGGAAAGCCAATTCTGAACAGTTCGAAAAAAGGGGAGGTGCTGGTGGGGGGAGCTTATGAGCCCTTGGGGAGTGGCTGTTTGGCTTTATTAGCGCCACGTGCTCTAGAGACGTGCTTCATTTTACCCAACTGAAGACTTTCCTTTACAGTAAATATATTAAAAATCGACTTCCTCTTTGTAAACTCAGCCCTGCCAAAGAGTGAAAAATTACAAATCAGCTTTAAAGAAACAACACGATTTCCACCTTCTTTCTCCTACCAACTGGTTTCTAGGATTTTTAAAAAAGACTTGTTGGAAGGGCCGTTTGATGATTCTAGTCAAAAGCACATCTCCTCTTGCAGCTGGCTGGAGGGCTTCTTAATTCTGGCCACTGTGTTCCTTTCAACTGTGTGCTCACGCTTGGTCTCAGCTTTAGTTGTTCCGTCCCTAAGCTGTAAGAACGTGCACTGAAGCTAGCGTTGCTTTTAGAATCCCTGTGTGCCCCCCAGACGGTGTTAACCGCTCCGGGATTCTGACTTGCACTTAATTCTTATCTCTATTATAGCTTGCTGGCCTTGTACTACCATTATTTGTTTACAAGTCTATTTACTCCACCCCTTGAGAGCGATGTTTATGTCTTCTTTCCTTTTATATCCCTGACAGCCAACAGAGGTCTGAGCACCCAATGGATGTTTGCGCTCAGTAAATAGAGCTTCCAGTAAATGTTTGTTGCATAACCAGAAGAAAGAATCAGTGAATGAAACTTTCTTGTTTGCTATCACCATCTGCTTTAACTCTGTCGTTATTTTGATGTATTTGGAGTTCTGACTACATCCAGATTTGGCATGTTTAAAATTATATTCAGTTGTAAAATGTGAGGCTACGGGTCTTGAAGATAAGAAAGAACTCAACGTTTCTCCCATTGGAAACAATGTGAATAATCAACAGTTCTTTGCAGGGAAGATAAAAAAGCTGGTTCCAACAGTCTTTGGATTCATAGTCTTTGGCATTTTGGAAAAACCACTTAATAGCATCATTTTTTGTCCTGCCCATGTTTCCCTGTCAGTAAAATACAGAGAGAAACCCTTGCCCTTCATACCTGATGGACTAAATGAGGATTCCTGAGGAAGAAAAGCACAAACTGAAACAAAGGACAACCTTCAGTAGGGCCATGCGGTCTCCCCTCTAAAAACGATACACACGATAGTTGTCAATATTAATGTCCCTGTGCTTATGGCTTCATATTTTTATATATTAATGAATTCCTCCCCCTGGCGTTTCCTGGGGACATAGGTACACAAAGCCAAATTTAAGGTTCTTGAACCAGAAGAACTTGGGCTTTTGGGTTTCAAAAACGAAGCCCTGAAGGCTTTGGACACAGTGTTTCTGCTGTGAACCATGGCTCCGGGAGAATGCGTGCTCCTTCGGACAAGGGGGCCGACCCCACGGGCTGCTGGCTTCCTCCCGGGAACCAGGAAAGCCAGAGGAGTCACGGAGTTGGTCAGTGTCAGAGATCAGAAGCTAACATAAAACTTGGGAGGACCTCCTGGGGATCGGGGAATGGTGGCCTCCTGGCGCGGGCAAGAGAGGAGCCAGCAAAGTCTTCCGCAGCCCTTCTGTTGACTCTGCGGATGCCTCCTTCCCACATGTTTCGTGCCTCTCTCATCTTTCGCTTTTATCTTGCCCTACAGTTGTTTTTCTGTGCCATAACTTTATTTGCGGGTGCAGTTCCAGTATAGGATAGCCATGAGCTCCAAAAAGGTTTCTGCTTGAATGTGAACCACGTGACTCCCCCAATAGTTTCCCGGGGAACTACTGGGGAGTCATACGGTGCAAATGGCAACCTTTCCCTCCTCCTCCAGCCATCAGCTGCCCACTCGTGAGTCCGCTCTTCGTCCTTCGGCAAGTACAGCGCACCTCCATGATAAGAAATTTGAACATTACATTTTAAGGACAAACCGTGTTCATTTACTTTCAAGTTGTTGCTTTTTCCTTATGTAAACCTGACATATTTTTCTATCTGCGAAGTGGTTCGGGTAACAGGTTGGGATGGAATGCTCGTAATTTTTCCCAATAAAATTAATGAAAACGCTTTTTATTTAACAGCTTTTTACTTAGTGGCAGGGCTTTTAGGAGTGAATTAAAATGATTAGGTGCGGAATAGGTGCAATTGGGTGGAAGAAGGGAGACTCCAGTCACTATAATTACATGATTATGCTAACAAGCTCATGTATCTCCTGGAATTTCCTGGACAAAAGAAATATTTCTCAAGTATAAATAATGATGGTGCAGCATCAGGGCTGGGATATTTGAAACAGAACAGACATTTTTGGTGAAGAACCTCTCAGGAATCTGCTTTGCTGCTTGCGAGGCTCTAGAGGAACCTGACTATTGGCCCTGGTTCCTACCGGGCTGCAGCGGGCAGGGGCAGAACTGTGGGGCATCGTGACGTGGACGGGGGATTTCATTCATTTTACCATGGCGCTAGGTCTATGCTGGCTGAACATTAGCGTCTGTGGGGAAATCGTCCTGGCCTTTGAGCCGCATGAGTTTGACTGCCGGGGAACGGGCCATGGGGTCATTTTCAAATGCTGCCTTTCCGTTCCATTTTGGCTACAAGCTCATGGTGGTAAGATGTACACATGGGGGGGGGCACATGATCAAGAGAGGTGAACGCACACATAAGTAGTCTTATGCCTATACCAGTCTGGCTGCCAATACCAGCCCTGATTCCATCAGGTTTTTTGTGGGAAAGGTCAGAGTAAAATGGTGCAATTGGGGATTTGAATAAGAAAGGCACAGCTCCTGTGGAAAACTCATCAGCGTTAAGTACATTCATAGGTGGCACCTGGGTGGCTCAGTTGGTTAAGCGTCTGACTGTTGATTCCAGCTCAGGTCACGATGTCATGATTCATGAGACTGAACGCTGGGTTGGGCTGTGCACTGACAGCGTGCAGCCTGCTTGCGATTCTCTCTCTCTGTCTCTGTCTCTCTCTCTGCCCCTCCCCCGCTTGTGTGGGCACTCTCTCTCTAAATAAATAAACATAAAAAAGAATATTCATACATCTCATCATGATTACATGTGGTTGCTATGCTTTTATTGATTTCAGTATTTCAGTTCTATACATTAGGAACCAAACTGAAGACTGTGTGTGGGGGCGGCTGGGGGGTGGTAAGCCACATAGGGAAGGGGTACAGTGAGGCCAGGGGGTTGTCTTAAAGCTGTGCTTTTTTAAAAAAAATGTTTATTTTTGAGAGAGAGAGAGAAAGAGAGAAAGCAGGGGAGGGCAGAGAGAGACGGGGACAGAGGATCCAAAGCAGGCTTCCCGCTGTCAGCAGAGCCCCATGCCGGGCTCAAACTCAGGAACCTGGAAATCATGACCTGAGCTGAAGTCCGAGGCTTAATTGACTGGGCCACCCAGGTGTGCCCCTTAAAGCTGTGCTTGCAAAGCTAACACCTAGTGTCTATTTAGGTGGCCTTACGGATGTATAACAATCACCTTTCTAGAGGCGATTTTATTCGTACCTTACAGCGGACTGAGAGGGAAGGAGCTCAAAAGCCAAAATCAAAGCTTTTAATTTTGAACCAAATGGCTTTGCCAGCACATGACCAGGAGCCCAGGAGATTACAAAGAGAGTTTTCCTTTTCGCATGGTTGAACTGTGCTTTGAATTCATTTTGAAATCTTGACTTCGGTCTATGCTGACCACTTTGGGGCAGACACCAACATCCCTAGCCTGTTCTTGAACTTAACTGCCCCCTGGAATCCTCCCCGCTCCTGGGCCTGGAGGAGGACTCCTCCTCCCCTCTTCTTCAGTCTCCTCTGGCGGTGGGCAGGGGCCCTGGGGTCCGGGGCAGGAACTCAACAATGTCCAGAAGCTCCCCTTAGGAGTATCAGCCCCACACCACTCACTGCCTACATCAGGGCTCATCTGGGCCCACTCCCTTGGCCCCCCGAAGCTATTAATAGGGCAGCGCAGGGTGAGGGGGAGTGAGAGGCAGGGCAGACTTGCCACAGGCTTGCTAACTGGATGCCTTTAAAAACCCCTCATTGTTCTTTATGCCTCCATTTGTTTAGGGAGGCGTGTGTGGCTTGGCCACCTAGCAGAACGCATGTTCAGAATTTTGAACATATTAACAAGTAAAGCTAAATTTGAAAGCAACCAGCTCTAAGCTTTTTAGATTCGCGAGATTAAAAAAAAAAAAGAAACTCCTAAAACACCCTTTTCCAAAAATGTTTTCTTTCTTTCACTGTTTGCTTGGAAACAAATTTGCAGTTGCAGGAAATGTACGATGACCCCAATGCCCTTTACTTAGACACGTTATTTTGCCATATTCTTTTCTTTGTACATGGACATTACTGTTATCATTATTCTTGCTGTTGTTACTGAGCCATTTGTGTATACCTTGCAGACATCACGGCTCTTTGCCCCCAAATTCCCACCCTGGATCTTTTACGAACAAGGACATTCCCTTGCCTTTTTTTTTTTTTTTTTTTTTTTGTAAAATAAGAGAAGGGTCTGTTGAAGCCTTTATAACCAAAGTGTGGGCCGGTCCAAAGTGCTGACTGTGGGGCCCTGTGCAGGCTCCCACTAAAGGCAGGGAGAGAGGAGGCACCAGGGCAGGACTGGAGGACTTTATTGTTGCCATAAAACATATTTTTTCCATGTTCTCTTTAGACACATGAAATGAAGGCTGCATTCCCAAGATCTGGCTTGTGGCTTTAGAATAAAAAAAAAATATTTTTACAGTATTCTTTTTGGAGGGATGAAAGCATGTGTTTTATTAACATTTCCCAAACTCTTTTTTTAGGTTTTAGGCTGACAGCATCCAGCCTGCAGCCCGCTGCAATCGAAATACATGCATTTTTAGAAATTATACCTTTCAGTTAGCTGAAGGGGAAAACTTTCTTCTGGGAATCATCATCTCGCCGATAAAGAACTCTAAAATCCCTGTGTGTGATCAGCACAGTAGGGTAACGCGCAGGTGATCCGGCTTATCTCACCTAACGTGTCAATGAGTTTTGCAAGCAGTTTTCTGGGGCTTTCGCTCATTGGTGGTTTGGGCCTCATTCATGATAATCTTTAGAGACCTGGCCCAGCGCAGGCGGCGGAGAGTTGCCTGGGAAGAGGTATAGACCGCACCCTGGCCACTCTGGGAAGCGCCCGAGCCCCATTACCTCCCAGCCCGTCTGTCTCACTGCGCTCACGGAGCCCGGGGCTCTCCGAGGGGCAGCCCAGTTTTTCCTGCTAAGAACCCAAAGGACTTGCTCAGAGCTGGAATTCGGCGAAGCAACTTGCTCCAACACGCCAAATCTGCCGCATCCCCAGTACCCCACCCTCCAACTTCTGCGCTCGCTACCCACAACCCCAGCCTCAATTTGAGGACTCCCCGCCCCCACCACGCTGAGAGTCTCTATCCTAACCCCTTGGGTGCGAGGAAGTGTCTGCGCGTCGGAGCGCGCCGGGCGCGTTGAGGCCACCAGTGACTCCCAGCGGCCGCACAGGGCGCTGCGCCCCCCTCGCCCCGGCCTCCCCCCGCCCTGCGTCCGCCCCGCCGCCCCCGCGCCGCCTCCTGCGCCCGGGCTGGAGGCGGATTCCTCTCTCCGGGTTTTCAAAGCGCCTTTCCGAAACCTCCTCCCCGCCCGCCCAGAGAGGGAGTGAGATCCCGGGCGCAGTCGCTCCCCGGGGCGGCCGAGGGGCGCGCGGGGAGAGGCCTGCGCCGGGGTACTTTCAAACTGAGGCGCGCGCACACACTCACACCGAGACACGCGCGCACACACACACACTCAGACAGACACACGCGCACGCACACACACACATACACACACACACATACACGCCCATTTATATAGGCGGTGGCGGCGGCAGCGGCCGGGGCGGCGGCAGCGGCGGCGGCGAGGCAGGAATGATGGAGCTGAGCCAGCCGACCGGGGTTGGAAGCAAGTGAGGAGAGCCCAGGCGCACCCCCCGGATTTCCGTGCCCGGCTCTTGTCATCCTACCCAGGGAACGGTGCGCCCGGAGGAGGACCAGGTGGACTGATTTGCTAGAGGGGCGGGGAAGAGGAGGAGACCAGGTGAACGGAGGAGCCCCCGCGTACCCGGACCGCCCGGTCGCGCCTTTGCCCGACTCCCGCTCCCTCTCCGCCCAGGTGGGCGCGCCCGGTTACCCGCTCGCCAGGGGCTCTTTGAGGAGACCAGAAAGTCGCGGCCCGGCTTCGCGGGATGCCTTTCGCCAAGAGGATCGTGGAGCCGCAATGGCTGTGCCGGCAGCGGCGCCCGGCGCCCGGCCCGGCGGAGGACGCGAACGGAGGCAGCGCCGAGCCGCCGCCGCCCCTGCAGCCGCCCGGCCGACGGGACGAGGCCGTGGCGCCCGGGCCGGAGGAACCTCCCCGTGTGCCCCCCGCGCCACCCGGGCCGCCGCCGCCCGCCCCGACCGACCAGGCGCAGCCGCCGCACGGAGAGGCGCCAGCAGCGGGCGAGGAGAGCGCGGCGGGGGTCGCGGAGGCGGCGGCCGCGGCCGCGGCGGGCGAGGCGTCCTCGGCGGCGGCCGCGGCCGTGCTGCTCATGCTGGACCTGTGCGCGGTCAGCAACGCCGCGCTGGCCCGCGTCCTCCGGCAGCTCTCGGACGTGGCCCGGCACGCGTGCAGCCTCTTCCAGGAGCTTGAGAGCGACATCCAGCTGACCCACCGCCGCGTCTGGGCGCTGCAGGGCAAGCTCGGTGGCGTGCAGCGCGTCCTCGGCACGCTGGACCCCAAGCAGGAGGCAGTCCGTGAGTACCCGCGCCGTCCGCCCCTCCGCTCCGGCGCCGCACCCTCGCGCCCTCCCCGGTCACCGCAATCCCGGCGCCGCGGCCGCTGCAGCTTGCACCTTACTCTCCCTTCCCCACCCTCCCCTCCTCCGGGACCCACCCCAGCCCTCCTCTGGCTGGGAGTTCGGGCTGGGCTGGAGACAGGGATGCAGTCGCGGCGGGGAGAAAGTTAAAGGGGCGGCCTCGGAACTCGCGGGCAGCCGCGGGCCGAGAGGGAGCGTGTATGGGGACCCGGGAGGTAGGGGGGTCTGTCATTCATCTCCGGAGCTCATCTACCCCGTCCCTCCCCGGGGGGGCGGGGGATTGGTGCAACTTCTGTGGTTTCCAGCCTCCCAGCCCCGAGCCCTATGTAGTACCCCCCATGCGTGTTTGGGGGGGCTCCAGGGGTAGCGAGTGTCCTTTTAGGGCTTCTGCCACGCCGTAGGGGTTTTGTCACTCTTACTGTCACCACAGGGTCTGCGCCTAGCCCCGAACTTGTGCCTTGAGCTGGGGTGCGACGCAGCGCGGCGCAGCACGCCTCGCAAGTGAACTCCAAAGCCTCTGCTACAGCCTTGTGGCCCGGAGGGGCCGCGGGGAAGGGCGTGGAGGGAGGAGTGGCCCGGGCCCTGGAGAGATCCATGAGCTCCCTGGGCATCTTTTCGGCACCCGCCAGGGCAGGGTTCCTATTAAATGGCTCTGTGTGGCATCTGCCTTCGGAGCATCCCGGAGGCGTGTCCCCGTTCCCGCCCCCCCCCCCGCCACTCCTCCACCGCGTCCTGTCACCCAAATCCACCCGCGTGTGGAAGACCCTTGGGCATCTTTGCTGCCCTTTAACTTCACTCTTGCGACACACTAGGGCTCCCACTAAATGTCATTCTGTGTCATCTGCCCTCCCAGAGGCGCTCCGGAGGGTCCGTTGGCGCACGGTCGGTCAAATCAGGCGGCGGCAGAATCCTTTAGGAACGAACCGACGGTGGGCGGGGGCACTAGGCCCGCGCGCCGGTCCTTTGGCGCCTAGTCCGGCTGCGACGCTCGCGGCGAAGGTGATGTCAGCGGCTCTCACTTACATAAGAAGGTTCCCCCGTTGCTGCAGCAGCTGCGCCCGAGCGCGGTGGCCTCGGAGCGCGCGGGGCGGGGGCGCTGTCGCGGCATCCTTCCTCGGGGATTTCCGGGCACCTCTGCCCTGCCACCCAGCCCTGCGTCCTCGCCGACGCTCCCCACTGGCACACCCCCCCCCAACAAAAACCCCATTGCGCCGCGCCCCGGGAATTCGCTGCTTTTCTGCAATAACAATAATAATAATAAGCCTAATGAATAAATGATGTGCGCGATCGGTTTTCGAAGCTATAAAAGACCCAGAGTTGGGTTAATGACTGGTTGTTTAAAAGGGCAATTCCGGGATGAGTTCTGGAAAGAATTAGGATTGCCGTAGGCCAAGTCATATTTTACTTCTGGGACTTGAAATGAGCGCTTTAATCCTGCCTCCTTTTTTACCCCAAACCACACAGCAGGGACAAGCCCTTCACTTTCTACAGCGCTGATATCTGGGGAGTGCGGTTGGGGTGAGTGGTGAGTTCACTTCAAAAGAACTGGAGGGAAGTTTTGCAGACCGTTGAGTGGTGCATACATTTCTGTGTGTGTGTGGAGGGGGCACATGGCTCCTTAAATTAGATTTCACACAAGTGAAACTCAGTGATGGGGCAGAATGTGCCCCCTTCTCCCCTCTTTCTTTAGAGACAGTAGTGGGCAGTTATGTATCTGGAATTTAACACAGTCCTTCCAGGTTCTTTTACAGGAATACTCTTTATATGTATTTATACATGGCTAGATAAATAAAGATGGGCTAATTAATACCCAGGGATGGGCTTAAAATCTCCTATTATTTTTTAATTTTTCTAAAACATTGTGTCCACAATCTGTGTCCAGATCTCTCTCTTCTTTTGTCCATATAAACTTAGGATGGCATTGTTGTCGTCTGGTGTCATAGAAAACCTAACCTTTGGAAGGAAAGACACAACGTTCTGTGTTTTTGTGTGGGCTTCCTAGCATGCAGACCCAGAGATAAGGATTTCTGTGCAAGTAGTTTCTTTGAGAGCAGATTCCTGGAAGCACAAGGGGGGCGTGGGGAGGTGAGACAGGGAAGGGAGGAAAGTTCATGCATGTTGTGAGTTGGTTACCACTGTGGGCAACTGGGATTCAATCCAGCACCCCCCTCACAAGTGTTCTGCTGAGGGGTGAGGAAGCTTCAGTACTTATGCACCAACTTCTACCCCTCACCGATGGGAAGTAACACTTGGAGCACGAACTCGCTGGCTCCTGGCGCCTGCCCCGTGTGTGTGCTCTGCAGGCTCCTGGGCCAGGTAGACAGTTGCACAAAGCCTGTGTTGTCTACAGGAATGTCTGCGGGGGTCCTCTGGGGAGGGCACAGGGGCTGTGGGTGGACTACCACTGGCATCTACTATGTGATGCATCTCCCTTCAGCATTGTTCAAGGCCTAAGGGAGTTTCAAAGGGAGAGGAAGCCTAAAAATAACCCCTGCTTCCTTTTCTCCCCATTTGAAGGGGTCTGGGTACCTCCATACCCCCTGGGTGGCCTTCCCGCCCTGAACACCATCCCTATGTCGTCTGCAGGCTGCTTTATCCACGGACAGCTGCTTTCTGTTGCCCTGAGCCAGGCTGGGGTGGTTTTTGCAGGGGTGACCCGATCTGGCATATACGTCAGTGAAGTCACTCTGGAGGCAAGTCTGGAGGCGGCTGGACCAGTTAGACAGGGTGACTGGTGATGGTGGTCAGGACTTGAGAGGTACCTATAGAGATTGTGAAAGGTGGTAGGATTCTGAATTCATGTTGGAAATAGAATTGACAGGATTTATTAATTGGATTGGGTACCAGAGAGGAGAGGAAAAAAAATGATTATGGACGACTCCTAGATTTTTTTTGCTCTTAAACAACTTGTAGAAGGGGGTACTACTTCCAGAAATGGGTAAGGCTAATTAATGGAGGAGTGGATATTTTAGTGTGTGTGTGTGTGTGTGTGTGTGTGTGTGTGTGTGTGTGGCACCAATAGTTTTGTATTTTTGCCATGTTATCTTGAGATACCTTATGTGTCTTAGACAATTAGATGTGTGAATTCCAAATTCAAAAGAGAGGCCCAGGCTGGAGATGTGAGTACGATATACGGGTAGAGATGGCTGGCAGGCTGCTGAGCTGGTGTGTGTGTGTGGGGGGGATGGGGTGCTCCTACATGATTACAGCGGGTTTTTCTCAGTGCGGTGCATGGTGGGGTCATCAGCCGAGATGGTGTCAGTGATGTGAGGAGAGAAGGCAGGGTGTTAATGTTGTCTCAGGGAGGGAACTCGGACGCAGTAAGGAAGCAGGATTACCTGGCTGTGTTGAGAGCCTTCTGAGATTTATGGTCATAAACTTGAAGTAAGTCCAGCTTTTCAGTCACTAAAACCTGAGACTTTGGAATTACTTCACGAGCCTCGACCCCCAGCCGTTCATCCTTAGACATTTTAATATCGTTGGCGTTTTGGTTGCTGTTGATTGTATTTAGTTACTGAGTTTTAAAGTAGGCTTTGTAGTGAAGCTTAACATTCTCGTAGAAAAGTGCAGAGACCGTAAGTGTGCAGTTTGGTTAATTTTCACAAAGTGAACAACTCACGTAACCGTCACCCAGATCAAGAAATAAAACATGGCCGTATCCTGAAATAATCTCCCTTTAGCAGTCACTGTCCCCCGCTCCAAAGGTAACCACTATTCTGACTTCTACCCCCATCAGTTAGATTGTTTTGGCTTTGAACTTTATGTAAGTGGAGTCACATGGTATATACTTTTTGTGTCTAGCACTGTTCCCCCAACATTATGTTTGTAAGATTTCCTCCATGTTGTTACATATACAGTAGATTGTTCATTCTTGTTGCTGAAAAACATTCCGCTGCATGCATGTTCCTCTATTTGTTGATCCATTCTCCTGATGATGGACATTTTGGTTGTTTCTAGTTTAGGGCTATTGCCACAAACATTTTTCTGCATGTGTTTTGATGACCTAATATACCCCCAACTGTTTGATATATATCTAAGGGTGGAATTGCTGGAGCACAGGGGATGTATATGTTTGGCTTTGGTAGCTACTGCCTACCGTTTTCTAAACTGGTTATACCAATTTGTACTTCCAGAAGTACGTGAAAGTTCCAGTTGCTCCGCATCCTCACCAACACTGGTACTGTCTTTTTAACTGTAGCTACACTGGTGGGTTAGAATAGTAAAGATCTCATTGTGGTTTTAATTTGCATTTCTCTGGTGGCTTGTGAGATTGAGCACCTTTTCGTGTATATTTTTGACCCTTTGGATATGCTGTTTTGTTACCTGTTCATGGCCTTTGCTCATTTTTCAGTAAGATTTCTTGTGCCTTTTAAAACTGTCTTGTAGATGTTCTTTATATATTGTGGATATGTGTCATTAGTGAGCTCTAGGTGTTGCAAATACCTTCTCTAACTCTGTGGCTTGCCTTTTTACTCTCCGAGTGTTATCTTTTGGTGAGCAGAAATTCTTATTTTTTTGTAGTTCAGTTTATCAATCTTTTTCCTTATGGCTAGTGTTTTTTGTGTTCTGTTCTGTTTGTTCTTAAAATCTTTGCCGACCCCAAGGTCATAAAGATATTCTTCTGTGTTATAGAAGTTTTTTGTTTTGCCTTTGTCATTTACAGTCATGAGTCACAGGGCGTTGATAGTTGCAAATGGTGTGAGGTAGGGGGTCAAGATGAATTTTTTCCATATCGATGCACAATTAATCCATTGCCACTTAATGAAAAGACTGTCATTTCTCCGTTGCACCGAAGTGGCACTTCTGTCATCTAGCGAGTGGATTGATTTTATTTTGTAGCTAGCATTTATTCAGTTGTGCTCTATGTCAGGCCTTGTGCTAGTCATATGAATTACTTATTCAGTCCTCACAATAACTCTGTGAGAGAGCTACTGTTAGTTTCCCACTTTATTGACGATTAGCAACTTGCTCCAGGTAGCAACAGCTAGAAAATGCTGGAGCCTTGAATTAGGATCCAGGGCTGAGTCCACAAGCTATGCCCCCAAGCACTAGACTTTTCTCCCATGCACTGCCACGCAAATCCAGGGGAATTACTATATTAAAATCAAGGCCCTTCTCAATATGCTTCTGTCCACTTGACAAGCTTCATCTCTTGCCCTTCTACCCATTGTCCCTCTCTGTCTTCTCCATCTATTACCCTAATCCAGTCATACTGAACTCTTGGGCATTCCCCAACTTGCCAGGCTTTCTCATTCTTCATGCCTATGTGTATACTACTCTTTGCTTCTGGAACATTTCACTGGCTGATTCCTACTCATTCTTTGATACTCAGCCAACACAGCATCTCCTCCGTGAAGTGGAACCCAGTTCCTTGCCAACCACCTCCCCACCTACAAGTTTTCTAGAACTCTGTGCTAACTTTTAGCTTTTCTCATTCCAAACAGCCACCAGTGTTGGCACTCTGTCTGTGTTCCTCCAGCCCTCACCTCACATGCTGAAGGCTGCTTATGGTAAACTCCTGACTCTGCCTGGGGCTTTTTTCCCTGGCTAATGGACCACGGTTGGTCTTGAATGTAGGGGAAGCCAGAAGTGGCGGTGAGTTAAATGCTCCTGAAGCAGCACTCAACCATTGGTGGATGGGGCATTGGTGGACGAATGCCTCAGCTTCCTTGAATGTTATACACCATCTCTCAGGGCACCCCAGTAGGATTGAGCTCTAGGTGCCCGCCGTGCTGACTTGTTTGATAATGCACTGTGTATTCTCGGCCTCCCTTTCTCCATCTCACTGTCTCATTCCCCTGTGGGTGGTTCTTGGGGTTGCTTTCCACATAAACTACTTGAACTTGTATTTGCACTCATAGGGTCTGGGGGAACCTGGACCAAAACAATCTGTTTAATTTTTAAACTGTGAGGGCAGAGACATAGGGCTAGGAGTATAGGAGAGGTGATGTTTCTCACTCTTTTTCCTTGAGCTATTTGCCCCAGGATTATTATATTAGCCACATGCCTGGCCCCTCCCAGATGCTCTGCAGTGGGTCCGGAAATAACTTCTTACCCTTTAGGGCATATCTTCAGGGCTTCAGGGGTGAGAAGGGGTACAGAAGGAACTCAAGGCTACTATGATGAAGACACATCCACTCTTTAGTGTTCCATTTGTCAGCCTTTGAGAGTACTGTTTATAGACCTGTGGAATGGGGTCAGTGGTGGCCCCTGGAGATCCAAGCTCCCTATTTGAGAAGCATTTCAGCCAGAGCAGAGCGGACACAGAAACTGCTAAACCCAGAAAGATACTAGGAAGTAACACATTGGGTGAATTCATCATTTTGGGCTCATATGGTAACACTAATCACGGGTTCATTCTGCTCCTAGAGGGATGATTCTTTCCCCCTCCCCCATTCTGTCTGTTCTGCCACTTGCAACACCCCGCCCCCCCTCCTTGCAGTGTTGTTTTGGATGTTTCAGCAACTGTGGTTAGATTTCTTTTCCTCCTGTCTGCTCAGCGAGCTTCTCTGATGCGTTGTGAGATCCTAACAGCTCCATTGAAAGCTGCTTTTAAATCCATCACGGAACAACTGAGAAGAAAGCAATCTTTCAAAGGTTAATAATTCATGGTTGTAATTTCCTCATAACTAGTAACAGCAACACATTTCTTTCTAGACTTTTCTTGCTGTACTGGATTGGGCTTTTAAATCAAAACTATTGAACCACTTTACCTAGGAAATCCTTGAGATTCTGTGGGGCTGAGAATGCTAAGACGGTAACAAAAAAGATTTTTTTTTTCTTCCTGTTTGTGGAGGCCTTTCCCACATAATGCCGTCAGGAAAGTGTAAATTCCACATAAGCTCTCAGAAATGTCTCCAGTCTCAGAGCTTCTGGTCTACCTTTAATGGGCATTACCTTTAAATTGCAATGACATATGAAATCTCTTCTATCGTCCGAGTCTTAAGAATTCATTGACTTCATATAATGCTTTGAAATTTTAGGGACAGAGACAATTTTAAATGTGATTGGAATTTTGTTTTGACAGCTCAATTTTATTTCTTTTTCCTTTATTTTTACTATTAAAAATCATGGAACACAAGATTTTGTAGGACACTGTACTTAGAAATCATAGGAAGAGTATGCCTGGAACAAACCATCAATCACAAAAATTCCTCAAAGTTCTTTTTGCATCAAGAATTCCTCATGAATCACATCTTAATAATAAGTGAAATAAAAAATAATGAGGGGGGCACCAGGGTGGCTCAGCGGGTTAACATCTGACTCTTGATTTTGGCTTAGGTCATGATCCCATGGTTTGTGGGATCGAGCCCCACATAGGGCTCCCTGCTGAGCATGGAACCTGCTTAAGATTCTCTCTCTGCCTGTCCTCTGCTTGCGCGCACGCTCTCTCAATAACTAACTAACGAACTAAATAAATATGAGATGGGAGTGGTTTCTCAATGTAAGGCTCTCATTCTAAGATCTAAATTTGTGGAAACAAGGATTTGGAAAGCCCTCAACCACACTGCAAGCCCACAAAGGGCAGAGATCCCGTCTCGCTCATCATTGTGAATGACTAAGACAGACACGGTCCAGTTTGGTTTCTGACGTTAATGTCCACTGCTCAATTCCCTAACGAACATGAGAAGGTTAGCGTGTACTGAAACAGGAATCTGAAGACCTGGGCGTCCATATGCTGAAAGATGACTTAACTGTGAAGTACCTAAGTCCTTCGATGTGAAATTAACCGAGAATAAAAGGAATTTAACAAGAGTTGGAGAATCTTGGGATTCTCAGAGTTGGGAAAGGCCCGAGCGCCTATCAAATCCAACCTCCCATCGAGGGTTGCAGGGCACAAGTGGACCCGCTCCTTTCTTCGTTTGAACACTCTGCTGGACTGAGGTGGCCCAGTGGCCCTTGTTGTTTTAACCATTGCAGGGCATCGTTGCCGCATTATTGCTCTTAGGGCCCGCAAACTTCCCTTTCCAGCGGCGGTTGTTTTACACGGGGTTTCCTCTACTCCATTGTGCGCTTGGTATTTTGAACTTAAATTTCACAAGACTCCCCCATTGTCTCTGTTCAATTGAATCTTGCTTGCCTTGCTCTTTCATTTCCAATCAGTGGTGATGGTTTAAAATCTTGATGCAATGTGTCAGCTACTGCCCACAGCGTTTTGCTCTCTGCAGACATAAACATGATTCTAGCCCGTCATCCACATCTTTGATAAAATGATTGTTCAGATGGACTCAAGGCCAGAGTCGGTTGGCAGGCAGTACCGTCAGTGTCCCTCCGAGATGATGTCTGTCAATCACCATTCCTTGGGTACCATTGTTGCAGCTGCCACAGATGCACCCCCCACCCTCCCATTCAAACCACATTTCTTCACCTTGCCCACAAGATTTACCATCACGAGCGACTGTCAAATGGTTTGCTGAAATCAAGATACCATATGTCTGTAGCATTCCTTTGATCTCCCCATCTAATAACCCTACTCAAAAGCGAACTGAGGTTAGTTTGGCTCAAACGGGACTCACAGCCATCAGAGGGGCCCTTTAAATGTTCTTACAGAGAATGGATAAAGAGTTTATTTTGGGGACTCTCGGTGTTTTGGCCATAGGATGACCACAGCATTGGACTGCAAGGGGAGTTTCTGGGTCCTAGGGTCGATTTCTCTGACTCCAAGGCACTTGGTTTGTGAAAGGCAGAGAATCAGAGTGCTTATCTCTTTCTTTGAGGACACCCGGGGGAACCTCGTGTACTCGTTCTCTGTTCTGAGGGAAAGGTCTGGAGTTCATGACCTTTGGCGTTTGCTTAGGCTCCGTTTGAGTAAGTTTGGCGAGCGTCCGGGTTATCTAATTGTTGAGAAGCAAGTGAGTATGTGGTGAAGAGTGCAGGCTCTGGAGTCAGACCACGAGGGCTCAAATCCCAGCTCCACCCCTTCAAAGCTGTGTGACTTTGGACAATTTCTCGAATTGTTTTTCTTGGTCTGTTATGGGATGGAGGTACCAAGAGTACTTCCTGGCATCCGGTTGTTGACAGGATCGAAGGAGTCAAGGTGTACGGGCCCTGAAAACCGTGCCTGGCGCGTGATGAGCCCCTGGTCATTATTGGCTGTCATTTCCTTGGCGCTGTAATTGGAGCGTGCAGAGTGGGAGGCACGTGGTCATTTTTTCCAGGTAGGTGAACCTTGTGCCTAAGTCTGTGAGATGCTGGGTCAGGGGAAGGAGACAGCCGGCCAAACAGCGCAACGTCCCTGTGCACGGTCAGCGAACTGTTAAGATTTCTATGCTCTTTGGGGGCTCTTTTGGTGATGCAGGGAAGTACAGAAATAAAATTTGACCGATGCTCTTATTATTTAGATTCGTTCATTTATTATAGGCCAGGCACTCTTCTAGGCACTGGAGTTTCATCAGTGAGCAAGACATTACAAAGAGCTTTCGGCAGAGAGAGAAAAACCAAAAAGAACAAACATCACACCTTTAAGGAGATTACAAAGCCTCTTAGGAGGCTGTGTTAGGGGCCAAAAAGAAACTGAGGGCCAGTCAGAGGACTCGAACCTGACAAGGTTTGTGGTGTGGGGTTGCTATTTTCGTTTTTTATTTTAATTTTTTTTTTTTTTTGAGGTAGGCTCCGTGCCCAGTGTGGAGCCCCACGTGGAGCTTGAACTCACGACCCTGAGAACGGGACCTGAGCCGAGGTGGAGAGTCAGTTGCTCAACCAACAGGGCCACTCGGGTACCCGGAGTTGCTGCTTGAAATGGTGTGGTCAGGTGGACCTCACGGAGGGAGCAGCCTTTGAGCCCAGGCCGGAAAGAGCTGGAGGAAGAGGGCTCTGGCAGAGGGAAGCGGGGCCGGTACAAAGGCCCTGAGGCGAGAGCGTGCTTGGCTTGGTGAAGGGATGGCAAAGGGGCCGGCCCGTGTGGTGGATGTGGCGTAAGGAGAAGAGTGGGAGAAGAGGGGGGAGGCCAGGGAGGAGGGGCAGAGGGTGCTTCATGGAGGGTCTTGTAGGCCGTTTTGAGGCCTTTTACTCTGAGTGAAATGGGGCCCCAGTGGAGTGTTTTAAGCCTAGGAGTAGCAGCACTGACTTAGAGTTGGAAGGGGTCACATCGGCTCTTGGGACTGGAGAAGGCTGCGGGGAGGCAGGGCTAGAAGCAGGGGGAGCAAGTAGGAGGCGGCTGCAGCTTTCCTGGTGAGAGAGACGGAGGTGGTTTGGCGGAGGTAACGAGAAGTGGTTGGATCCACTTTAGAGCTGTTGACATTTTTTGATTCATGTTTTAGGGCTAGGCAATGCGACCCCTACAGGAGGGCATAAAATTGAAGGGGAAAGGAAAACTCTCCTCCCCTCTTACCCTGCCAGACGCGCTTCAAAGGAAACCATGTTACAACGTGTCCCAGTCCTTCTAGGAGCGCGAGCAAATTCTCACATGTGTCAAATGCCTTTTGTAAAGCCACTTCTGAATGTCAAGGGAGTCCGCGCTTCCAGAGTCTTGTTGATTAATCATATTTTGCTGCCTTGGACCATTTTAAAAGGTGTTCTGAGACTTAAAAAAAAAAAAAAACTCAAATAAAATCAAGGTCTACTTTCCATACGGTCCAGTGTGTGGTTTGATGAGTTTTAACAACGGTATTCACCTGTGCGGCCCACACCCCTAGTAAGATACAGACTCTTCCCGCGTTCCAGATGGATAATGCTCGTTTGAGTTAGGAGAGCAGTGTTTGAATTCGGGTGCCCTCACCCCAGCCCCTGCCGGGCCTGTTGTATGACTATGGGCATGGAAAAAAATGTTTTCAGGGCTCTCCCGGAGGATCCGACTCAGACAGTTTGGAACGGTGGTGTTTCCTCCCTTTGGCCTGATGGCGCTGGCTGTCGATAACATCTTGGTGCTGAGCTGTAGGCAGGATCGGGGCGGAGGGATCAGAATCTGGCCTCAGAGGCTGCGGGATTTGCTTAGAAGTAGGGGTTTTTGGGGCGCCTGGGTGGCTCAGTCAGTTGAGCGTCCGACTTCAGCTCGGGTCATGATCTCACGGTCTGTGAGTTCGAGCCCCGCGTCGGGCTCTGTGCTGACAGCTCAGAGCCCGGGGCCTGTTTCAGATTCTGTGTCTCCCTCTCTCTCTGACCCTCCCCCGTTCAGGCTCTGTCTCTCTCTGTCTCAAAAATAAATAAACATTAAAAAAAATTAAAAAAAAAAAAGAAGTAGGAGTTTTTCTTAAGATAAAGCTAAAATAGCATTTTAAGGGACGTGAAAAAAAGGACCTTGTTCACCTTAGGCCAGTTTGGAAGTGGCAGGGGGTACCGATTTGTACATGTGTTTTCAGCCAATGCTGATGCTCGAAGCCTGGGTGGAGGGTGACCAAAGTTTTTGAAAATCTGATTTCTGATTACTCTGTCTGAGTGCATCTAGACCTGTGAAATAAGAAGCCCCGTTCTGGAGTTCACCTACTCTTGATTTTGAGTGCTAGACGTCTGAGGGAGCAAAGAGGAGACACGACAGCCAGTGAGACATAATGTTCATTAGAATTTAATATCAATATTTATGTTTCTCTCCAGCATGCATCTGGACTCTCTTCCTCGAGCCTGTATTTATATTTTAATAATGCAAGTAAAGCTTTTTAACTTCGCATCAGAGTTCTGCTGCCTCAGCCAGCCCCTCCTCACCCCTGCAGAGCTTCAACAGCAAGATGGCGCGTGTTTATGGAGAGTTGGATTCTAGAGATGAACTTCGGGGTTGGGGGCGGAGGGGGGCGGTGCAGCACGAATAACTACCGCAGAAATCCTTTTCCCTGTGAGAAGTCCTAGGGCTTTTTGCTTCACGAACAGGAGCTTCAGAGTTTGGGGCGGTGTGGGGGAAAGTGGACAAACCGAGACGAGACCCCGGGAAGGACACCGTGGAAGGTTTCCTGAGTTTCACTTGGGTTAAATGCCTTCAGTGTGAGAGAAGAGATGTTGGAAGTCGGCTCAGGTATCAGATGTCACGAGTGCTCATCTGGCAAAATTTTAGCCTCTGCTAATTAAAACTAATCCAATTGCACGAAGAAAAATACATTGCATAAGGTTGCCACTTGTGTGGCTTTATTTTAACTCTTTGCCCCACACCCTAAGACCAGCGAACCTCAGGCTGGTGATGGGGGGGGGGGATGAGATGATGAGAAGTGGGGTTCACTTCCAAGTACACTGGAGAAAAGACAGCGAGCGGGGCAAGCTATTAAGAGTATTGGCCCGGCAGTGCGCATTTGAAGCCCTCTTGGGTTTTCTTGATTTGTCACTTCAAAGGCTTTAATGGCCGTTGAGTGAGAAGGAAAGTTAAAAAGACAAAAGCAAAAAAAACCCAGAGAGACGCTTCACTTTGTCACCTTGTAGTTGTCTTTCCAAGTTGCTCTGCGTGTCTTCTGTGGCCTGGTCAGCGTGGTTCAAGGTTTGTTCCCCAAGGGATGGGAATTTTGTCGTGATCACAGGCTGTGGTCCTCATCCTGCTCACTTTTCTGGAAGTATATGTTGGCCTTTGATCCTCTCAGTCCCACCACTTGCCAGCTGTGGCATCTTAGACACATTCGTAGCTTCTGTGCCGTAGTTTCCTTCCCTGTGAGATGGGGACACCGTTAGTACCCCCCACGGAGAACCGTGGTAAAGATGAAGTGAGTCCGCCTGTGGATGGCGTGGCACCATGTGGCGCATACACCGAAAACCCAGTGAGGGCTAAGAGCTGTAGGCCACGGATGCCACCATTTTCGTCGCTGTTTCGTCATGATTATTATCACGGGCTTGGGTAAAGGAAATAGGTATAAAAGTGGGTAAAACCCACCCCCTGTGGCTCCTCAACCACCGTAAATATTGTGGCCAGGTGGACGTGTGGTAAAAATGAGGACCGAAGAACGCCACCCTGCTTTCTGGCCTGGCTGGCCTAACTCCTGTCGTGGAGCTCTGTGAGAACAATTTAGCGTCTGGCAGCCATTAGGCCCTCACTCTCGGGGGGGGAGGGGGGCATGGACTTCTACTGATGGCGGGGAAGGCCTGGCTTAGGATGTGTGCTGTTGTGGAAGCGGTGCCGAGTGTGGACACCCACGCCCTTGCTTTCTGGAACCGTATGCGTCTTCTCCCATAATGACACGTCCAGGCCTTCGTCTTCTGCTCACTGTAGTCAGACAGTGGAACAGCTAGCGGAAGAGAGGAGATGCTAGGTCTGGGCAGACCGTGGCAGAGAATGCCTCAGCTGTTCACCGGCACTTCCCATTCCTTCCTGGGCACACAGCCAGACTACATTTCCCAGCCTCCCTTGCAGGTAGGTTGAGCCATGTGACTGAGTTCTGTCCAATGGATGTGGGAGACAGAGGCCGTTGCTTTGCCCTAGGATGGATGTATAAAAGCTCCTGCATAATCCCCGGCAGTTTATTTCTTCTTCGCTCTGCTGGCGGCGCGCAGAGGGTTCAGCAGAGGACCCCGAGGCCCTTAGGGATGGTAGGGCCACCACTGGGTCCCTGAATCCACGTGGAAGGCTGTCTGCCAACACCTGATCGGACTTCGCATGAGGGAGAAGTATTCTTCCATTTAGGAGCTCTTTGGTATGGCCCTTGGCGTCAGCGGACCCGAACTAACACGGAGGTACAGTGCAGGGAGGAAAAAGGACTGCTTTTCCTGAAAATGCACAGATGGTGAAAATACTCCCAAGTATTTGGTGTTCTGTAACTGAACAAAAGAAGCGCTAAACCGTAGGATCTTTTTCTGAGAGGCGTAGAGCGTTTCTGTGTGTGTGACCAGAGCAGTGTGGCGGCTTTCCTCAAGTAAGCAAATGGATATAAAAACTTGTTGACAGAGTTCCAGCTTCTAGAGAAACGTGGCTACCTGGAACCAAAAGAATTCTCTCTCTCTCTCTCTCTCTTTCTCTCTTTCCCCCATGTGTAAATGATGTACGTATAGTCGTAAAACTTCAAAGATCTGGTTATAACACAAATATAGAAATGTGCACAAATCCTGACTGTACGGCTCAAGGAATCCTCAGAAATTGGACACCCCTCGGTAGCCAGGCCCTGGAACAAGAAACAACATTTGCAGCCTTCTAGACATCATGCCAATGTTCCCGTCCAATCGTACCTTCCCGGCGGTAGCCATTGCCCTGACTTCTAATAGCACGGATTATATTTTGGCTGGTTTGGCTTTTATGTGCTTTTTTTATATCTGGATTTTTTCCCCCTCAAAATTATATTTAGGTGACCCATTCGCATTGTCGCATGGAACTGTAGTTTTTATTTTCATCGCTATATAGTATTCCTTCCGACAGATATACCGTGGCTTATTTGTTCTATTAATGGGCATTTCTGTGATTTTCAGTTTTAGCTCTTTTGAATGATGTTGCTGTGAACATCCAGGTTCCTGCCTTTTGGTGAGCATACCTGCAGATCTCTGTCTGGTAAAAACTCCCTCCCTTGTAGTTTTACAAAACTTTCTCCCTCGACAAGACACTTCAGGGCCGCGACAGTGACTGTTCTCATTCCTTGTCCTTTGCCTTCTAGACTAAGCAAAAGTTTTGCTGTGTTTCTCCGTAATGTAAAGATTATCACTGATCCTTAGTGGCAACGTTTTGATGTCTAAAATGGAGGAAATGTGATCTACTTAAAAAGACCTTTCTTCCCCCTCTCTTTAAATTAAAGCATAGTTATGGGGCCTTTTGATTCTCAGACAAGGGCTCTTAACAAAGCCATGTTTCAAATCACTCGCAAACTCCATGTAATCGGAGTTTGACGTTGGAATCTTTATTGGCGCTGCTTCAGCTCTTTGTGAGGAGGATCCTTTCAGATTTTCAAATTGCTTCCGTTCCTGGGGTTGGGAATGGAGGAGGAAGACCGGCGCATTCTCTAATCGCTTGGCTGGATTAGCCTTAGAGCTACAGAGAGTTGCCTTCTCTGATTGCCCCAACCCTCAAAATTTTATGCAAAATCGAGGCAAAGCAGAACACTTCCTCAGAAGGGCCACAGACCAAGAGGAGGGGAGGCTTTTCTGTCTCCCTGAGGGGGTTTATTCCGGTTCTTCTTTGCTTTCAGGGCCTCGGATATCTGATCCACAAAGTAGCAACCCCGGCTAGATGGAGCTTTGTGGATTCTGGGGGTTGAAACAGCCTCCAGCGAATTCTAAAACTGCCCGCAGGACTTTGTTTCAAACCCCTGGCCGAGGCTCAGCTTCCCAGACCCCTGCACCCCAGCGCCCCGGGCCTCTTCCCTGCTTGGTCTGAAATGACGTGATTGGAGAATTGAAGGGTGAATGTTTCAGCACAGGCCTTCCCCTCCAAGCATCCCGGGAATATCTGAGACCTCTTTGAGGGCCAGGCAGCCCCGCGGCTACCTTGTGTTTTGGTGGAATGTTTGGTTCACTTTGGGTGTGAAGGCGTGGGGAGCCTCTGCAGCTGAATCTGAAAGAGTGACACTCAGCTGGGCCTTGGAGAGTGGGGTTTTATAATAAATTTGCACGTGGCTTTAAACTTTACTTTGCTTCGTTCTTTTTCCTAACTGGAGGATAGGTGAGCTGATTTTTCCATGAGGGAACCGCTTTGGACCATGAACCAGATTTTCTTCAAATGTAGAGACTTGACTTCTCGCTTTTAACAACCAGAGGCCTAGTGAGACAGCTCTATGAAGTTGCAGGTGGGGAGAGGGGGGCGGAGGATACGCCTTTCTTTACCCACCAGGTGTGAAATGCAAAAGAGCTTTATGCAGAACAAGAGGCCTGTAAGAATCCAGACACACTCTGTAAACCTGAGTATCTCTTGCCTAAATCTACTACGTGTGGATGTCCGATGGCCGAGAGCACAGCCTACAGCTGTTTCTTTCTCACCCCTTTGGCTTTTTCCTGCAGCCAACCCTGCCCCCAGTTTTTGGAAGATGGCTGAATTTTTGTCTTAGAGGACTGTTGTCAAGGGGATTCTTCTAAAGAGGTTCAGGTGGACGTGGAGAGGATTGGAGTGCGTGCGCGCACATACCTCTAAACTTATTGTGTGGATGTTTTCTGCGACTCTCGTCTCATATTATTTCACAAGCCCCTCAAAAGCCCGTGCTGCAAACATATGCTTTTGGTACGTGAGGAAACAGAGGCCCCGCCAAGTGGCTTTGAGAGCACACTGTTGAAACTTGGAATCCAGGACTCGGGGGCTCTCGTCCGCAGTTTGGTGCTCCACCTGCTTTCCTCAGGGGCTCTCCACGCACACACGCTTCCTCCCACCCCTACCACCTTAGCACCGCTGGGTAGCCTTCTGCCTCCCGGTGTATGACGGGGAAACGGACGTAGAAGAAAAGACCCAAGGACGGTGTCCAGGTGGGTCCTTGGATGTTCAGAAGGGCTAGGGTTGGGACCTTTGGACGAGAACGCCCACGAATCAAGAAGTACCCACTGCGTGTCTGACACAGACACGTGGCCGTGTTAGATGTTCACACGTGTAATGGGCAAGGCAGTAGCTGCATGTCTGGCTGTAACTGATTAGTTGTCTACTTGTAACCTAGTAGTTTGGGGGAACGCACCGATTGTGTAAAATAAGTTGGTCGCTATAGCAGGAGTCCGTTTATACATCGAGGCCTTTGCTGTGAAAACCCAAAGGTTCACCTTGTGGATACAGAGGTTTCCCTTCTAGCTCAGGGGTCGGCCTTCTCTCTTCTATGGTGTTGCTTGAAGGCTGATGCACATTAACGGTGGGTGACCTCCATTCAGATTACTGATCACCCCAAATTGAAATAAATTGCCTCCCCCCCCCTTTATTCGAATAGGCCAAAATGAAAAAATGATAATGGTCAGATTTGGGGTGGGAATGAAGATGGGGTGAGCATGAGGGTACCTTCAGACACTGCTGATGGAAGCGTGATGCGGTATCCCTTTTCTGGGAAACAGTTGGCCTTTAGGGGATTAATACACAAAACAACTGTATACAGAGATCTCACTTCAGAATTTAACCTAAGAAAATCAGTGGAAGAGCAACATTAAAATGCATAGATGCTTTACCTTTGCTTATGATGAAGAAATATTGGGAATATCCCTAAATGATTAACGGTAGAAAATTGGTTGAATAAGCAACATGACTACAAGTTGGTACAGTGAAATACTCTGCAGCAGATTACTGCATGTTTGTTAAGATGCAGGAATATGGAAAATGTCTGGAAGGATATATAATAAATCAGTATTAGAATTTAAAAAAAATGTTTGTTTTTGACAGACCCAGAGAGGCAGAGCATGAGTCGGGGAGGGGCAGAGACAGAGGGAGATACAGAATCTGAAGCAGGCTCCACGCTGTCAGCACGCAGGACTCGAACTCACGAACCGTGAGATCATGACCTGAGCCCAAGTCGGACGCTCAACTGACTGAGCCACCCAGGCGCCCCACAAATCAGTGTTTCTAAAATAAGTGTTGATCATGATCCACAGTGTGCAATACATTTTACATTTGTGGCCCCAGTAGATGCAAGTCGCTGAAACAATGGTTTTATTAACAATACTTGCTTCTCTCTTTTTATTATTATTTAAAAATTTTTTTTTAATTTACATCCAAATTAGTTAGCATATAGTGCAACAGTGATCTCAGGAGTAGATTCCTTAATGCCCCTTACCCGTTTCGCCCATCCCTCCTCCCACACCCCCTCCAGGAACCCTGTTTGTTCTCCACATTTAAGAGTTTCTTATGTTTTGTCCCACTCCGTTTTTATATTTTTGTGTCCCTTCGCTTATGTTCATCTGTTTTGTCTCTTAAAGTCCTCATATGAGTGAAGTCATATGATATTTGGCCAACCGACACATGAAAAAATGCTCAACATCACTCATCATCAGGGAAATACAAATCAAAACCACAATGAGATACCACCTCACACCTGTCAGAAGGGCTAACATTCACAACTCACGAAACAGCAGATGTTGGTGAGGATGTGGAAAAAAGGGGAACGCTTTTGCATTGTTGGTGGGAATGCAGACTGGTGCAGCCACTCTGGAAGACAGTATGGAGGTTCCTCAAAAAACTAAAAATAGAACGACCCTACGACCCAGCAATGGCACTACTAGGCATGTATCCACGGGATACAGGGGTGCTGTTTCGAAGGGACACATGCACCCCCATGTTTCTAGCAGCACTATCAGCAATAGCCAAAGTATGGAAAGAGCCCAAATGTCTATCGACGGATGAATGGATAAAGAAGATGTGGTTTATATATACAATGGAGTGTTACTTGGCAATCAAAATGAAAGAAATACTTGCTTTGCTCTATGCGATGCATTCCGGTATATGTATTTTTCTTTTACCATCCAATCTTATCCCATCCTTCCCTACACTGTCCTACTTCACTGCAATTCTACCCCTTTTCTCCTTTCTTCTGTTTCATTTTTTTAAGATGCCAGCTGTGACCCTTTAAGTTGATTTTATGATCTCCTGATAGAGTTTGAAAGACACTACTCTAGAATGTTAAACAGTGGTTATCTCTGGCAGGTGGGATTATAGATAACTTTTTTTTTTTTAGAAGTGGGGGTCTTTTTTGCTTCTCTCGTTACTTATGTAATACAAAGGCTAATGAACATTTTTAAGTGCTTATTATGGAAGAAAGTAAGCATCTTATTTTATACAATCAGTATGTTCCTAAAAAGTTGCAGGGCATCAGTTTGTTTTTAAATAGAATCATTATGTCACTTAAAGAACATTATGGCAGGAAAAATCTATCCATTGAGACACATTGTTTAAATACTAGAGTGACGAGAAAAGAAAACACCACCTTATCTCTTTAAACTCAAAAAATCACCAAGCATCCCTACTTACTGCTTTACTCCAGTGATGTTGCATCAGTTCTCTGGAATTTATTTCTACTTCTGTTCCAGATTGCAACCTTTCATGCTCATTCCCCACCTTAAAGAAAAAAAAAAAAAAAAGAAACTAAATTCATCAGAGTACTTTCTGGCCAGATTATCTTGGCTTACAGTGCTGTCAAAGTTAGCCTCCTTTAAAGCTGAAGATGATTTTAAATGGAAGGCATTCATTAAGAACTTAGCGCAGGAAGCAGAAGCTTTACAGGAGGACAGGAGGAATCCCTGGCCTGAGCTAAAGCATTTCTCCCTGGCTTCCTGCTCTCAGCGCACAGCTGGAAAGCTGCAGAACAGCCCCAAGAGCCCCACCCCCATCAGGGCCACACAAGCAAAGGGGGTGGCACGTGAAGTCAGCTTTCCCTGGCTCTTCTCGGGAAAACCCATTGATGGACAAGTGGGGCAGAGATGACCGCGGAAAGTTCTGTGTGTGTAGAGGCCAAGTAAATCTGGGCACACGTGCCAACTGCAAAGATGGGGGAGGGTGATCCATCGGGCTGGGGCTGGCTGGCATTTTCAGGGTAGGGACGTGGAGAGAGATGCTTCCTGTCCTTGAAAGGAATTAATGATAGGAAATCTCAGAAAATCACTGGGGCCGCTTTCCAAGATGTACTAATTTAGTTACTGTTGTTTCAAACTGTTTGCTGGGAGTAATCGGACAGTGTTGAAAATGTTATCTGGAGCCCCAGCCTGCTTTGGGAGAAGGCTAAATTCATCCTGCCTTTCAAACATTGTGAATAACACGTCAAAGGTATTCACCTGCCCATTTACTTATTATCCAATACTTATCCATTCATGTGGCCTTTGGTTCATTCATTCATCCTTTCATCCGTCCGTTCACCCAGGCCTCCACTTACGTGGCATTTCTTGGCGAGATGCGTTGCGTTGAAGGGCACGTGGCAATCGCTGGGGTAGGGGAAGGAGCTCCAAAAGGGGGAAGACTGGTTGTAGTTGAGTTGCTCAGTCTGCTGGAGCAGACAGACAAGCAAACAGCTAATTACCACACGGTGTGGGCAGCGCTACCAGGGGGGCCAACCTGGCTCCGTTCGTGCAAGTCAGTCTCCCCTTCAGGCCTAGAATCACGGAATGTTAGTCTGAAAGAAGCCTTAGAAAAACTGAACGGCACGATGCTTTCCAGACTGGATCCGCAGATTGCTGGGGTGCCATTCCGGGGAGTGGAGGTGGGAGGAGGAGGGAGGAGTGACAGGAAAGCTGAACAGATGGGGCTTAGCTTCCTCGAGAACCAGAGCAGGTGCGTTTGCATCTGTTTCACGTACTGAGGTTCCTTGTGGAGCATCGTCGTCTGCTTATCATTGTCTGCTTACTGACATTTACAAAGCACTGGGCCGGTCCACTACCTTTCCTTGTTTCTCTGGTTTAAAGATTGAGGCCCAAAAGGTGATCTGGTTTGCCCAACGGTGTGAAATTGGTTAGTTAAAAAATCCAGGAGCAAGACCTGGTCTTCCAATTGATGCAGATATTACCTCTGTCTCAATGAACATTTGCTGGGTGATAAATGGCCACCAAACAAAGTGGCTTAGAACAGGCCATATCGAGCCCACAGTTCTGAGTTGGCAGTTTGGGCCAGACCCAGCCAGGCTCACTCGTGCTGGTGATGAGTTGCTGGTCAGCTGGAAACTCACCTGAGCACCAGCTGGGCTAAGATGGCCTCACATCTTAGGGGTGGCTGGGTGTTGGCTGGGGTAATCATGTGACTGAGTCTGGAATCTCTCATCGTCTGTAGGATTCCAGCAGAACATGGAGGTGCACATACCCTCTTGAGGGCTACGCTTGGAGCTGGTCAAAGCAAATCACAAGACCAACTCAGACTCAGGAGGCAGAGAAAGAGACTCTACTTCCTTTTTTTTAAAAAACGTTTATTTATTTTTGAGAGACAGAGCGTGAGCAGGGGAGGGGCAGAGAGAGAGGGAGACACAGAATCTGAAGCAGACTCCAGGCTCCGAGCTGCCAGCACAGAGCCCGATGTGGGGCTCGAACTCGCAAACCACGAGATCATGACCTGAGTCAAAGTCAGACACTTAACTAAGTGACCCACCCAGGCTCCCTGAGACTCCACTTCTTGATTAGAGAATTGCCGGGAGGTATGCGTCCAGGAAGGGAAGAACTGTTGCCCTTTTTGCTGTCTACCTACTACAAGAATACTGAATTATTACCATCTCTTCTTAATTTGGGCATTGGAAAAAATAGATGTTTGAAACTGCTATCTCATTCCAAGGCCATCTTTCTAAGACCATAACCATGACTCTTTCTGTATACCATGAGATCTCTCACCACTTGACTTTTCAAATTCTTTGTGTTTGGGACAGATGATAATTACGGCTTGTTGTAAGGGACACTGTGCCTTAAGAACATCCCTACTTCACTCCCAGTCATAGTCTTTTCTTTTAGATGCCTCTGAGGGCTGAATTCATCCTCACCATTACCACAAACATTTATGGAGTGACTTCTATGAATCACACACTTAACTAGATATTGAGGATAGAAATATGTCTAAGATGGGCCCCTACTTCAGGTAACTCACAGTCTGGAAGGGAATGTAGAAAGATAAACAGATTATTACAGGGAAGGAGCTGGAAATTGATTTGTTTTGGGCGGTTGTTATTGCCTTTGTAATTAGAGGGTGCAGCGACGTGATCACCTAAATGGATGCAGAAAAAGCATCCAACATTGGGGCACCTGGGTGGCTCAGTCAGTTAAGTGTCTGACTCTTTTTTTTTTTTAATTTTTTTTTTCAACGTTTATTTATTTTTGGGACAGAGAGAGACAGAGCATGAACGGGGGAGGGGCAGAGAGAGAGGGAGACACAGAATCGGAAACAGGCTCCAGGCTCCGAGCCATCAGCCCAGAGCCTGACGCGGGGCTCGAACTCCTGGACCGCGAGATCGTGACCTGGCTGAAGTCGGACGCCTAACCGACTGCGCCACCCAGGCGCCCCATGCGTCTGACTCTTGATTTCAGTTCAGGTCATGATCTCACAGCGTGGAACCTGCTTGAGATTCTCTCTCTCCCTTTCTCTCTGCCCCTGCCCTACTTGTGCTTGCCCTCACTCTCCCTTTCAAAATAAATAAACAAACTTAAAGAAGCATTCAGCCAGATTCAGCACTTTTTCATGCAAAAACACTTAACAAACTAGGAATAGAAGGGAACTTTCTCAACGTGATAAAGGACATCTATGAAAAACTTACAGCTGACATCATACTTAGTAGTGAGAAATTGAATGCTTTCCCCCTAAGATGACAGACAAGACAAAGCTGTCCATTCTTGCCATTTCTATTTAATATCATAGTGGAGATTCTAGCCAGAGTGATTAAGAAAAAAAAAAAAAACATTCAGACTGAAAAGGGAGAAGTAAAAGTGTCTCTGTTCACAAATGACATGATCTCGTATATAGAAATTCCTAAGGAATCCTCACACACATAAAAACTGTTAGAATGAATAAATGAGTTTAGCAAGCTTTGAGGATACAAGATCAAAATACAAAAATCAGTTGTGTTCCGTATATTAGCAAGGAATACTAAAAAAAAAAAAAAAAAATTAAGAGACTCCAAAGAGCCAAAATGATCTTTAAGAAGAACAAAGTTGGAGGACTCACACTTCCAAGTTTCAAAACTTGTTACAAACTATAGTAATCAAGACAGTATGGTAGTGGCATAAGGATAGACAAATAGATCAATGGAATAGAATCTAGAGTCCAGAAACAAATCCTTGCATTTATGGTCAATTGATTTTTTTAGATGATTTTATTTTTAACTGGTGTCTACACCCAATGAGGGGCTCGAATCTACAACCCCGAGATCAAGAGTCACACGTTCCACTGACTGAGCCAGCCAGGTGCCCCTGGTCAATTGATTTTTGACAAGGGTGCTAAGACAGTTCAATGGGAGAAACTATTATCTTTTCAACACATGGTTCTGGGACAACTGAACATCCATATGCAAAAGCATGAAGTTGGAGTTAAAGCTATAACACTCTTAGAAGAAAACATAGGAGTAAACCTTTATGACCTTGAATTAGACAGTGATTTCTTAGCTACGACACTAAAAGCACAAGTGACAAAAGAAAAAAATAAATAGGACGTCGTCAAAATGAAAAACTTTTGTCCTTCAGAGGATACCATCAGAAAGTGAAAAGTCCATCCCCAGAATGGGAGAAAACATTTGCCAGTCATGTGTCTGAGACGGGGCTTTGTGTTTGTTTCGGAAGCCTGCCGTAAGTTAACTGTCACAAACTGGTGGCTTCAGACAACAGGAATTTATTCTTTCACAGCTCAGGAGGCTGGAAGTCCTGAGTCTTGGTGTCAGTAGAGCTGTACTCCCTCTGAAATCTCTAAGGAAGAATCCTCCCTTGCGTCTCTTCTGGCTCCTGGTGGTTGCCAGCGATACTTGGTGTTCCTTGGCTTGTAGATGCATGATTCCATTCTGTCTCCATCTTCACATGGCATTCTCCTCTCTGTGTGTCCCGGTGTCCCTGTGTCTTTACGTGGCCTTCTTATAAGGATAGCAGTCATTGGAGTGAGGACTTACCCTAATCCAATATGACATCATCTTCACTTGACTTTATCTGCAAAGAACCTATCTCCAAGCAAGGTCACCTTCATAGATGTTGGAGGTTAGGACCTCAGCATATTTGGGGGGGGGGTGCACAATTCAACCCACAACAGACTTATATCTAGAATTATAAAAAAACACAACAGTAAAAAGACAACCTCATTTTTAAAGTAGGCAGAGGATTTGAGTAGACATTTCTCCAAAGAAAACATGAAAGTGAGCCTAAGCACTCAAGAAGATGCTCAACACCATCATTGTCCGGAAAGTACAAATCAAAACCACAGTGGGGTGTCACTTCGTACCCATTAAGATACCTAAAATAAAAATAAAAAGGCCAACGATGGCAAGTAAGTGTTGCTGAGGATGTGGAAAAATTGGAATCCTTATACATTAGATGGTGATGGTTACACAACTCCATGAATATGCTTAAAAAACATCGAATTGTGTATTTTAAAGGGTGAATTTTGTTGTATGTGAATTATATCTCAATCGAGCTGTTAAGACATAAGGCGAGGTCTTGGGTTAGCAGACTAGAGAAAAATGGTGATGATCTGGAACCCTCACTCAAAAGAATGGGGGAGAGAGAGCTGTATTCACTGGGCTGGCTGCTGTCACAAACAGCCCCCAACTTTCAGTGGCGGAGCACAATAGTGTTTTTTTTCTTTCCCACAGCTGTCTGCTTCTGGTCAGGTGAACTACACTCAGTGACTCTTCTCCAAATGGTGACTCAGGGACCCAGGGTTTTTTTCATCTTTTGTCTCTGCCCTCTTTGAGCTCTTTGGTGCCTCCCACTCAGCCACCAGATGGGCAAACAGAGCGGAGGACGTTTTTATGGCCTAAACCTGGAAGTGACGTTTCACCTGCACTCGCATTGTTTGGGCCAGGACTCAGTCACACGAGCAGGAGAGGTGGGTGCGTGCCGTCTGTTGGGGGTATCCCAAGAAGGGAAGGGAAACAGGCTTGCCGGACAGCTAGCCAGCCTCTGTTACAAGGAGAGGGATTGTAGGCTTGGAGCCCAGCTAGAGGTCATATGTATTAATGGTCACTGCTGAGAGCAGGGTTGGGTCGTTTTCCACCCCCCTCCGCTGTTCTCGGGGAGGGGGGGAATAGTCCCAGGTGAAAAGTACCGCCAGGGGCACGGTCCTGCTGGGGGGTGTGGCACAGTCCATTAGTAATGCCTGAGGAGGGAACTAAAGACCAGGGCGACCTTGACCATTTTAGCATCTCACCTGCGGAATGACAAATGGAGTCCTGCTGTCCACATTGTCATTAAAAGGGGAGCGGGACACATATGTGGGAGACCAGCTGCGGTTTCTTCATTTCTTCGCACTGGGACATGGAATGAATAAACATAAGAATCCGTCCTCTTTACAGTTGTGCTTTAAATAGAAATCTGCCCCAGGCTCTTTCTTCTCCCAGTGTCCTTCATTCCCAGCCCCATCTGTTCCCTTTGTGGCCAGGGGGCCTGAGTTCTCCTCAGGATCAGCTCACCCGAGTGGATCCCTCTGACTGAAGCTTCCTCCCCAGAGCAGTTTTTTCATAAGTTTTCAGGGCTGTCTTGACAGGTGCCGCTATTTTAGCGACATTTCTGTAGCGATTGTGCCTGCCCTTCTAGTCAAGTGCTGCCTGTGTTTCTGGGACACTGCGTGTGGCCTCTAATGCTGTGGTGACGATTGCCTCACTGGCTTGTCCTTGTTCAGAGGCACCTGTCTCTTGGTAGAATGCCGGGTGTTTAATGAGCTTTGTTTATGGAGAATGTGACATGGAACAGCACAGCCTCTTCCTTCTGGCGTAACCCTCTGTGGGCTTCGCTGAGTGGCACGAAAGGCTGGGACCTTGATGCCAGGTTGGCCTGAAGAGAAGTGACTCTCTTGAGGGTGGGCCCTCAGAGAAGATGGCCAGTGGTTCGAACAACAGTGACCATGGTGTGGGGTCATGGCGCGTGGGATCTGGGCTGGTGTCCGTGGCCAAGGATCTGATGCACTGTGTTGGTGTGTGGAAGACGTTTCCCATCAGTCGTCGCGTCTGCCTGTCTTGTTCTCCCCTAATCCACCCTCCACACAACCGCAGAGTGAATCTTGCAAGGCTAAAATCTAATGACATCACTCCCTAGTTCACGTTCGTCTGTGGCTCCTTGTTGCTCTTCTGAGAACGTTGAAAGGAACCGGTTTTCAAGACCATACGCGGCCGGTCCCGGCCTCTCTCCTGCCTCATCTCTCTGTCTGCCTCCCTAAAGTCATTGCCGTGGCCCCTGTTCTAAGAGTCCTCCAGTTGCTGTCTGTGCCATGCTCTCTGGCTCCTGCAGCTTCCTCTGGTCCTGACCTTGACGGCCCTTTGTCGCTCTGTCTTCCTCTTCGTGGCACTTCTCTCGCTCCGTTGTAATTGCTTGTTTGTTTTTGTCTTCCCCCCACTAAGCTGAAAGCTTCATAGGATCGGGGACCAACCATGCCTTGTTTGCTATTTTACTCCCAATCATATTAGTCAGGGTAGGCTAATTCCTGTAACAAAGAACCCCAAGCATCTAAGTGACTAAATACAACACAAGTTTGATTTCTTGCCCACGTGGCAGTTCGACGCGGGTGTTCGATGGATGGCCTTCTACACGGTTAGTCAGAGATCTAGGCCTCTTACGTTTCGGAGCTTTCTCATCCCCTGGGACTGTTGTCTCTTCCCACGTCTGCAAATGGGAGAGGAAAGAATGGGGGTCATATAGGAGGGTTTCTACGGGCCATACCTGGAAGTTGTGTCCTTAACTTCTACCCATATTCCATGGGCCAGAACTCAGTCGCATGAGCACATGTAATTGCAGGGGATGCTGGGAAATCTTATCCAGTTGTGAGCAGGCTTGGTGAGCAAGCAGCTGGTCTTTGCCACACCAGTGCCTCCCCGGCACATGGGAGGAAGTGAGTAAATATTTTTTCAATTTCTTGAATGAGTGAACACTGTATTCTAGGCTCCATCCTGATTCTTTTTTTTAAAGCGTATTTATTTATATTGGGGGGGGAGGGGCCAAGAGAGAGGGCGAGAGAGGATCCCAAGCAGGCTCCAAGCTCAGCACAGAGCCCGACTCGGGGCTCAATCTCACGACTATGAGATCATGACCTGAGCTGAAATCAGGTCAGACGCTTAACTGGCGGAGCCACCCGGGGGCCCCTCCATCTTCATTCTTAACTGATGCAATTGCAGCAGCGAGGTGCTACCCCTCAAGTCCTCTGGGTGATGAGATTTTTACTAATACTAAAATGTATTTTTTCCGAGGGCACAGAGGAGGAGTGAGGACTGCCGCGTTGGTCTTAGGGCACGCAATGGTGTCGGTTTCTTTCCTGCGTCGCCCCCAGGCCCGTGGAAGAGGCGTGCAGCCTGCCCGTGCATGTGCCGGGCTGTCTGTCACCGTCCTGCCTGGGAGGGAGCCGGTGTGCGTAGTGCACGTGACACGTCCCTTCTCCCTTCCGTGGTCAGAGTGTCCCTGGGGTCCTCTGACTGAAGTGTCCACCGGGCTTCTGCCACAGTCCAGCCCCGAATGGTGACAAAAGCCTCCTTCCTCACATGGGTAGGAAGAGGCAAGCAAAGCACGTGGTGATAGCTACCGTTTAGTTTGAAAATTAGCCTCCAGAGACTCACCTTCTGGATGGGCTAGGGTATAATAACCCCTTGCCTGTGGGTGGCTCTAGAATTCTCCAGAGCACTTTCCCACACCTTATCTCATCTCATCCTCATAACAACATGGTGAGGCAAGAAAGCCAAGGGTTATTATGTCTGCGTTACAGATGAACAAACCAAGGCTCCGAGTAACTCGTGTGACTTTCCCAAGACCACGTGGCTGCTCTTCACTCGCGCTGTTTCCACCCCAAGCCCCTTTGCTGGAGTCTGCAAACCATTTTCCAGAAGATTCCCCCTTAGCTTTCAATTAGCGCGACTGGAAAATGTGTCTGATGACTGACCTGGCCTCTCAACGCTGGCCATTTATTTTCCCGTCTAAACAAGCGGGTCTGCAAGAAGCTACCGCAAAACCCTCCCCCGTGTTTATATCTCCGTGTGCCGTGGATCTGGTCCTCCCTCTGAGTGTTGGCGGAGAAAACCAAAGAGAGCTACAATGTTTTCCAAGTTGCAGTGCCCCACATTCCCAGTTAATTACAACAGGGTCTAGGTGGGGTTGTGCCATGGGACTCTTTTTTATTAAAACAAAACAAAACAAACCAAGCCCAGGGCTAGGATGTTTCAATAAATGTTTATGTGCGCGCTCGCTGCCCAGCGCCAGTGCAGCATTGCCAAGAACCCTTGACGCTTGCCCCAACCCCGCTCAGACAGAGAGCCGACATCACCTCGCCCTCCTACCTCATTAAAGAAGCCTGTAGTTTCCCCAGTCTATCATAGTCTGGTTTATGGGTTTTGCCAGCACGGAGGAGGAGGGAAAAAAGCTAAAAGGTTGGCCATGGTGTGGGAGGGTGTAGTGGCAGGGGTCACGATGAGTGCCTCACCCCTCAGAACGTCCAACAGAATTTCTAGCATCAAGATCCTAACAGCACAAAGAAAGTATCCCCAGGGAGGACAGACCGGGGAGTGTCAGTTGCTAACCGCCCCCCCCCCCCCACCGGCCCCCACGAGCCCAAGTTAGCCTGCTAGAGGATTTTTGTTTTTCAGAAGCAGAGCATGACCGACACCTCATCGTATCTGTGTTGCTATCCGTCTTGGCAAATCCCTTTCTGTATTAAAAGATTAAGGTAGTAAATCCAGAGTTGGGGGGAGATGGTGGTGTTTCCTCTCCTGCCGTCCGTGTTGTTTATTGACACGATTTTTCCTGTTTGGCTTTCCCCTCACGTCCCTATAAACCATATTTTGAAGTCCTTCTCCAATTTCTCGCTTTTCCAAATAGCAATAAGAAGCCCAAACAACTTGGATGGCATCTGTGCATCCTGTCGTACGGAAAACCCAGTTTTTCTGTAACAGAGAAGTCATGGGTCTTTTACGATCTGGCCTGAGGTCCCTTCAGTGAGGTTGACACGAAGAAATGATGCTTGGTCTGTAAGATTTTAGGAAAGGCTCTGAGTAGCAAGCTCTCCCTGAGGACTCCTGATCTGGCTTTGAGTGGGGGGGGGGGGGTGGATTATTTTCCCAATGGTCAATAATTGGGTCAATTTTTTTCCCATTCGGGGCTGGACCGGTCAGGTAAGAATTCAAACCTGCTTCTGTTTCTACTTATGGCGGCCGAATGGTGTGCTTAGTTCTGATGCCGTGCTGTGCCGTGACCGCTTCCATCGAATTCTCTATTAAGACATGTTGTCCTATAACCTTTGCTGTGAGCCAAGCATTTGCCTGGTGGAGCTGAGGATATGGCTGATACTGGTTCATTGTTAGCGAGCGCCTGGTCCTTACAAGACGCCATTTTGTCAGACTCCTCTTGAGATCTTCTGTGGTTAAGTCAGCACTGACCTGCTTATTGATTCTTCTGATAACTGAGCAGTATATGTGCTTCCATGAAGAATGATCAGATGATCAATAATAATGTATTGCCTGGTTCACGTCCCCGCATAGGACATGGTAGAGACCCAGCAAACGTTTGTGGTATTGAAATGACGTGTTTACTCAGCGTATTTCCCATTAGAGTGTGAGTTCTTTGGAGTCAGGGCCCACGTATCATTTGCCTTTGTGTCCTCAGGTCCATACCCAGCGTTAGGCGTGTCATATGTATTTAATGTGCTCCCACAGAACACCTGTCAAGGATTTTTTAGATTCCTTCTTCCAGAGCATGAGTTTTTTATCCTAGGCTCTTAGTCCTGAGAGAAACTTCTTTCATTTGATCACCAACTCACCTCATTGTATACCCATCTGACTAGTTATAAAGTGTATTAGCTCAGGCTGCCATGACAGAACACCACAGACCAAGTGGCTTCACCAACAGAAATTTATTTCTTATAGCTCTGAAGGCTGGAAGTCCAAGATCAAGGCCCTGGCCCATTCAGTTTCTGGTAAGAATTCTCTTCCTGGTTTGCAGGTGGCCTCCTTCTTGCTGTGTCCTCTCGTGGTGAGAGAGCGAGCGAGCAAGCAAGTAAGTTCCGGGGTGTCGCTTATAGGGACACTAATTCTGTCAGATCAGGGCCCCATCCTTATGACTTTATTTAATTTGAATTACTTCCTTAGAGGCCCACCTCTAAATATGGCCACTCTGCAGGTTAGGGCATCAACATAGAAATTTTGGGGAGACACAGACTTTCAGTCCATAACATAATGTACTTGTTACCCACTATAATATCTGGAGGTTCCTGATCAAGAAAAAAGTGATGAAAAATAAACATGATACTTGACAACCCATGTAAATAGGCCCAGGACTGTGTGTAAAGAGTCGAGAAGGAGTCAGGTAGCAGCACTGAAGGAAAATCTATGGCCAGTTGAACCTACTTTTACCATGCTCTTATCTTTTCCTTCCATTATGGTTTTTTTTTTTTTAATTCTGTGGGAATTTTCCTGAGCATGCCTATTATAGAAAGGTATTCACGTCTTGGAGACAGGGCAGCAATTGGAAAAAGAGGTGGAGAAGGAAAGTCAGGATTAGTTGAGTTACGCTGTGATGATAAACATCCCCCAAATCCCAGCAGCTCAATATGACGGGTATTTGTTTTTCTCATGTCAACAGGGGTGCTCTGCTGGTTGTAATTAGGCCGATGGAGGCTGCATTTTGACACCTTGTCACAAAGGAGAACGTAGTACATTTCTCTTCCAGTTTCCACCTAGAAGTACCACGTGTCACTTTCTGCTCATCCTTCATTGGCTAAAGGAAGTCACATGGCCACACCCAACCTCAAAGAGGCTGAAGCGATCTTACTAGGGAGGAAGGCTAAAGTATTTGGCAAATAGCACTGCTTATTACTCTAATGGGGTAACAGTGAGGTTTAGGCAAATGTGGATGGAACTTGAGCAAAATCTGTGGCCTACATGAGAAGTTTTATGAGTGCTTTTCTTAAAAAAAAATCTGTTTACAAAATAGCTCTAACAGCTGAGATTTCTAGTCTAGCTGAGTACTTCTCTGCCTAGCATGAGATTCAGAGAATGAAACCATTTTCCATTGAGACCATGAGAGCTGCCTTTGAAGTGTCCATACAGTATAAATAACAATAGCCTCAAAGAAACAATTAAAAACTCTCCAGGTGGCTTATCTCGGATCCAATGGGAAATGAAAACCCCCAAACATGCAAAAACATTATAAAAAATGGCTGTGTCTGAGGGTGGTCTCCTTGTAATGATAAAGCTTCCTCCCCATCCTTCCTGAAAGTGATACCAGCCTGATGTTAGCAACAGTATCACTGTCTGGAAAGGGGATGGCTGAATCTGATGGGATTATGTTTGAGCTGCATAAACACAGATTGAATTAAGCATGGTGAGTTGATGATGGGGAGCGTAGAAAGAGTCAGGACCTTCCGTTGAGATAATAACTAGTTCATTATCTGCCCAGATAAAGGTCGTACAGGCTTTCAGCAACAGCATGGAAAGGAGACTAGACTGACCTTTCTGACAGCAACTCTCTGCTCTGTTTTTTTTTTTTTTTTTTTTTTTTTTTTTTAAAACAGTCCTTAGAATGCCGGTGAGTAAGGAGACCCATGTTCCTCCTGCCACCCTTTCTTCCCCTTCCCAAGGCTTCCCAGCACACAGGCCTTGGCTTCCATTAGGTTTGGAGTGGCTGTCTTTGTGGTAATTACTTGGAATGGAACTTACCTGGAAAAATCTCAAATTAGCCTGTGAGCTGACATCGTTAGCTTGTATCTCCCCCTTGTTACACCATCTCACACCTGTTTCTTGCTCCTAAATTTTGCCTTTGATCTCAAAAGGCAAAAGTGCCATCACTTAGTCAAAGGAAACTCCTGCCTCTTGGGCGATATCTTCCAATTTTCCTTAAAAGAGCCCATTATAAATCATTTCAAAGGAGTCAGCACGCCAGATTGCCTTTGTGTGGAACTTAGAAAGCAGTGTGGTGGGGGTGAGTATCCTTACACCTCTAAAGACAAATGATAGTTGCAGGTGGCTTTGAAGACATGAAGGATATTTTGGAGTCTTAAGTTAAGCGACGGCAGGTTAAAGTTTTCCCCGGAGGTGGGGATTTTGGCTATGTATCATAAAAGGGCTACCCCAAAGCCAGAGTTTTCCAGAGAGATTTCGAGTCAATGATTTTGCCTTATTCTTTCCACGCAATCGTTTCTAACATGCCACGTATGCTCTGTAATGGGTTGGCAAACCCTGGTCAATATATTTTCTTCCTACTATCTTAGAAATCTTGTCAGTAAAATGAAGACCACTGATATGGATTTCGTATGTGGCTCTCATTTTTCTTTGTGAGTTACTTCGGTAACAGGAATGGGCTGTGTTGAATGCCAGATCATAATGAGGCCTCCTGGCTCCAATAAATTACATTTGCTCGAGGTCGACTAGCTATGGAATGAGGTCGTGAACCCTCGATCCAAATCGTGAATGTGACAGCCTGCATCTACATACAGAATAACCCGGTCCCTGGGCTGTCAGCTTCAGGGAGTGGGTTTCACAAGAGGATGCCAGTCAAGATGTGTATTGTGCTCTGCCTTTAGCCTCAAACACTAAAAGCCTTACATTTAGATTTTTTTCAAGAAGAGAATTTCATCTCACCTAGGAATAATTAATAGGTTCCATGTGAGAAATGAAGTCAGAATTATTGACCTTAGAAATAGAGACAAAAATAGAATGTTCATCGAAGTATACTCAGGTAGTATAGAATAACCCGTGGCCATGTTGTGTGAGAGTTTCCTCTCTCTGGCTGCCTGCCCCGTGTTTATATTCACCCAAAACGCACTTTTTTTTTTTTTTCAACGTTTATTTATTTTTGGGACAGAGAGAGACAGAGCATGAATGGGGGAGGGGCAGAGAGAGAGGGAGACACAGAATCGGAAGCAGGCTCCAGGCTCTGAGCCATCAGCCCAGAGCCCGACGCGGGGCTCGAATTCACGGACCGCGAGATCGTGACCTGGCTGAAGTCGGACGCTTAACCGACTGCGCCACCCAGGCGCCCCCAAAACGCACTTTTAAACACAGTGCATGAGAAACGAGAACAAGTAATTTTTTTTTTTAAATCGGACAATCTCCTCTTGTAAGGAGTCAGCGATTGCTATATCCAGGAGAGATGTATGTAGGAATTGTATTTCGTGATGGTATTAGAATTATACGTAGCTTCATACTTTTGGTAACGGGGGATTCCGGACGGCTGTTCAGCTGCCCCTGATTGTTACATAGCTCTGTGAATTTTGTGATGAAATGAAAATGACTGCCAGTAAATGTAGTTGCGGAGTTAGGAGTGTCTGCTCATGTGAAATAGTGGGAGAAATCCTGTGCACGTATGAAGCTCTTGAAACGTGGATGAGTAACGTTTGTGTACCTCCATTTCAGTGACATTATGTATACTTAAATAACGTATTTCTAATACGTATTACATATCAAAATAATATATATGTATTCCATATCATCGTATCAAGAGCATACCTCACAAACGTTTCTGAAGGAATTAAGGTTCAAAACAAAGAGAGTCGAGGTGCCTGGGCAGCTCAATCAGTTAAGCGTCCAACTTCGGCTTGGGTCATGATCTCACAGTCTGTGAGTTCGAGCCCCGCATTGGGCTCTGTGCTGATGGCTCAGAGCCTGGAACCTGCTTCGGATTCTGTGTCTCCCTCCCTCTCTGCCTCTCCCCCACTTGTGTTCTGTCTCTCTCTCTCTCTCAAAAATAAATAAAATGTAAAAAAAAAAAAACCCAAAAAACAAAGAGAGTAATTATACTAAGTCTGAAAACTTCATTTTATCTGAATTCTTAGTGGCTCGTGATATTTAATAACACTTTTCAATAATTAAAAAAAGTCTAGAGCTTGTTCCATTAAATGTGAACAGCGTGTGAAGGCTTACTTACGTGGGAGTTAGAAGGTATTCATTGTCTTAATACAGGGATTGGCAAACTTTTTCTGTAAAGATTTAAATAGTAAATATTTTAAGTCTGCAGGCTATACCGTATCTGTTGCAACTATTCAGTTTCGTCACTGTAATGTGAAAGCAGCCATAGACAACATGGAAATAAGAGAGCATGGCTAGGTGCCAATAAAACTTTATTTATAAAAACAGATTGTGGGCCAGTTTGACTTGTGCGCTGGTTTGTCAACTCCTGAACTTAACTATGAAGCTTTTTAAAAAAGTGTCCACCCATTCGTTTTGAGAGAGAGAGAGAGAGAGAGAGCGAGCAAGCAGAGGAGACGGAGAGAGAGAATCCCAAGTAGGCTCTGTGTTGCCAGCACAGAGCCCGACACAGGGCTCTATCCCACCAACCTTTGGCTCATGACCTGAGCCAAAACCAAGAGTCGGACACTTAACTGAGTGAGCCACTCAGGCGCCCCTAACTATGAAGCTTTAAACTATAGCCTAATTGAGAAACAATTTAGATGCGGCACCTACTTGAATACATAAATATATCCATATTTAGCACGTGTGTGTCTATCCAAATGTGTGTGTGCACACACAAGAATGAGCTGAAATGTTTATGTGCCTTTTTCAGATCAGTTTAGAATTTCCATATATGTAATTTAGTCTTGCAGTAAATGAATATGCTCCACTTTGTAAATAAATATTCTGACTCTGGGATTGTGGCCACCTAATCCATCTGAAGTTTTCGCAGTGTGCTCATTGTTGTCTTTTCTCCTCTCAAGTTCATTGCATCATGATCATATGGGTTGCTTAATTAATACTCTTTCGTGGTGACGATGCTGTTCACATGGACTTTTTTTTCATGTGGGTTCTGCGAGTCACATTTGTTATGAGTCATTCTCTATTGATGTCATTATACAGTTTTAAACTAGGCATTAATTGAAATGAAACCACAGGTTTGGTCAGATTGATCAATCTTTTCAGACTCTATTCAAAATACTTTTCTTTTTTCCCAGAAAAAACAAAAAAAAAAACCAAAACCGTAGTCATTTGCCCAGAAATGGGAGAGAACAATGCTTTTTCAAATGGTAAGGCTGTTTGTTTTGAGAAGTGGATTTATTGGGATGATAAATTTGGCTTGTCCTATCTGCTCACCTGTTTGTCCTCAGGGGAACTATCACTCTTTATAAATCCTTTTACACTGGAAAGGTTGAAATGATAGACAGTTTCAAAAGTTGGACCAGAGACAGCTGATATGCGTAGGGGAGAAAAGCCCTTTGATAAGCTCTGTCTTCTAGAGATTCAGGCCCCAGGTCTCACTTTCTAACTCTTGGGCTAAACATCTCTTTTCTTTCTAAATATTTTTTTCAAAGATATAACCCATCTTTCCTAAATAGGAAGAATTTAAGTTAAAATGATGATTTTCACTTAGATAAATGACAACAGGGCATAGAAGTTGAGAAATGCAAATTAAAAATGCAGATACCATCTCTCTTATTTGCAGGAAATGATGTTTTATTTTCTCAAAGACTTTTCTTGAGGTCACCTACCCACAAGAAGGGGTATTCTGTCCCCTCCCCACCCTCAACCATAATGGAAACCATCTTAGCTTTCTAAGGCAGCACAAGGTATACCCACCTTGTCAAAAAAATGGCAAAGAAGAATCAATGTAGACTCTTTGGACGCACCGCCCCCCAAACCTCAAAACCCATATAGAAAGAAATAGAATAACGGCTTCGTAATGGCAGAGAGCTCATCTTAGCAAAATCCAAATGAATAAATACAATTAGACACTTCTTAACCCGGGGTTGCCTGGGGAGGCATTCTCTTAATTTTTTTTTTAATCGATCTTTTCATTTCCTTTTGGTGCACCCCACATCGAAACCCCAGGCGTGGAGAGATGCAGCAAAATAGACTGGCCCAACCTTTCAAAATATTAGCACTGTTTGGGGCCCAGCTACTTCCTCTGGGCACTTAAGCCACCAGGCTTTATGGGGGGAGACCGGCCCAGTGTCCAGATAAGAATTTGGTCCCCCCTCGCCTTCCATGCAATTGGCTGCAGCCTCTCTGCCACCCCCCCCCCTTGTCTTCCCTTCTTTGGAAAAGGAGCGAATCCTTAGCACCAGAGAGCAGAGATGTCAGAACCCCCTGAGGGGAGGAGGGCAGAAACGGAAGTGTGTGGAGCTCCAGGCAGCACTGTTCATAAATGCCTTGAGCACATGCATTCATGAATGCTAGTGTGATGGTTCAGTCATTTTCACCGTCGGAGGGTAGTATAGTTTCACGTGCCATTTGCTCTTAAAAATATGTGGGCTTTCAAGGCTTTTATTTTATAATGTTTTCCCCCTTGGTGAAATAATTGGGTAATACGTTTAAAAGAATGTTTCTTCTAGGCTGGGCCGTTTCCTCCGAGGGGTTGCTTGCAGTGAGCTCTTGAGCATCACAAGGAACCGGCACCCTAGCGGCTTTCCCGAAGGTAGCCCCTGGGGGCTGGGAGGTGGCCCACCGAGTGGCTGGGGCCTGGGGGGGGGGGTTAGCGGAAGGAGAAAAGAGAAATGAGGACTTTTCTAGCCTCTGATGTTTTCATGCATCCACTCTGTGAAAAAGGTGAGGCTAGTGAATTCCACTTTGAGACGGGCAACACAGACCCAGAATGAGGCAGAGGAAAGGGACGAGAGATTTGGAGTGGCGCAGCAAGGCCCTTGCCACGAAGCTTTGGCGTCACCTTCACTCAGAGGCCTGCTAGGAATGGGCCACAGAGAGGCCCAGAGAAAATGGTGAGGAGGTGGTTCTCTGTTGCCCTTGGCAACGCCCCATGGGTGGGGGCGGGGAGACCGGCCTCTTGGGAGTGGGCCTGCTCTGCCCTGGAGAGGTCACGGGCCATCGCACAGAGGTGGAGACCTCATCAGGGTGGGCTGTGCAGGGTGCTGACCACAAGACTGCACCGTGAGCCAGCGAATGTTCCCTGCGGGATATTACAGTGCCACCCGGTTCCTTCTAGCACCTTCTGGACATGTTCCCTGGGGCATGCTATAGTCCCTATATGGCCCCTATGTGCCTTCTTTTTTTTCTCCTAAGTGTATCTATTCATTGGAGTAGAAATTTGCCGGCAATAAGGGCGGGGAATGAAACAGTCCCCCAGACTCCTCTTTCCTCCCCCTTCCCGAGTCACCATGGTATCGGATGGCTGGCTGCAACCATTTACTTCTGATTGAGTGCTCTGATTTCTTTAGTCACTTATCTTCTCCCTCCCCCATTCCTTACCCCTTTCCCCTCGGCCCTCCTCTCCCCACCTCTCCCCACAGCTTCGGTAAGAAAGAGCCAGCCTTGAATTCAAGCATAATTGCTCGGTAGGGGGGACTTCCTTGAAAAAACCTCAAATTTTTGGTCTGCAACAGTGGAAATCTGTTTGAACCCTTGAACTTCCTTTATTGTTGAAATGACCACCTACAGAAACATGCTGGGGGCAAGTAGCAGAAGCACAGTGGTCCCTTTTATGGGAAAAACAGTAGCTGGAGTTATTTCACTTTTGCAAGAATTCTATAATGAGGAGGCATTTCTGAAGGGAGCGTATGGAGCGAACATTCCACAAGTTGGAGATGTCTGGGCTGTGATTGGAATATTGTAATAATCGATGTTTCTGGCCTTGGAAACAGAGTCTTCATTCTTTTTTGACCACGAGCACAAAAGCTGGTAACTGTAGCATTTCTGTCTACTTGTGTTGCCATTTGCAGGGCTCTGCTGGGATACTGGGGATTTTGAGACACATAAGCAACAATAGAGAGGGGAAGGGTTTTTGCCTCTGAAGGAAAATTGGCATGCTATGACGGTTCTGTATTTTCCAGCGAACGGATTGCATGAACTCTCTCTTCGGCTCACTCAAGCCCTAGGCTGTCTTCCATTTATGGAGGCCCCGTTCACTCGGTGTGCCTAGGGAGGGCTCACGGGTGGACACAAACTGATAAATCTGGGAAGACGTTCATCTCAGCCTCTTTCCCCCCTCAGCCTGCCTCCAGCCCCCCCCCCCCACCATGTCGTCTTAAAACAGAAATCTGAGCCTGTTGTTTCTCCGCTTAAGGAATGTCTATAGCCCCCACCTTTACAGAAAAAGCTGACTCCTTAGCAAGGCATAGGTCTGAACGCAGTCCACTTTTGTGGCTCACCCTTTCGAGCGCTCCCACTTCTGCTGGACTCCATCCAGCGCAGGCAGCGGGCAGGTCCCTGGGCCCACGTTTGCTTCACTTCACCGCATATGCTGTTCCTGCGACTCCTACTCAGACTTCACACCCCAAACCAAATGTCACTTCCTCTGCGAAGTCTTCCCTGACTTTCTCATTTGCTCGCTCCGAGGTGTTGCTGCCAAAATATGTTAATACTTTACAGATACTCCTCTGAACAGTACCTGTCGCCTGGGACCGTTGTCATGTGTTCCATGACCGCTGCATTCCACTGCCAGCCCAGTGGGGGTGGGGGCCGCATCTCATCCTGCTTTGGGTTCTTGGGGCCCAGCACAGTGCCTGGCCTCCCCTGAGTGTTCAGTAACTATTTCCTGAATGAATGGATGAGGCCCGTGAGGAAAATGTGAACGTGTGTGTGTGTGTGTGTGTGTGTGTGTGTGTGTGTGTGTGTATGAGAGGGAGAGGGAGAGCAGTTACTGCAATTTGGGTTGTTATTTAGTTATAAAAGAGTCAGAGTTCTTGAAATGAGTGTTGAAAGAGGGGATGTTTCCTTTAAGAAACAGCAAGATAATTCTAACTTATCAGCCTTCTGGATGAACGCCCGATATTGTTATGACATAAAACAATTGTGTATTTTGCTGACTTTTGTGGGTCTGTGTGAATTTCAGAAGACACACACACACACACAAGCTCTCAGTTTCAAAAAAACACACAGATTAAGATTTTTTTCATTGAGTTATTATATACCAGGGGTCAGTAAACTTCTTCTGTAAAAGGCTGGGTAGTAAATGTTTTAGGCTTTGCAAGACATTTAGTCTTTGTTATAAGTACTCAGGTCTGCCTTATAGCAGAGAAGCAGCCACGGACAACACATAATTTACACAACTTCTTACACAATTTTTATTTCATTTACTTTTTAATGTTTATTTATTTTGAGAGAGAGAGCATGAGAGTATGCACAAGTGGGGGAGGAAAGAGAGACGGAGACACACACACACACACACAGAGAGAGAGAGAGAGGGGGGGGGGGAGAATCCCAAGCAGCCTCCATGCTCAGTGTGGAATCCGGGGCTTTATCTCATGACCCTGGGCTCATGACCTGAGCCGGAACCAAGAGTCAGACACTTAACCCACTGAGCCACCCAGGCGCCCCATAAAATAGAATACTTTTAAATAAAGATGCAAATTCTCTACTTGTGAGGAATAAATATTCAGCAGTGATGTTATCTTAAAGCTATTTTTTCCTGCAGCTTTTTAGAATCTTATAAACCATGGGAAGGGCGATAGAGCAGGAACAGTGTGCCATCCAAGTTTTTAGCAGTTACTCGTGGCCTCCATTGGTCATTTTCTCATTCACGAGGATTAAACACTGGCTTATCTGAGAAAGCCGAGTTTTTCCACAGAGGATTACTGTTCCTTTTTGGCATCGTGTCGACGAGACCAGTTGGAATTGGGTGTTAGAAAGTATGTTGGTAGAAGTTACGGCGTGGTCAGGATATTTGCATTATTTTCTGACGGGGCTGCAGATTTTTCTGTGGAACAACTCTAGTGATTTGCCTTTGGATGAGGAATAAGAGACCATGGATTTTGTGTGCTAGCGTCGTGCCTTTGGTGTATTTTGCAATTTTTGGTTTTGTCAGCGATGGCCTCTCTTTACGGCCACATTCTCAAATGCCTCATTTTAAGCAACTCCCGTCCTGACCATGCATGCCACCTCAGAGCACGTGCACAAAGGAACTTCTAAAATTGTCAAGTCCCGAAGCGTGAGCTTCGCTATTATTTATTGTGAGGCTTCTCAGATCTTCACTGGGTCACCGAGCCTGTTGGTGTCACTGCATAATATTTGGAAGGTTGTAGACTGTTCTTGCACATCAGGGACTCTTGCTGACAAAACTAAGCAGCAAGAAATCAATGCAACAAGAAAAGACAACGATGAGTGAATTGCAAATGTATCTGTTAATGCCTTAATATTACGAGAAAGCGGGATGATGCATTAAAAAAAAAAAGTGTAAGGAGTGTAGGCGCTGTCTTCATTATCCCGGCAAGGGCAGGCCCCTCCTTCCGGGGGGCTGTGGGGGGGCTGTGGGCGGTTTCCGCCATCACTCCGGAAGCACTATAGTTTCTTCAGCTGGGCCTGCCTAGAGTGTGTCCCCAGAGGCCTCAGATCCAATCCGTCAGGACAGGAGTTTCTTCTTCATCACGCTTGGCTGCTGTCAATCCAATGCTGAGGCAGCTTACCCATTCCCTCAACTTCTTTCGTGTTCGGGCTGACTTTGTACAAAAGAAAACAAATCTCTACTCTCTGAGGATGCTAGTCTTCAAATCTTTGTGCGGTGGCGTTGGAGCCTTTGGTCAATTTTTTCTAAGGCCCGGGCCAGGGGTCCTTCCCAGGGCGTTTGCCCAAAGCTTAGGTTTGTGCTGACTTGCCTCCAGCCCATCTGATGCTGAAATGATGCAAAGAGATTGAGAGGGGGTCAAAGCAGGAATAAGGAAAACGCAGAGGTGGAGGGGGAGTAGGAAGGGGAGGAGAGGGGAGCGGGGGAGGGGCAGGGGGAGGAACAAAGAGCAACTCTAACTGGCAAAGAGCAAATTGAGGAGAATGCTGACCTTGGACTGGTGACTGATCAGCGTAAGTATCACAGGGAAGGGCTTTGGGAGCAGCCTCCTCCTTCTGACCTGTGTGTACGTATTTGTGAATAGGACCACAAATGGATTATTCCCCTGCAAATATTTTTGTTGCAGGTTTATCTTAGGGTCTTTAGGGTTCAACATAGATCAATTCCTTTGATCAATGAATCTTAAAAGCATCAAGGGTTACTATAGACTTTTATAAACAGTTTTCCCTTTTAGGACGCCTGAAATCTAAAGGGCATGGTCCTTCTTACAGGTAGGTGTTTTGTTGAGAATCTCCAACGGTTTTCCATCAGCACCGGGAACATTTTATTTTTATTTTTATTTTTAATTTCATAAAATTTTAATGTTTATTTTTGAGAGGAGGGGAGAGGAGGGGCAGAGAGAGGCATGGGGAGAGACAGAGGATCTGAAGCAGGCTCTGCCCTGACAGCAGTGAGCCCGATGCGGGGCTCGAACTCACGAACCGTGAGATCATGACCTGAGCCGGAGTCGCTCACCCAACCAACTGAGCCACCCAGGTACTCCAACACCAGGAACACTTTAAAATTGGATTCTGAACTACTATGTTTGGTTTGTATTAAAATTCTCTATTGAAACATTTCCCCTTTTCAAGTGGACTTTCTCAAAATCTGCAATCTAGTGTGTTTCTCAGAACGACAACACCTAAAAAAAGATTTAAGGTCAGTGACATTTTTGGCTTGAAGTGAGAGCAAAAATGTAGACAAAATGCACAGGTGGAAAACACGAAAAAAAAAGTGTTGTCTCTACTGTCCTTGAGAAGCCTGGATGGTGTCTTCTCTGGGCTGCTTATGCTTAGATAATGTTGCCTAAGCTTGGTGCCATGCTTACAGAACCATAAGTGCCCATTTGTGCCCGTACTTGATAGAGAGAAAGAATATTCCTACGTTTAGTGTATAAAGAATAATGGGTTAGAAACTATATAAGTTGAGAAACCATTAGTCATGTTCATGACCCACCCAGCCTAGGGCTCTGCCATCAGCCAGCTGTTGGGTATGTGCCATGAAAAGCTAGAATGATCTCTGATGCCACTTTTGAAGGTGAGGTCTATCTACAGCGGCTTCTTTCCTAGACATTCATAGTTTTCGATTGTGAAAGGGTCCTGCTTATGCACACTTTTGGAATAAGTAATTCTGTAAATCTTTCCTGACATTTCTAGATGTGGGGAGCAAACCCATGTTCACCTTACTCATGTACCTTCGTGGATTTATAGATTTCCATTGTATTAACTCTGGCTTTCTTCAACAGATCTGGTAACTGAATGGTGGCTGTAGGCTCTTTCCTTAACCTGTCTGTGCTGTAGCATTCTATCTCGTATGCAATTGGCTCATTCCTTCCCCTTTGTAAAGCACTTGTTTAAATGTTTATTTTTGAGACACAGAGCACAAGCATGGGCGGCGGGGGGGGGGGGGGGGAGAGAGAGAGAGAGAGAGAGAGAGAGAAAGACAGACAGAATCCAAAGCAGACTCCAGGCTCTGAGCTGTCAGCACAGAGCCTGATACGGAGCTTGAACCCGTGAACTGTGAGATCATGACCTGAGCTGAAGTCGGATGTTCAAGCGACGGAGCCACCCAGGTGCCCCTCATTCCTTCCCCTTTCTAAGATGAGGTGATACTTTAAATTTTAAAATTGATGACTATTAACCAAGAACCTACTATGAACCTGACTCTGAGAGAGGTTATAAGTAGATGTCTAATGCAAACAGTTTTGGAAGCTGAGAATAATTTGCCAAAACTTGTAATCCATTTGCTACTACTTTGTTCATTCATCCGTTCACCCATTAACCTGACTTTCATCTTCTGATCCCCCTACCTGCTCTTTCTGCCACTCAAGCATCCCCCCCGTCCGTCCGTCCGTCCATCCATCCATCCATCCATCCATCCATCCCTTCATCCTCTCAGATGCTGAAAGCCTGTGACACTCTGGCACTTGTCTTGGTGTTTTAAATATAAAGGTGACAAAATAGCCCCTGTCCTGTAGAAGCTCAAATCCAAGTGGGGATACAGGCTGACTAAAAATTCCTTATCGAGATTTGGAACCTCCTTCTAGAAAAGCATTCTTCAACCGTGCAGTGGCCTAATCACAGTAAATGTGCATTGGGCATTCTTAGTTACTTAAAATTTTTTTTAACGTTTATTCATTTTTTTGAGAGACACAGGGTGTGAGGGGGGGAGGAGCACACAGAATCGGAAGCAGGCTCCAGGCTCTGAGCTGTCAGCACAGAGCCCGACGCGGGGCTCGAACTCACAGGCAGTGAGATCATGACCTGAGCCAAAGTCGGACACTTAACCGACTGAGCCACCCAGGCGCCCCAGTTCTTAGTTATTTTAAAACACAGTGCTAAGGCATACTTTGGCAACTTAATAGTTTCTTCCTGTACTCTCAGACTTATTTATAGGCATAGCATTTTTATACTAATTTCTAAAGGTATACTTTAAGAGTGGAAATGAATATAGAGGCAGGTGCTGCATGGGGTTAAGGGGCTTGGGAGTGTGGGAATTCAGTCGGGACATAGCTGAGAATTTACTGGTGTTAAAAAGACCCGTCATTTTTTTTTTTTTTTTTTCAGGAGCAGGAAACTAATGATTTTTTCCCCCCTCAGGAGAGAGAGGACAGTGGTGGCTTGTTAATTGTGAAATGCAATTGTTGAGATTTTTACGTAGTAGTATTTCTGTGAAGAGCCGCCCCAGGCAGCCACATCAAAGGCAGCGTGTGTGTGTGTGTGTGTGTGTGTGTGTGTGTGTGTGTGTGTGTGTGTGTGTGTGTTGGCCTGGATCATAGCGAGACCTGGTCTGTCAGACTTGGATTTAATTTCATTGTTTGAAAAGGAAATAAGTTAGTGTGTTCTTTCTGGCCCAGAGTCATTTGTTTCCTGCCTTGTTTTCTAGCCATCAAGTCTGTATTTTGCATTTTAATTAAGAAGACAACTCTTGCAGCTGAAATTTGGATGAAAGTTGGGAATATTTACCATGGGAGAGAGACTTGGCAACATAAGCCTACCTGTTTAAACCATAATTTCAAACTTTTATACTGTGGCTGATGTTTTCTTTTTTGTGCTTCCTATTTTTTTTTTTTTTAATATATGAAGAACGAACTTTTATTTATTTATTTTTTTTAAATATGAAATTTATTGTCAAATTGGTTTCCATACAACACCCAATGCTCATCCCCACAGGTGCCCTCCTCAATGCCCACCCCCCACCCTCCCGTCCCTCCCACCCCCCATCAACCCTCAGTTTGTTCTCAGTTTTTAAGAGTCTCTTATGGTTTGGCTCCCTCCCTGTCTAACTTTTTTTTGTGCTTCATATTTTTAATTAATGCTTTCCTTTTCAAAAGTAAGAAATAACTGACATACAGTCATGTGAATGCATCTTAAGTGTATGTCTTGATAACTTTTCATGTGTGTACACATACATCTGGCCACTAACCAGATCCAGGTATAGGATATTTCCAGTGTTCCAGAAAGTTCCTTTGTGCACCTTTCCAGTCAGTAGTCATACCGCATATCCTGCAACAGTAATATCCTACCATAGATTCATTTTGCTTACTTTTGACCTTTATACAAATGGAGTCAGACAGTATGTATCTTTTTTTTTAATTTACATCCGAATTAGTTAGCATATAGTGCAACAATGATTTCAGGAGTAGATTCCTTAGTGCCCCTTACCCATTTAGCCCATCTCCCCTCCCACACCCCCTCCAGTAACCCTCAGTTTGTTCTCAGTGAGTCTCTTCTGTTTTGTCCCCTTCCCTGTGTTTATATTATTTTTGTTTCCTTTCCTTTATGTTCATCTGTTTTGTCTCTTAAAGTCCTCATACGAGTGAAGTCATAGGGTTTTTGTCTTCTCTGACTAATTTCACTTAGCACAATACCCTCCAGTTCCATCCACGTAGTTGCAACCACATACGTTGGTGAGGATGCGGAGAAAGAGGATCTCTTTTGCATTGTTGGTGGGAATGCAAGCTGGTGCAGCCGCTCTGGGAAACAATATGGAGGTTCCTCAGAAAACTAAAAATAGAACTTCCCTACGACCCAGCAATGGCACTACTAGGCATTTATCCACGGGATACAGGGGTGCTGTTTCGAAGAGACACATGCATCCCCATGTTTATAGCAGCACTATTAGCAATAGCCAAAGTATAGAAAGAGCCCAAATGTCCATCGATGGATGAATGGATAAGGAAAATGTGGTATAGATATACAATGGAGTATTACTTGGCAATAAAAAAGAATGAAATCTTGCCAGAAAGTATGTATCTTTTGTGGGGCTTCTTTTGGTCAGTATTATGCCTAGATATTCATCTATGTTGTATATTGAAGAGCTGTTATTTTTTTTATTGCTGTGTTGTATTTTTATGTAATGACTGCTTTTTTTTTTTAAATTTTTTTTTTCAACATTTATTTGTTTTTGGGACAGAGAGAGACAGAGCATGAATGGGGGAGGGGCAGAGAGAGAGGGAGACACAGAATCAGAAACAGGCTCCAGGCTCTGAGCCATCAGCCCAGAGCCCGACGCGGGGCTCGAACTCATGGACCGCGAGATCGTGACCTGGCTGAAGTCGGACGCTTAACCGACTGCGCCACCCAGGCGCCCCTGTAATGACTGCTTTTGACTGCTTCTCCAGGTGTGTTATCTTAAAACTTTAATGGGACTGAATGAGCTAAAATATTCTTTTTTAAAAAAAATGTATGTGTGTGTGTGTGTGTGTGTGTGTGTGTGTGTGTGTGTATTTATTTATTTATTTATTTATTTATTTATTTATTTATTTTGGGGAGGTAGGGAGAGAGAGCAGAAGGAGGGGCAGGGAGAGAATCCCAAGCTGACAGCCCAAAGCGAATCTGTGAAGTGAGATTGTGACCTGAAGTCCAGAGTCAGACACCTAACCAAATGAGCCACCCAGGTGCCCCCCACTTTTTTTTTTAGAGTTTATTTATTTTGAGAGAGAGCATGTGATCAAGGGAGGGGTGGGGGGGGGGGAGAGAATCCTAAGCAGGCTCCACCCTGTCAGTGCAGAGCCCAATGCAGGGCTCCAACTCACGCTGGGACTCGAACTCACGAACCGTGAGATCATGACCTGACCTAAAACCAAGAGGCCGATGCTTAACCGACTGAGCCACCCAGGTGCCCCTGAGCTAAAATATTTTATTCTTCTCTACTCATATGTTGTTGTTTGCCTCCTCCACTATGATGTAGTCGATCCTCAATCAGTTAACAATTTTTTTTAAATACCTACTAGATATACAGCATTGCTGGGGAAAGAGGTACGAGACATCACCCCCGCCATCAACTGTTTCACAATTCATTGACAGTCAATACACTTTATGCATTTATTCACAGCTAAAACGATCAAGGTGTTGTCTGGGTTCTAACAAAGTGGAATTGCCACCAGGGTTTCTTTTCGTTGGGTTTGTCTGAGTTCTTTGTATTGTTCTGGCAACAGGGGTTGATCCCGGGGATAGGAGCAGCTAACGATTCAGTCCATCAATCTGTCAGTTTTTATTGAAAGCCCACTTACTATATGCTCAGCGTGTGCTTCGTCTAGATGGTTCTCTTCTGATCTAGTTTCTTACCCTCAGTGCTGTTGACAGTTAGGGCCGGATACTTCTTTCTGGCGGGGCAGTAGCACCTACTTCCTCCCTGCCCCTCAGCCGTGACGACCAAAAGTGTCTCCAGACATGGCCGGGTGACCCTTGGGGAGCAGGATCACCCCCAGTCGAAAACTGCTGTCCCGGTCATGCTGCTAGTGCTTTGACATTTTAGTTCATACACCATTTTGGATACTTACTGGGAACTTCTGCTAGGAGGAACCGAGGAGACACTTTGGAGGAACGGGGAAGGTGGTCTCCGGGTTCTCTGCTCTGTACCTGGATGTGTGAGGCGCACAGATTTCACTTCTGGGGTGGAGAAGAGTATGAAAGAAGGCACGAAAGTAGAAATTGGTCAGCCTTGCCGGTAGCTATTGATAGGGCAAATGGTCAAACTCAGAAGTGGCACTTCTGAAGAATGTGCTGGCAGTCTGAATCTCTAAGTGATTTTCATGGCTTTTGAAAATTCAAGAACTTCTGAGACCACCACGGTTTGGAATTCTGCCTTTAGTCATAGGCCTGGGGTAGACATAAAGTTCCCATAGTGCTTTTAATTATGAGGTTTCGACCAGGGTTCCAACTGGCATTTGCAGCTGGGGTTTGATCAGAGAAACTCTTGTCCTAAAATATGAGAAAAATTGAATAATAAAAGCACCATGCCGATGGCTTTTCATTTATTTGTGTAGAACCTGCCTGGTTCCAGGAAGGATTTAAAGTGGTTGCCCATCACTGTATGTGCTTTCTTTGGCGTTGGTTTAAAATACCCACCAAGTAGAGATGTATAGGGCCTCCCCTAAGCAGACCATCAGTGAAATCATGAATTAATTGTAGATTTGGGAGGGTTAGCAGAAGAGCCTTGTCTGTCTTGCCTCTGGCCCTCTGTCTGCTTGGACACCTGCCGGTTAGGAACCTTTGGCGGTCCTCAGGTTGGGGAGGAGATACCTTGGCAGGCTTAGGTGGTCATCAAAGACACCGAGAAGGAGCCCAGCCCAGTTTCTGGCAATTCTGTCACTGGGTTTTATGCCTGTGTTCAAAATATTTCATTTCTCCATCTGTGAAATGGAGATAATCCTTCCTCACCTTGCAGGGCTGTCGGGAGGATTAATTAGCTAATGTTCCTCAAGTGCTTTGAAGATGAAAAGGCTTGTGGAAGTGCTAAGTAGTATTAAGAAAGACAGCGAGTGTCTGCTAGAAGTGCCCTGATTTTCCTCATTCGCTTTCAGCAGTTGTGTGTCCCTCTTGACTTTTAAGTGTGTTTCATGGAGCAAAGTGCCGGCACGGTGGGCAGGACGATGGGCTGAGCGCTGGAGAACAAAGGCAGTGCCGTCCTATGTTATGCCTTGATACTCATTTGGCTTATCAATTGGCATGACTTCTGAGGATCCTTAGCTCAGAATGTTTTAATCATCGAGTTCTGGTAGTTATCAAAGGTGAGCTCAATGGACTTGGAGTCGGAGGGAGGAAATGGGGTCGAAGAGGTCAAGCCAGATGGCCTTCAGCTGGAAGGATTGCTGGAAAGGGAGGTCACTTGGGAAGTTGTGAAAGGTGAGAAGACTGCCCGGGAGAGAGAAGCTGAGAGGAAAATGCTGTGTTCTCTTGCCTTTTACCAATCGGAATAGAAAGAACTTCCGCTGTCTCAGCGGTAGCTTGCTTCATGCCTCCAGATCATGTCTTTCATGAGATGAATTTCTCCTTCCCGGTGCAGACTTAGAAGAGGGATTCCACGCTGCGTTGGGAAGCGTCTACCGCTCTCGGACTGGTGGCTTCTTTAGATCTTGCAACCTTCTCAGCATCTTTTCGAGGCTTGTTACTGTTTGTAATAAGTCCCTTGAGCCTGAAAGAAGAAAAAGAATAGTACCAGTAATATTCAATCATTTGTTGATTTGAATCTGGTAATCTTTTTTAAAATTCCAGTATAATTAACTACAGTGTTATGTTAGCTTCAGGTGTATAATCTAGTGATTCAACAATTCTGTACATAACTCAGCACTCTTCATGAGAAGTGCACTTTGAATCCCCTTCACCTATTTCACGCGTCCCCCCAGCCGCCTCCCCTCTGGCGACAACCAGTTCTCTATACTTAAGAGCTCTTTTTGTCAGTCACCTTCTTCTTCATTTGTTTTGTTTCTTAAATTCCACATATGAGTGAAATCATACGGTATTTGTCTCTCTCTGACTTATTTCACTTAGCATTATAGTCTCTAGGTCCATCCATGTCGCTGCAAATGACAAGATCCCATCTTTTCATGGTTGAGTGATATTCCATTGTGTGTGTGTGTGTGTGTGTGTGTGTGTACACATATACCACATCTTCTTTATCCATTCATCTGTCAGTGGACACTTGGGCCTCTTCTGGAATTTGGCTATTGTAAATAATGCTGCAGTAAACACAGGGGTGCATACATCTTCCGCATTAATGTTTTTGTATTCTTTGGGCAAATACCCAGTAGTGGAATTACGGGATCATATGGCAGGTCTGTTTTTAATGTTCTGAGGAATCTCCATACCGTTTTCCACAGTGGCTACACCAGTTTACATTCCCACCAAGAGAGCAAGAGGGTTCCCTTTTCTCCACATCTTTGCCAAGCCTTGTTGTTTCTTGTCTTTTTAATTTTAGCCATTCTCATAGATAGGTGTGAGGTGATATCTCATTGTGGTCTTAATTTGCATTTCCCTGATGACTGGTGATACTGAGCATCTTTTCGTGTGTCTGTTGACCACCTGGATGTCTTCTTTGGAGAAATGTCTATTCATGCCTTCTGCCCAGTTTTAATCGGATTATTTGTGGTTTTTTGGTGTACATATATCATTTGCAAATATCTTCTCCCCTTCCGTAGGTTGTCTTTTTGTTTTGTTGATTGTTTCCTTTGCTGTGCAGAAGTGAATGTTGTAATCTTAAAAATTCTATCTATTTCTTCTGGGAAGTTTCTTTGGCCATTGACTTTGAAAAACACCTTGCTTTAGACTATGGATATCCTCTTGAAATGCTAAGGGCAAACCACATTTCGATAAGTCAGGTAATTTTAGGGACCCCATCGGAGTTCGTCATTTAAATGATGCTTAGAGTGAATCCTTTTATAAGGTAAAGTATCTGGAATATTTTGTATCTTTCAAGAACTTCTGTCTGCTGAATTTATCAAGTGTATATGCGGTGGGGGGAGGAAAAGAAAGTAAAGACCAAGAGGCAACATATGGCAGCTTCTCCCCTGAAGTGACCCTCTGGAAAGGGTTGTGCTTCTGTCATTTTGGTGGGATGGATCACAATGACATAACGATGGTCAGGAAGCCAGGGAGAAAGCTGAGAGAGTGGCATTTATAGGTCCTTCTCTTTAAATTAGGTCTGCTTATGGTCTGTCTGCTATTTATTCCCCTTCATTTCTGAAACTGAAGCTCTGGAGTCCCTTGTATTCAGAGGCCTCTTGGCAACCTTGTGAGGAATGGGAGAGTTCATTCTGCTCAGTGTCCGGTGAGTGGAGCTCAACCATGATGGAGCTCAACCTGTCAGACTCACAGAAAAATGTCCATTACATATTCCAGCTGTTCCTTAAACATGCTCCCTAAGAGCTATTTCCATTTGTTAGCTGTCAGAACAATGTAGAGGAATTGCTCTCGACCCTCGATGTCATCAGCCACCTTTGTTTATACACCATTTTTTTTCCTCCATTAGCCAATTGGTGTTTGGCAAAGAGAAAGCACAGGCTCAGAACTTTCCATGTTGAGTTGCCTCCCCAGCCTTGGTTTCCCGGCAAAAGGAAATTAAGGAGGAATTTGGTTGTTCATGTTTTCCCTCCTGTTTATGAGACCTGCGGAGGGCTGCCCGAAGCTGAATTCAAGCACCTCCATTGACATTGGCAAAGATGGAGGTCTGAGCTCACGCATCGCCTTGGAAACTGGGTGCCATTATTGCTGGGAAAGGAACGCTTGGTTACCCAGAGCTTTAGGATAGGGAATGTTGATTCCACCTCTCAACGTTCCTGCCTGGAGTCATCAGAGATGCAGGCAGGCTGAAGCAAGTGGCTTCTCAAAACTTTGAGTCTCTCCGAGTCCCATGGGCATTGGAACTGGAGACTTTAGGGTTCAATGAGTGGGATGTTCGGCTAGAATTTTTCTCACAAACCTGGATGTTTTTTCCCTGTGAGACAAAAGGTCATTCTGTCTTCCAACCCAAGTGATTTGGACTTTTCAGAAATCCCAGTGATGTGTTGGAATCATCTGGTACCAGCCCTCGAGAGCCGATCGCAGACATCTCTCCCCAATTTGGGTTCAGTGACTTCATATTGGTAGCTTGAAATCTGTCACGGTGGGAGTATTTACACCATGGAAATGGTTGAATGCTTCAAATCCAGGCTCCCCACTGCCCAAGCCGGTTGTTCAATACCAGCACACATAGGAAGCTTTTCTCACCCCTAACATGCTCTCAGCCTCACTTGTGAGCTGTTTAGCTTAAAGGGAGGGGACGCTCGCTGCTGTGCTTCCATTGTGTGTACCTGTTGTGTACAGGCAGACTGCCCCTTGTTCTCTCATCTGCTATAATCAGCGTGAGAGCAAGCATTGTGGGGCCGTGTGGCAGATCACCAGGGTGATGACTCTGCTCCTTTTGCTAATAAGCTGTATGACAGGTCATTTTACCTCTTTTGAGCTCAGCTTCCTCCTCAGTATAATAAAAATACGTTGGATCATTAGATGATTGCTAAGTTCCCTTTTGACTTTAATGTTCCATGATTCAATGGATGCTTAGCTGCTGGAAAATGTCATGTCTTTTAAAGGTTTGGGACCTTCAGAGTTCTCTTGTTTTCTCTCTGGATCTTGGGCTTCCAATAATTTCACCTGTGTCTAGACTTCTACCTCCAGTATGAACGAATGCCCCCCCCCCCGGGTGAGAACCATCATTAGTTCGTTCCTTTTTAATTTTTTTAATGCTTATTTATTTTTGAGACCATGCGAGAGACAGAGTGCAAGCAGCGGAGGGGCAGACGGAGGGAGACACAGAATCTGAAGCGGGCTCCAGGCTCTGAGCCATCAGCCCAGAGCCCGACGCGGGGCTCGAACTCACGAACCGTGAGATCATGACCTGAGCTGAAGTCAGACACTTAACTGACTGAGCCACTCAGGCACCCCACCCCCAAAATGTTAACGTCTATTTTTGAGAGAGAGAGAGATAGAGACAGAGTGCGAGTGGGGGAGGGGCAGAGAGTGGGGGAGGGGCAGAGAGAGAGAGGGAGACACAGAATCTGAAGCGGGCTCCAGGCTCCGAGCCGTCAGCCCAGAGCCCGACGCGGGGCTCGAACTCACGAACCGCGAGATCATGACCTGAGCCGAAGTCGGACGCTTAACCGACCGAGCCACTCAGGCCCCGCAATTAGTTCCTTTTTTTAAAAGTTTATTTCATTTCAATAGAGAGTGTGCACGATCATGGGAGGGCAGGGAGAAAGGGAGAGAGAGAATCCCAAGCAGACTCTGCACTATTAGCACGGAGCCCGACATGGGGCTTCAGCTCAGGAACCATGGGATCGTGACCTGAGTCGAAACTAAGAGGCAGACTCAACTGATTGAGCCACTCGGGCGCCCCTGATTAGTTCCTTTTATCTGGAGGTGTCAAAGCACGTTCAAGGCAGCAGTCAGTACCCTTCATGGCCGCCCCACAGAGGAAGGCCGTATGAGTGTGCCTGTTTTATAAGGGGTCTGTCATGGAGGTGAGCTGAGGGTCTGCAATTACTGACTTCTCTTGAGCAGAAAAGAGGCTACTTGTGGCCTTGAAGAAGTTCCAGTTTTGAGATGAATCTGCTGTACGTAGCCCCAGTTCACTTGGCACGCTCAGCCTGGTTAGGTTTTCGCCAGTCCAGAAGATTTTGGAATATATGTTTAAATAAAGCACTCTTCAAAGTAAAAGACGTACGGGATGGGTTTGTACTGGGGATTGAAGGTAGACTTAACGGAATTGTGAAAGAGATCAAATCCACCTTTATGGGATGCCTGGAAGGGGAAGGGGTGCTGATAGGAGCTGGGACAGACAAAAGTTGGGCAATTGTGTGGTTTTGCTTAGAATCTTGTCAAGACACGTGGGCCTGTATTTCGGCACCTGCAGAAATATGTGTCCGTGCGATGAGCCCTCTCTGCCCAAGTGGGCCAACTCCTGTCAACTGTTACTACGATTGTGTGTATGAGGCCACTTCCCCTTGGATCAGGAATCCTGAATGCTCTGCTGGCTGTGAACAGTGCGTTACCCGCCCCCACCATCCCAACTGGGCTGTCCGTGCTCAGTGGCTGCAGCTGGGATTCCCACACCTGAGGGTTTGGGCCCCTGGGGCTGCCGCCAAAAGCATAAGCTATGTGAGGGGCTGGCGAAGAGGTAAATTCCTCTAGGATTCAACCTCAGAAGAAAAGCAGAGCTCTGTTCTGTACAGACAGCAGAGGCTGGTTGCAAACCTCTTAGCTTCCAACAGCGGCCCAAATCAGAGGTCTTCAAACGTTTCTTGTGAATTATATTGAAAGAAATTAAGCACCGTCTTGTACATTTTATATTTGACATCTGAATTTTTTTTTTATGATAAGTTTAATTTGTTGCAAAAAGAAATGCATTTTCCAGCACCTCGTGTGTTCTCACGATTCAAAGTGTGATTCATGGACCACTAACACCAGCATCCCCTGGAAGTGTGTTCGAAATGCGTAGTCACAAGTCCTTCCCTGGCCCTGCTGAATCGGAATCAGCATTTTAATAAGCTTCCCGGGTGATTTATGTGCACGTTGAAGTCTGAGAAGCACTGGTGTATATCACATACAAACTTTAAGTGTATCTTCATCAAAACCTTTCCATTTGTGAAAAAAGGTCTGTTATGTGCCCTAATTGGAGAAGCCATTTCTTACTGGGAAACCACCGGCCAAAGCAGGAAAAAGAATTGACTTGTTCATTGATTCAAGTGAATGCGTTAATATGTGTGCTTGGCCAGTCTTCTCCCTTCTGAGTTCTATCCTGGGATGGATGGGTAGCTACATGGCTAGAAAAATCCATAAGGCACAAAACTGTGCCATGAATTTGCCACCTGGATAAAATATGGCACTGTAGCCTTCCATATTTCTTATTGGAGCTTTCTTTATTTAACTCTTGGGATGCCCCCTCTAACATGATGCTGTCTGAAAGTACCCCTTTGTTTGGGTGCCAGGAGTTTTTTCCTCTTGGGGATGATGCACCCCAGTAAGGTTGAGGGTGGGTGGGCAATATACCAGAGGAGTACAGAGGAGCAGGTTAGCTTGAGAGGGGCAAACATATGGAAGCTGAAGATGTGGAAAGAGAATCTCGTAAAGCTCTCCATATGCCCTTTACTGCCCGAAAGTTTTCAGGGACTCTAGTGGTAGGTGAAGCCCAGTCTCAGAACATTGAGTTGGAGAACGAGTTAACGCCCTTTTGGAACTTCCTGGATTCAAGCCTTTTAAACTCCTTTCTGCCCTTGAATTCGTGTGTGTGTGTGTGTGTGTGTGTGTGTGTGTGTGTGTATGCGTGTGCATGCATGCGTGCATATGCACACTCGCCCGAGTATGTTAAACGAAAGAAACTTAGCACCAGTTCACCACAGCCAAAGATGGTGCCTGTCCTGTCATCACTCTTGAATTCTAACTTCAGGTGAACTTGTAACACCTACTGTGCACCAGGCACGGTACCGTGCCCTGTAGATACAGGGAATCCATCACTGTTAGTAACCAATATGCAAGCACTGGTGGGAAGCATATAGGGATTTTCATAGGATTTGGAAAGAAGGGATGGCAAGAAACTCCCAGTGTTACCCTAGCAGCTCAACCCCCTTATTAGAGGGAAAGTTCCTAAAGAAGGGATAACGAAGTCTATTAAAGACAAGATGCGTCTGCCTGTGTCTGTGCGCATGTGCGTGCCATACAGCTCAAACCTTCACAGACCTGCAGTGTTATCCAAGTGCTTTAATGTTTAATTCCCTTTGATTTGGTCCACAGTAACATCAAGTGTTTCTGCGGGCAATTCCAAGGCATCTGAGGAGCCTTGCTGGGAATTAAAATCTACTAAGACCTTCAGAGGAATTGGAGAAGGGGAACTTTATTGGTTTTCAGGCTGGTCTTATAATTTCATTTTGTTTTCTGTCTGCGACACACATGCACAGGGTCTTTTATCACCCATTAGGCATGGGTCCTGCCAATCGCAAGATTGAAGATGAGGAAAATCAGCAAGTGCTTGGGGAGAAAGCAGAGCCATTACGTCGCCGTGGCTGGGGCAGCCAGGCCAACCCAGGGGGATGCATCAGAAAAGAAATGACGTAGACATGTTCTATTGCTTTCCTTGAGCTATGGCCCATGGCAACTTGTTGGCTTTGGTCCTGGGATCAAGTTAATGCTGAGTTGCTGTCAGCATTACTGGTTGTAAAGTGGCCTTCTCCTTTTCCTACCAGAGGCGAGATCATTCTGTGTGTTTGTGGGGAGAATGTTCTCTGAGTGGTATCACAGCACTTCTCACCAATACTGTTTGGGGCTCCTTGGCCGCCGTCCCCTCCCCTCTGTGCAAGGCTGCAGGGGTGGAGGTTTGGACATGGTTGAATGCCCAGGGGCCACTAGCTGTTGGTGCCAGGTCTCTCTCTCTCTGTTTTTGTCTTTAATTTGGTAATTTAAATTTTTTATACCATTTCAAATTTACAGAAAAGTTGCAAGAATAATACAAAGAGCCTTTTCATGACACTGACATTGCCTATTACAATATTAACAGTTTTGAAGGGTTCATGCCAGTTACTTTGTAGAATTTCCCTTATTTTGAATTCTCCTGATGTTTTTGCCTTGTTCCATTCAGGTTATACATCTTTTCTTTTCTTTCTTTCTACCTTCCATCCATCCGTCCGTCCATCCATATATTGAGTGCTGAACATTTATTAAGTAAAGTGCTTACTTTTTAAAACATTAAAAAATAACCCGTCTCTTGAAATACTGTTCACTCATTTGAAACATAGAGTTCATTGGTTTTTAGTAAACTCAGATGTGCAGCCATCACCCCCAAAAGAAGCCTCTGTACCCATTAACAGCTGCTCCCCATTTCCCCTCCCCCCAGCCCCTGGCCACCACTCATCTATTTTTGTCTCAATGGATTTGCCTATTCTAGACACTTCATATAAATAGAATCACACAATATGTGGCCCTTTTACGGCTGAATAATATTCTGTTGTATGGATGTGCCGCGTTTTGTTTATTCGCTCATAGTTGTTTGTTTCCACCCTTTGGCCTTTATCGATAATGCTGATAGAACCATTTGTGTACAGGTTTCTGTGTGATCATATATTTTTGTTTCTTTCTGGAAAATGCCTATGAATGGCACTGCGGGGTCCTGTGGAAGCTCTCTATGGCCTTTGCAGGAATAGGTCATGCGTTTTTGACCTGTGAGAGTCCTGGGAGGCCCAAAGGTAGGAAAGGGGGGTGAGTTGTTATGCGGTAGACCTGGTCTCGTTTTCCAGAGACTGATGACCGTCCTGGGTCTGTGACCCTGGCCAGAACTAGGGGTTTTTGATGTTCAGCCTCTCCTGAGGGATGCCTAGGAGACATGACCCCCCCCCCCCCCGCAGAGAGCACGAGGGACTGTGAGCCCCCTATCTGCGGGCAACATAAACCAGCTGTTCAGCTCCGTCAGCTCTCACCTCATCTGGAACTGCCTTTCCTAGGTTTGCCCCCAGACAAGGGCCCAAGTTAGAGCCTTGCAGTTGCCAGCCTCCTTTAATTGCGTCCTTCATTTCGCAGGCTGTTATTTGTGTGGTGGTGTCTGGGCCTTGACCGGAGGGCCATGTTTTTTGTTTTTTGGTTTTTTTTAAACTCAACAGTTTAGTAAGATGTTTGATGGAACCTAGTGATTCATCTATTCCATGAAGAAGGGGAGGAGCGTGTGTGTGTGTGGGGGGGGGGGTGCGGAGGGGTATGGCACACTGAGGAGAAGTTACCCTTAAAACAGAAGCAGCTCAGGCTGGAAAAGCCACCACTTTCCAGCCCCTCCCCACCAGGGGCTTTAATTACAGAGCAATTTCTTCTGCTTTGTCGAACTGACCTGAATTTGGGGTGGGATCCCTTCCCTGATTTACACCACAGGCAGGTTTGGGCTCCAGCTTCCGTTCATGTGTCTTCATCCTATGTGGAGCAGTGGCTCAGATCATGGCAAGGACTGGGCTTGAAGCTTCTTGCCCTGGAATTCAAAACCATGTCTGCTTTAGGGTGTAGTGGATAGGAGTGAAGACCATGGAGGTAGACTGCCTGGGGGTAATCCTGGCTCTGAATGACCCTGGACAAGTAACTTAACCTCTTGGAGACCAGTTTTCTCATCTGTAAAATGGGAGTAAGAATAATACCTACTTCATACAGTTAGTGGGCAGATTAAATAGGTTGACGGATGTAATACTCTAATTAGAAGGTTCTTGGTAAGAGTTTTTAGCTCCATTTATTGTTATTACTATGCTATGTTCCATCCACTATGGTAATTGGCTCAGCTCAGATATTACCTCCTCTATGAAGCTGTGCCTGGTGCCTGGCATATAATAGATGCTCAGTAAATATTTGTTCAATGAATGAATAAGCAAATGAATGAATACATTTGCTCCCATCTGGGAGCAGTCCACTTCTCCTTGAGGCTTATGTTTTTCTTTTTTCTTTTCTTTCCTTTTCTTTTCTTTTCTTTTTTTTTTATTTGAGAGAGTACATATATGCAAGTGGGGGAGAGGGGCAGAGGGGGAGAGAGAGAGAGAGAGAGAGAGAGAGAGAGAGAGAGAGAATATCTTAAGTAGGCTCCATGCTCAGTGCAGAGTCCAATGTGGGGCTCGATCCCATGACCCTGGGACCATGACCTGGGGTGAAGTCAAGAGTCAGATGCCCAGCTGATTGAGCCACTTAGGTGCCCCTCCTTGAGGCTTTGATAGCACTTTGTCCCTACATTCTTTTATGGAGTTCCCCCCATTTAACCTTTATTGGAGTTAATTGTTCTTATCCAGATGGTCAGCCCTTGGAGAGTAGAACTTGGGTCAACTGTTTTGGTATTTCCTGTGAGGCTTTGCATGGAGGGCAATAACTATTTGGTAAATAATTAATCCTTTTTGAAAATGGTGGCCTTAAAACATTAAATTGGTGAGGTTTTTTGTTTGTTTTCTTTTTTTACTGGATGCAAACACAGAGAAATATACATACAGAGAAAGTACCTCTCCAACAATTTCATGACGTGTGGCTTTCTTTTTTCCTAAAGGAAGTGATAAAGGTAAAAGTTAAGGAGGTAGGTGACAGTGGGAGCCAGAGACTCATAGTAAATAAAAATGTGAGTTCAGTTCAAAGAACGTATTGATGTTAAAGTTTTATTGGAGTTTAACAATTTTAGAAAATATATAGGTTTCATTCTGCTTTGAACTCCTTCAAGTGGTGTGTGTGTGTGTGTGTGTGTGTGTGTGTGTGTGTGTGTGTGTGTTTAAATGAAAGTGCACAAAAACCCTTTGGTTCTGTCTGAAAAATAATGGATTATTAGCAGTGGGTTCTGAATTTCAAAGCTCATCACTGTTACTGTGCCTCTTGGGTTCATGGTTGGAAATGCTCTGGTTGTCTAATGGGGAGCTGAGGCATAAGGCCTGTCTCTTCTCATGCCTGGCTCATTAGAAAGAACAAGAAGTCACTTGGCCAGTGGTCCAGAAGAGAGCAGGGTTGGTCCACATGCAGACCAGGCTTTCTCCTGGATGCTCAGAGGACAGGTGACAGGTCAAAGGGAGGTGGATCCTGCAGAGATCTCACCATGTTGTTTAGGATCAGGTAACATATGGCCAAGCTGGGAAGCAGAGAAGTGAGTTATGTCCCGAGGACAGAAGTCATGTGCATCTAAGCAGAGGTATGGAGTGGGTCAAGACAATTTTTCTTCACTTTGACCTTTGAATGTGTGGCTTATTTATTCACTGAAGTTTTGGTAAGCTGGTGAGAAAAAAAATTTACGTATATTATCCATGGTAAGTTAACTGTTGAAACACCCTCAAACCTCAGCGAGCTATCCCAGTAAATGTTTATTTCTAACTCATGCTACAGTCCCATGTGGGGCGGCAGAGGGTAGAGGAGGGGGCTGTACTTACATGCGGTCATTCGAGAACCCAGGCTCCTTCTGTCTTGTGGCTCTACCCTCTCCCTTAGGGCCTTGGAGTCCTCTACCGGATCCCCAAATCCAGCCAGCAGCAAGGGTGGGAGGATGCGGAGGAGTTTTTATTTTGTTTTGTTTTATTTATTTATTTTTTTGAGACGGGGGGCGCACAGGTGAGCAGAGGAGGGCAGAGGGATACAAAGAGAATCCCAAGCAGGCTCCACGCTCAGTGCAGAGCCCGAGGTGGGGTTCAATCTCACAACCCCGGGATCATGACTTGAGCCGAAATCAAGAGTGGGACGCTTGACCGACTGAGCCACCCAGGTGCCCCTGAAGGCAGGTTTTAAGGGCTAGGACTGGAAATGGCATTTATCACTTCCGCCCACATTCCATTGGCCAGCCTCATCATGGCCATGTCTAGGCTCAGGGAGGCTGGGAAATGGGGTCTAGCAGTGTGCCCAGAGCAAAGGCAAATGGTTTGGTGAAAAAATAGTTCATCTGTGCCACAGAAAACAAACTGGAAACTTCCCCTCTTAGTTGCCATACGGAGGGACAGGGTATTTTACTGTGGTTTGGAAAAATGCTTGATTTGAAAACTGCTACCAACATGTCTCCGAGAAGGGGCCAGCGCTGAATGAGCCAAGGGCAATCATGGGCAATCATTTGTTCAAACAGTTTTCTGTTAAGCACCTGCCCTGGGTCAGGCATTATCTTGGGCACGGGGACCGTGATGGCAAGCAATACCAGCATCACTCCCTGTCCTCTTAGAACTGGCATTTGTCAGAAGACAGCCAATTGAATGTGCAAACTTCCTACAATATGAGGACAGCGTGAGGGAAAGTAGGGGAGCACATAGGCAGAGACCTAGGCCAGTCTGAGAGAGCCAGAGAAGTTTACAGGAAAAAATGACATTTACACCGACACTTGAATGGAAGGGCTACAACACTTGGCTGAAGGAAGGCAGAGAAGTGGCATAGGTAACTGGGTATTAGGAAGGGGGCATAGCTCAGTGGATCTCAGCCTTGATTGCACTTTGGACGCACTTGGGGTAGACTTGGCCAATTAACTAATCCTGGGGTGCGGGGTCTGGGGGTAGGTCCAGGCATTGATCTTATTTGTAAAAGAAGCTTCCCAGGTGATTCTGATGCATGGCCATGGTCAAGAATCACTACAACAACAGCATTTATTCATTCATTCATTCATTCATTCATTCATTCATTCATTCATTCTTGTTTTTAAAGTTTATTTTGAGAGAGAGCATGCAAGCAGGGGAGGGGGAGAGAGGGGGGAGAGAGAATCCCAAGCAGGCTCCGCAGGGTCAGCGCAGAGCCCAACATGGGGCTCAAACTCACGAACTGTGAGCTCATGACCCCAGCCGAAGTCACCCAGGCTGAGCGCCCCAGAAGAGCAGCTTTAAAGAGAGGGCAGGAGGAAGGGAGCACCGGTCCTGGGAGGGGGGGCAGGACTGAAAGCTTTTCAGACTGAAGTCGCTTCCAGGCTGAGATTTGGGGTCACTGGGGCGCAGGGCAGGAGCTCAGGAGGAGCCACTTCCAGGAGCTCTTTCCTCTGGGTATTGGGGGGGAGGGTCCCTTCTCCCCCGAGGTCTCAGCCTGGCAGGGCTTCACCAGCACTGAGCTCGTCTTGCCGGGTCTGATGATCTCATTGCCTGCCTTTGGTGGTTTCGAGGGAGGCAGGCTGAGAGAGCAAGGATGGCGTGTGCAAAAACCCGCCTCTCTGATTTCTTAAGCAGAGAAGGGCCAGAGTGCAGGCCCGGCTGGCGACTGGCTGGAGGCCGCTTCTCCCTGGGGCCGGCAGGGTGCAGGTGCGGCCTCGGAATTGTCAGCTAGCCGTTTCAGGAAGCTGGTGAGCAGACACGCGTGGCTCCTGTAGAAAGGACCCAGTGGGATGTATCTGCTCAGCGTGGGGTCCTACACCTCATGGAGGGCTCCACAGACCATTGTTTCTGGACCCACCTTGGGCCTGTCTTAAGGAGAACACAGATTCCCAGGCCGTAGGCCTGCGTGCTAAACAGGCGTGGTTTTTGCAGGCCTCAGGCCTTCCCCAGGCCACACCATTTTGTTTGTGTGTCTGGAAGCCTCTGGAATGTTCTTGGTAGCACATACAGACCTGTTTACCCATGAGGAGCTGGACCTTAACCTGAAAAGCAGACAGTTTGTTCCTGTTTTGAAAGCATAAAGCCTTAATCTTATGATTCTAGCATTCACACTACCAACTTGGAGACGTAAAGATATCGGAGCTGGGTATTGACTCAAAGTCGGGGCTGTGTCTCTCAGAGGCTGTGAGGCTTGCGGGCAATCATCCCAAGTAAAGAGGATAGCTTGTTTAAGAATAAAACAGAAGGAAAGGTTCAGATCCATTTTTACTATTTTTGTCACAGAAAAGCTAGGGGTTTTCCTCAGGGATAAAGGAAAAAATAGCTCTCTTCTGTATCAGAGCTCTGTCTTCTCGTGGTGTCCTCTCGTGCATGCGTTTGCAGGCATGCTGGCCGCTGGGCGTGGGAACAGAGGTTTGAAAGTGATGTATATGTGGATACTGACCTCATGGATATATACAACAATATCTAGAAACTGCTTTAAAAGTGAAATTGTAGTGATTATGTCAGTGATTATACTGTAGCCATTTTACCGGGAGATTCCAGGTAAAGATTTAGGGAAAAAAAATCCAGCCATCCCCTCCCCCCCGCACCCCACCCCGCCCCATCATTTTCCACTGTGGGTGATTGGCCGCCATGGTGCTATGTGACCTGACTTCTGTTTTCTCCCGTATTTGAACGTAACCTGCTGCAATCCAAGACGTCCAGGAGAGCCAACTTGGGTTCTGTGCCAGAAACAACCCTGTTCTCCGACTCAAGGGTTCTTACCTCGCAGTTCTTCCATTTGACGGCTGAGAAAACAGAAAGCCCCAGAGGTCAAGTGCCTGGTCCATGGTCATACACCTGTTTAGGGGCAAAGCCAGGACTAGAAACCTGGTCTCCTGGAATTTAGACAAGGCCCATTACAAGCGGGTTTTGGATTGCTTGCCAGTCCTCATCATTTGACAGTGGCTGTGGAATATGTGTGTTGAGAAGGATTCTGAGGCCGGGTATTTACTCACTCAGAAGTGCTGTAACTGACTAGCTCGGTCTCCCTGGGGTGCAGGTGAGAGGATTTGCTGTAGTGTTTGTTTGTCTCCCGCTGTTGTACCCTGCTAGGTAGGCTCTGAAGTAGGTTCTGGAGCTCCTGTTGCCCCCACTCGTGTGCCAGTGTAAGCCCTGGCCTCTTCAGATGATCTGACAACAGTGTTTGCCACCCCTACAGGGAGGCCCTGGAGGAGGGCACCAGAGCATTCTGAGCCCACGGGGGCATTTTCTCCTGATGATTCTGAACGAGGCCCGTCAGAACTCCCGAGCCTAGAATGTCCTCCTTGGTGTCTCTCAGATACATCTCAGGGAGTGGGACGGGAGATGAAAACAGTGCTTTCAAAGCAGGCAATCACTTTGGGAGCTTTCTTGAGTGGTGTGAACACACGTGTGCGCGCGCGCGCGCACACACACACACACACACACACACACACACACACTATGGTCCAAGAGCACCAGGAAGACCTCTCATCGAAGAATTATGTGCCTCATACTCGGGAGGCTTTGATGCATCTTGCACTTTGATGACTTGAGGTTGGGACTTCCTCGTCCCCTTCCCCTTTGCCCTCCTCCCACAGCCCATTTCCCTGGGAGGCGGGCTCTTGAGCTAAGGGTTAGAAGTCTCGCCCTTTCCTCCCAGGGAAACAGGCCCCACCTCCAGGACAAGACGGAGAGCCCTGGGGTCTCTCCCAGGGAGGCTCCAGTTCTCAGTCTCAGAGGCATTAGTTCTCTGGCTTCATTTTGAATTTTTAAAAAATGTTTTATATTTCATAGAGAGAGAGCATGAGCAGGGGAGGGGCAGAGAGAGAGGGAGACACAGAATCTGAAGCAGGCTCCAGGCTCTGAGCTGTCAGCACAGAGCCCGATGTGGGGCTTGAACCCACGAGCCGTGAGATTGTGACTTGAGTCCAAGTCGGATGCTCAGCCCACTGAACCACCCAGGTGCCCCCACTGGCTTCATTTTGGATCACTTTATGGGGGGCAACTGACATTCAGTTTTTCCTCATCTCCCACTTCTGCTTCTTGGAAGGCTTGGGCAAGTTACCTAATTGTACTAAGTCTCAGTTTCCCCATCGGTAAAACAAAGAGGGTTAGTTCCCATATTGTGGAATCTTGTGAGGATTAAATCATCGGGTGTGCCTGGCAAGTGACCAGTAACTGTGCCCTGTTATTATTTTTTTTTTTTGTTCTCTACTATTTTTAAGTCACAAACACAGAGCCCTTGAAGGATCATCCACTAGGGTCTCTAATTTTGTGGGTGGCCGTGTGTTTGAGCATTTCAGAGAGAGGGAGAGGTGGGGAGGGAGAAGGAAATCAAGTGAGCGAGCTGGCAGTCTCTGCCTGTGATAAAAGCAGTGACACTGCAGGGAATTGTCGTCTAGACGCGAGATTGCGTATTATTTCAGCCGGTGCATCTGAAACTTTGTACAGATGGATCATCTGCGGAGCTTATTTAAAATGCAGATTCGGGGCGCCTGGGTGGCTCGGTCAGTTAAGCGTCTGACTTCGGCTCAGGTCATGATCTCGCGGTCCGTGAGTTCGAGCCCTGCGTCGGGTTCTGTGCTGACGGCTCAGAGCCTGGAGCCTGTTTCCGATTCTGTGTCTCCCTCTCTCTCTGCCCCTCGCCCGTTCATGCTCTGTCTCTCTCTGTCCCAAAAATAAATAAACGTTGAAAAAAAAAAGTTTAAAAAAAAATAAAAAAAAATTTAAAAAAATTAAAAAAATAAATAAATAAATAGGGGCGCCTGGGTGGCGCAGTCGGTTAAGTGTCCGACTTCGGCTCGGGTCATGATCTCACGGTCCGTGAGTTCGAGCCCCACATCAGGCTCTGTGCTGACAGCTCAGAGCCTGGAGCCTGTTTCAGATTCTGTGTCTCCCTCTCTCTCTGCCCCTCCCCTGTTCATGTTCTGTCTCTCTCTGTCTCAAAAATAAATAAACGTTAAAAATAAAATAAAATAAAATAAAATAAAATGCAGATTCGGGGGCACCTGGGTGGCTCAGTCGTTAAGCAGTTAAGCATCAGACTTTGGCTCAGGTCATGAATTCAGAGTTCGTGAGTTTGAGCCTCATGTGGAGCCTGCCTGGGATTCTCTCTCTCTCTCTCTCTCTCTCTCTCTCTCTCTCTCTCTCTCTGCTCCTTCCCCCCTTCAAAATAAAGAGATAAAAAAAAAAAAACTTGCAGATTCTGATTCATTAATTCCGGGCTGCTTTCTAGCAAGCATTTCTAACAAGCTCCCGGGCGATGGCGATGCTGCTGGCCTGTGGACCCCAGTTCGACACCAGGTAAGAGTTTAGGAGACAGTGGGCCAAGGCTGCCCTGTAGATTTGGAGCAACCTGAAACTTGACAGCCCTGTGGCTAGTCAGCTAGATTGGTGCATCTAGGAGCTGAGACTTTCTGGGGATGAATGGAGAAATACTGAAGCCCAACTCTGAAGAGCCGGGTTCGAGTCCCGGCGAGGTATCAAGACACAGTGAGCAAGTTGTTTCTCTCCCTCGGCCTCAGCACCTTGGTCGTTTTTAGAGCAGAGGGCGGCCGAAAATACTATGAAGCCTTGCTGTTCCCAGAGTGGTCTTTAGCCCCACGTCCTGGGCCACCTCAGACCTCCTGTGCCCAAAGCCACATTTTAATAAGTTCCCCCGGGGATTCACTTTCATGTTAACATTTGAGAAGTGCTGGTCTAAGACTCCTTCCTACTAGAGGATTCCGTTGATCTAGTACTTTCTAACTCTAGCTCTGGTGACAGAAATCTCAAGTGACTCCATTTATACAATGGGGATGTCTTCATCAGGAAATACCTTCTTTTAGTTCTCCCACAGTAATTTTGGTGATTTGCAAAGAAGGTCAGACCAGTAAAATTTATTCCGAACCAGCATTTCCCTGTGTTTGAGTAGGAGGGAGCGTCAGAATCCCTGAAGAGTGGTCCACCACCAGCAGCGCCCTTCTCGGACCCTCAGCATATCGCGGAACGGTGTCCCCAGCTTCCCTGGGCTTGGCGCCACCTCCTCCATTTTCCTTTGATGCTGGTGCACGTTGGCTGTGTTGGGAGGCAGAGCGGGTGCGCGTTCCCACGCATCTACATATTGGTGCATTGGGTCTCTGATGGGAATTGGGGCTACAAGTGGAGAATTTTTATTGCATAGACTCCAAAAGGAAGAAGCAAAATTGTCCCAGGGTTTTAGTTCCATGGAGGAATTTTGGGGCGCCTGGGTGGCTCAGTCGGTTAAGCGTCCGACTTCAGCTCAGGTCATGATCTCGCGGCTCGTGAGTTCGAGCCCCGCATCGGGCTCTGTGCTGACAGCTCGGAGCCTGGAGCCCTCTTCGGATTCTGTGCCTCCCTCTCTCTCTGCCCCTCCCCCACTCCCACTCTGTCTCTCAAAAGTGAATAATGTTAAAAAAAATTACTTCCATGGAGGAATTTTTTTAATTATAGAAATTTCAGATACACAGGAAAGATAGAGAATAATATAAGAAACAGAATTTACGTGAAGACGTACATTATTATAAGTAAAATTGTAATGTGGACCAGTGGCATCACCTTTTACAACCATACCCTGAAAATTGGTATTCATAATTCTCAGGCATGTCTTTATATTTTAATATGTGTGTATTCCTAAGCAGCATTTAGTATTGTCTTTGCTTGGTTTGAAATTGGTATACATTGTTTTATACTCTGTATCCTTCTGCAACCTGCCTTTTTTGCTCAGCATTATACATGGAGATTTATTCATGCTGTTGTAGCTCTACTTGATTCATTTTAATTGCTGTGTATAGTTCATTATATGAAAGTACTTCCATTTATCGATTCTCTGGCTGATCGACGTGGCAGTTGTTTCTGTTTTTTCCTCCTCCAAACAATGCTACAGTGAACATATGTCACTTTTATGCGTATACGTGTGAGTTTTTCAGGGCAGTGTTTTTCACGGAGTGTGTTGTGACCTATTTGTGGGTCATGAACTCAAACCGATGGGTTGCAACTACGTTGAAAAAAAGTAAAATAGAATACATTGAGAATGACCAGAATATGTTTCCCATGGTAAGAGGAGTTACTATTTCACGGAATTTCTTTCAGTTACGAGGTGACACGGTTTACTTTGATAGCCCATTACTTTATAATTGAAACAAGTTTTTGGAAATTAAACTTACTGTGTGGGTCATGGTCGACCTAGGGACGGGCTTGCTGCGTTGAAAACCGTGTGTATCCTTGGCTTTTCTAGAGCTTGCCAGATTCCTCTTCCAAGTGTACTGATTCACACTGCTGTGAGTTTTCAAGTTGAAAAGCTCAAGAGAAAATAGACCCCAAGGACAGATGGAAGCTAGAGAATTTAAAAAAAAAAAAAAAAGCTTAAAATTCCCACCTTCTTCGCTCCTCTTAACTCTGTGTAAACATTGTGGGTGTTCTTGACCTTGCAAATTTGCTTTTAATCTGAAACAAGAAAAAAGCTTCGAAGGGAATTCCTCATCTTCCGGTCTCTCTTGCCTCAGTTCAGGGAGGGGTGAGCTGGAAGGAGGTATCCATTAATAACAGGAGAGCTGTGTCTAACCTTTGCGCTCTAGCTACTGTGGGCAGGTTTTCAAAGATGGACAAAGATTTCTCCAGATCAACGTCAGTGGTGCCATCATTGTTTCTTGCTTAGAAATAAAGCAGGGAATGGGGCACCTGGGTGGCTCAGGTGGTTAAGCATCGGCTCTTGGTTTTGGCTCAGGTCATGATCTCATGGTTTGTGAGTTTGAGCCCCTCATCGGGCTCTGTGCTGACAGTGTGGAGCCTGCTTGGGATTCTCCCTCCCTTCTCATTTTCTGACCCCCCGCCCCCAAGAAATAAACTTAAAAAAAAAAAGAAATGAAGCAGGGAATTGGGGAACCCAAGGAGCCATCCTCCCATAGTTCATCTTTCTGGGGGGCTGGTCAGTTCCTGCTCTAGTCCCAAACCCCCCTGGAAGGCCAAATCCTGTGTGAGCTGATTGTTATCTGGCTTGCTGCAGCCTGTTTTCCCGGAGATGTGTGTCCATGTATTCTCTCCCTCCATGCACTGCACAAGCAAAGACCAAGAGATGGGAAGAAGGCAGGTTTGGGGGCCCTCCTCCATGCCTCTCCCTGTGCCCAGAACCTACCATTCATCATCTCCAGTCATCTTGGCAACCCCTCTTTCTGCAGAGGAGGAAAACCGAGCCTCAGAGTTTAGGTGACTTCCCCAGATCACTCATCTGATAGGATAGAATTCCTAACCTTAGGGAGACCCTTCTGTATGCCAGGCATTGTTCTAAGCACCTTATATAATTTCCTCTTTACATCTTCATCACATCCCAGTAAAGGTAGGCACCATTATCATCCCAGCTTTACAGACGGGGAAACCGAGACACCAAGAGGTTAAATCATTGGCCTAGGATCGCACAACCAGTGAGTGCAAAAGCCCATATTTGCCAGTCTTTGGCAGTTGACATTTTCCATCTGTTGAATGGGGATCCTTCGCTATTCTGTATCGTAGGTATGCTCTCCTTCTCTCCCTTCCTTCCAGCATTTCCCAATAGGTAAGGGAGATGGTCTCTGCGCATGGGAATTTGGGACAAGCGTGTACCATATAGTAGAAACAACGTGGTCACAATGACAGTGGCCATGTGTACTTTAGCGCTGAAATGAGTGGACGGCACAGAGATCAGAGAAGGAGGCGCTGGATGAGGCTGGCGGCTAGCCTTGTAGATTTCATCGGTAGATCTCAGTTCTCTTAAAACCATAGGTATCAAACTTGAGCATGCATCAGAATCATCTAGAAGACTTGTTAAAATACAGATGGCTGGACTCCAGATGCCCCACCCCCTCTCAAGTTTCTGATTAAGACAGGACTCAGGCCTGAGAATTTGCCTTACTAACAAGCTCCTCCTGCCAGACAGCGCTTGGGAAATCACCGGTTTATACAATAGGTAAGATTCGTAAAAGTACAAGAAAAAGGAAATGAATGTGATCTGTATGCTAGTGAGAATAAATAGGTTAGCCAGGGTGACAGACAAGCCTTAAAGTCTTTGTGGCATCACACTGAAGTTTTCTTTCTGGTCTATGTTCCAGTCCAGTGCGGGTTGATAGGGGCGTATTCTGCTCCATGCTGGCGTTCGGGGGCCCAGGCTCCTTCTGTCTGTGGCCCGGCCACTCCCTGGGCACTTCGAGTCCTCCGTCAGAGTGTCTGAATCTGGCAGCACTGGAGGGAGGAGGGATTGGAGGATTGTGCAGAAGGCTTTTATGTGCCAGGCCTAAAGGACAAACACGTCGTTTCTACCCACGTGCCATTGGCCAGAACTCAGTTACACGGTTCCACGTACCTGCAAGGGAGCCTGGGTAGAAAAGAGAACAGAGAATGAATATGTAGCAGTCTTTGCCACGGCCTGTTTGAGGGTCCACAAGGAGTTTGGTTTGACCGGAAAAGCCCATTCGTGTCGAGAGAACAAATGAATGTTTCATGCTCTTTCGGGTAAATTTGCCGCGGCCAGTTTGGGTCGTCACGTAACATCATGGCAGTGTAGCTGTGGGGTCGGAAAAATAACCAGCAGATTTTCACGAAAGCCCGAATAGGTGGTTTCGTAGTTATATGATTTCTCAGGACCTGATTTTGTTCTCTCTCTGAAAATCGGAATAAGATATATGAAAATTGCTAGTTTGGTGCCAAGCACATGATGACAGAGTAGCTCTTTCTGTTTTCGGCCGCTGGATGGGCAGACGGAGCCACGCTGTTGTGGCGTTGGGAGCCTCTTCACGTGGACAGCTGTTGGAATCGGCTCAGGGACAGGGACACAGTCGCAAGCTCGTCTCGGCACTTGGGTGGCTGGCCCAGCAAGGCCCAAGGAAGCAGCGTAGGCCCGGGACCACAGCAACATTCGTTACGCACTTGGCTTCTGGAAGCACCACCATTACCCGGTCGGGTGACTTTGGCCTTTGTGCCTCAGTTTCCTCATGCGTGAAGAGGGGCGAGTCTTAACGACCTTGTACGGTTGCCGTGACGGTGGGGCCGAGGAAAAGCCGAGGACTGACAAGTGTTGGATGCGCACTCCTGAATTCCTCAGCCCTTGTGGTAGTTGCCCTTTCTCCCTCTTGGTGTCATCACCTGAGGCCACTATGGAGGTTCTTCGACCACGTACGCCCCGTAGGCTTTGTTTGGTCTTAGGATGGCGTGCCGGGCCTGACAGAGCCCCGTCCTCTCCCCGTAGCGCGGGTGCGTCGCAGTGACTTTGGGGCCTCTGAGCTGTCTGCGGATGTGAGTGCAGTGTGGGCTGGGAGGTGGTGAGGGAGTCACGTCGGCTGAGCGGACCCCGCAGCAGAGATAAAAGTCCCTGGGCTCCTGGACGGCAGCACTGAGGCCCCCCCCACCCACCCCCACAGTCCCTGGACCAGCGCTGCTCTCCTTCGTTTCACCTTGTTCTCTGCTCCCCTCAGGTCTGGGTCCTTTAAAAACCTTTCTCTCCCCCTGTTCAAACGGTGCAATTTTGGGTGATTGAAACCACATTTTTATATGTGTCAAAATCAGTTCAGCCTTTAGAAAGGAATCATAACATAAATTGGATCATATATCCTAAGTGGATGCCACCAGCTAATTCGTTTGTTAGGCCGTTCAGCTACATGGGATTAAGTGAGTGTTTACTCTTCGGCAGCTACATGTGGGTCTCGTTAATGCACATTCTGGTATGGCTCGTGCCTAATATCTTGTCAAGTGAGGGAGCGTGTAGAAGGCCCTCGCACACCAGCAACCTGCAGGGAGCCATTCCTTCTCCAGCAGCCTCTAGTGATTAACGGGGTGGGGCTGAACATCCCTGCTCCTTTTGTGAAATGCACGCTCATCAAGTTGCCCGCAGCCTCAGAAAGGCTGTGGTCTACACCCTCGTCGGGGCAAGCGGGGATCGGGGGCGGCCGAGAGCGCCAGCGTCACATTCTGAGGCCCCGCCCCAGATCTACTGAATCAGAATCCGACTTTGTGTGGGGGCAGTGCGTGGGCGCGAAAATTTAACACGTGCTGCTCTAAACCACTCTTCTCAGCCTTAGCTGCACATTGGGTTCAAAAGCGATCGGTCTGGAATGTGCCTGGGCATCGGGGTGTTTCAAAGCTCCCCAGGTGATTCTGGTGTGCAGCCAAGGTGAGGAAGCGCTACTCTAAGTGGCTGTGCCTCTGTCCCCCCTGTCCCCCGCCCCCACTTTTTAGGGGAGATCACAGGGCCTGCTTTACAGGTGGCTGGGACGACTCGGGAGGTGACACTGGACCAGCCAGCACACCGCGGTCACCCAGAAGTCCTTCTCCTTTTCTACAACGTCACCGCATTTCCTCCTGCCCTTCCCAGCTTCTCATCTTCCTGCTTCCTGAAAAGAGAAGTTTCTTTTGGTCCCAAGTAGCAGCATGTTGGGAACTGGGGGCGAGAAGGATTTGGAAGTCCTCCTGCATTATTTTCATCCAGAACTCTCTGGTTGGCTGTCTCTGTGTTTTTTTTTTTTGCAACAGTACAGACAGCTTCTTTTGTTCCTGTCGTTGTCGTTGTCGTTTCTTTGTCGCGGTTCATTTGTTTATTTGTTTGGAACTGCCAGCCGGTGGGAGCCCAAGTATGGGGAAGAATGAGTTTGGAAATATTTCCTTCCTGGTACTTGTGCTGGAATCCGGACCGAGTTGTATCTCCGAAACTCCGGAGGAGTGTGTTATTGCTGGTCCTGTGTGCGTCACCGCCCCCGGGGCACAGCAGGCGTTTCATGTGGACGCCACACTCGTTTTTTATAAGGGGTAGGTACGGTGTTTTTAAACAGGTCTCCTGGTTTGGGCACCGCACACAAAGTTGGCAGAGACTCATTTTGCTTCCAGCTTTTCCCCACTGAGCATAGCTAGAAACCCCGGAAGTGATGCAGGAGATTCAGTGATGCTGAGAGTCCCCAGCTCCAGGGTAACTGTCACCGTCGCTTCTGACCTCATGGTGCTCTTTGGCTGTTTTGTGTGTTTTAGGTAAGCGAAGGGCCCAGTTTGTACTCTTTTGTGTGTGGCTTCTTCTGCCCAGTATGAGGTTTGTGAGGTCCACCCACGTGGTTGTGTGTAGTTGTAGACGACTGGGAGCAAGGATGTTTCACCAAATCTTGATCTTGGACTCTTGTCAGAGTTAGGACTTGAGTAAAAACTAAGTTAGTTAAAAAAAAAATTTTTTTTTGTCCTTAGTCTACAAGCATAAGACCTGTTAAGTGAACAAAATTTGAAAAATCAAGATCAACAAAATATAAAACAATAAACTTAGTCTCTAAATCTATCACCCCAATAGAGTCTCTCAGTATTTTTGTGTATATCCTCCAGGTTTTTCCCCGGACGTGTTTTAATAATTTGGACTTAGAGTCTACATACTGCTTTTTAAACGTTTTTTTTTTCACTCACTAGAACAAGAATACCTTACTGTGTCCCCAAATATTCTTCAACAGCATCTCCTTTATTGGTTACACGGTTGGTCTTTGTATAGCAAAATTAGGCCTAATATATTTTAAACGTTTTTTGCATGAGATTTAGGAACTGCTTTAAACAGCTTTTATGGTCATAAAAATGCAATCAGTCAGTAACATCGCCAAGTCTTCTGAAGGAAAACAGGTTTTACTTTTTTCCCTCATGGCGTACCCCGAGCTTGTGGGTGCCAGTGAGGAGCTGGGTGGGCATAGCTGTCAAGATGGGAAGGTCTCCATGTGCTTCTGAAATGAAGGCCACTATTAAATGCCTGATGTCCTGCTCTCTGGTTATTTTCAGAAAGTCAAGAGCTAAGGGGTGATTTTTTCATGAACTCACCTCGAGGTCAGAATTATGAATTTTTTCTTTCCTGCCTGCCCCAAAGTCAAACTGTGTCCGCTGGGCATTAGGGACACAAGATCCTAATTTTCAAAGCACGCCTTTTTATTTTTGCGAAGTCATCTGTTAACTAGCACCTGTGGGCATCGGTTGCCTCTTTTCCTTGTTACCAAAAGGGATTCAGTGGTAATCAGATCCCTAATTCTTATGCGGTCTTTTAACCAAGAGCCAGAGAGACAGGTGAACATTGTAGTTTTTATAGGGATACTCTTGGAGTGTTTATAAACCACAGAACTACTTTGGAGAACTTTAAAGCACTTTAAGCCAGTAAGCTCATTAATGATGAGGAAAAGGAAATAAAATTTCATTGTCTTTATACGCATGCTATGGCTGAAGTCCAAGTAATTTTAGCTCATATCAACATTTGCTGGCTAGCAGTTTGGGAACAAATAGACACAGTATTAGCAAGATTTGGAGTCAACAGTAAAATTTGGACTTTGGCCACGTGTGTGCGCGCACGCGCGCGCGCGCACACACACACACACACACACACACCCCAAACACACACATGGGGTGAGGGGGAAGAATTTTCTAGTCCTTTCTTCTTTAATCATAAAACAACAAGAAGAAACTGCTAGATCTGGAATTCTTTGAGGTCCTTCCTTACGTGTACCCTAAAGGGGTATAAAACTGTTTCTGCTTAGAAAGGTGTTTGTTGATTTCATACAGGAAGTTACGGGCCTCCCTGGGACTGTAGAGGTCTTTAAACTCCATTGTTGTGCCAGCCTCTTCCCCCTAGCCTTGTTGAGGTGATCTTTAAAACTGGGTTTTAAGGGTTCTCTCTGACCCTCTTGTGAAGCAAGTATGGCACTGTATTTTCATTCATGGCAACCTCCTGGGTAAAATGCTGGAGAGAAATGTGTTCTAGGACGTTTGTAATTATACTAGAAAACGTTTTAGTCAGAAATTTTCTTACTATGATCGCAGTATCTCCAAAAGTTTTCCGGGCGCCTGGATGGCTCAGTCGGTTAAGCGTCTGACTTCGGCTCAGGTCATGATCTCACGGTCCGTGGGTTCGAGCCCCGCGTCGGGCTCTGGGCTGACAGCTCGGAGCCTGGACCCCGCTTCGGATTCTGTGTCTCCCTCTGTCCGCCCCTTCACTGCTTGCACTCTGTCTCTTGCATCGTCTCAAAAATAAATAAACATTAAAAAAAACGCTTTCACTGCTGTCTAGGAAAAAAATCTTTCGACTTGTTAGATACTCCTGTGAGAGGCAAGGACACCTTGATATTGCCTGATGCTGCATACCTCTCTCTCTCCAGCCCTGGGGCTTTGGAGTATTTCATGGGTGTTATGCAATGCTAGAAGCGGATGGGATTTCTGAGATGATATTCTGGAGTGGGGGGACATGATTTTATATCTTTGTCTTTGCTCTTCTGAGAACGAGAATAATCCAACTCCGTTTCTCCTCTCACGAATACCTACGGTGGTTTGGGGCCGCTCTGTGAATTCCAGCTCACACGATGTCATTTCAGGATGAGGGAGCCCAGCGTGCACTCCGAGTGAGACGCCCGCACTCCCCAGACCTGCTTATGGCAACATGTTCCTCATGAACGAGGCTCCTCTCCCGGTTTCACGCTTCCTTAACTTTGATCTCTTACCTCTGGGCTTTAATGAGCAGGGGCTTTCTAGGAAGATCAGGAGAATTTCTGTTCATCTGTGTCCTGAGGAGAGGGGAGGCGAGGTACCTACGTGTGTGTGTGCACGTGCACTCGGGTGTGCAAATATATGTTCAGGTGTATGTGTGCACACACGTGTATTCGTTTATGTGCACCTGTGAGCGTGTGTTGACACGTGCACGCCGCCCGTTCTGAGGTCTATACTGTGCCCTCCAGAGGTGAAGAAGCCTACGCGAGGTCACACAGGTAGGAAGTGGCACAGCTGGGCTTTACACCCAGCCTGGCTGTCGCCAGCTCTTCCTTGGCATGCTACACCGAAAAGGATGTCCCCAGGGGAAGTGAGACCTCCTCACCTTTTTCCAGACGAAGGCGAATCTTGTTATGACCCAGCTCACCGCCCGATGCTTTACTGAGCCATCCCAGGAGCGGACCTGGGAACCTAGAGTGGTAGTGTTCATGTGTTAGCATCGGAGGCTGTGAGTGGAGCATGTTGGTAGGCCGTCTAGGGCCGGTTTTCGGTATTAGGTTGTATAAATGAGACAGACCTCGTGACCTTGATCACTTCCTATTGCCGCCTTCCCTTCTGCGTCTCTGCTAGAATACGCTTAAGTACGTGCTTGAGGAACCAGGAAGGAAAAGGGAGGCGTACCATTTATATGGAGTTCAAACGCAGGCAAAGCTCATCTATAGAGATAGAGGTTAGAAGAGTGGTTATCTCGGGCGGGGCCCAAGGCAGTCTGCTGGGACCCTGGAAATACTCCATGTTTTCACCCAAACTTTCACCAAACAGTACCCACCCATATTTTCTATCCACTGCTAACCTGGCTGTAGATAGATGTATGCGATGATCGTTTGAGCTGTAGACTTGAGATCTCTGCACTTTGCTGTACGTATGTGACCCCTCAATAAAAGAGTAAATAGAAAAGGAGGCATCGATAGTAACCCGGGCCAATATTGTAGAAGCCGGGCCGGGAATGGCAGGAAGGAGAAACAGGCGTATCTGAGTGAGAGTTAAAAGAAACACCAGTCGTACGTTGAGAGACATAGATAGTTCTTAATCTATAAGAATCAGAAGTCATTTCCAGGAAGACATAATTGCTTGTATTCAGCAGATGTGAATTTTATTGCTCTTAATTTCTTCTTTATTTTCGTGATTTGTATCCTGGCTTCCCCCAGCCCTGGCCACTTGTGTGTTTGGCCTGCCTTCATTTGATCATGGCTCTGCCTTTTAAAACAGTTGCTGCCGCCGCCGCCTCTCCCCAATTCGGAACGACTTACAAATGTTTGAACAGAGAAACAAAGACAGAATATGGGAGACATGGTCTGGTTTGTTGCAAATGGCTTTTCCTGCCAAGCTGTGGGGAACGGTATTCGGGCCAGCTTTGCTTTCCTAATTGGAACCATAGCTCCACAGATTGCCTTTAGATTGCAAACCGGAGGGCCCGCCGCCCTCCGGGACCGTTTCACGCCGGGCTGCTGTGCACCAGGGTTCTCCCTCTCGTTGGCCTGTACGGGGCACGGCGGAGTTGCCTCATCAAGACGGATGACTCTGAAAAGGAAGTAGCAGAACCCTAATCCTCTCTAGGCTTTATACATCTGTGCCGCTCTCTTCCTGCGCCCCCCTCTGGAGCTGTCATAACAGCAACAGTTAACGCTTACGGACAGCTCACTACGTGCCTCATGCAGTTCTAAGTATTTGGCACGCATTAATTCATTGCATCCTCACGAGCTCCGGAAGCTGGCGTTGCTGGTCCCCTGTTAGAGACGAAGTTAGACACGGGAGACGAAGTCACTTGCCCAAGGTCACATAGCTGGTGAGTGACAGAGACGGCATCTCCACCCAGTCTGGTTCCAGACTCTGAGCTCCCATCCACTGTCTAAATAGAATCCGTTTCCACCGTGGTGACCCCCACAGCTGTCGCCACACGGGCTGGGCCTGGGCTGTCTGACACAAAAGCCACTCGCTGCATGTGGCCGGCGGGCACTCGAGACATGAGGTGCTCTAAATGTAAAATACACACCGGGTTTCTAAGCCTTGGTGCAAGCCACGACTGTAAAATGGATCATTACTGCATGTTTCTATTGATTGCATATTGAAATACTATTTTAGGTGTATTGGGTTCGTGGAACGTATTATTAATTTCACCTGTTTCTTTTTACTTTTTTGTTTCACGTGGCTACTAGAAAAGTTAACAGTTTACACGTGGCTCACATCGTGGCTCCATTTCGGTCTCTAGCTCTGAGCTGAACCTTCTTTCCACCTTGCTCCAAATACACTAAGATTCTCTTCCAGCACGGTCATAGGTAAAATAGATCTGGGACTAACATGCCACAGATGAAATTTCTTTTACTGCCACCACCTTGCTGCTGCTGATGTACAGTTAAGCTTTTTTTTTTTTTTTTTATACCTGAGGGAAAGATCCAGACCTTTAATGAACGTCTGTTAATGTACTAGTTGTGGTACCAGGTCCTTGAATGTAATGGTGGCATTTAATCTTCGTAATTCTTCTATGAGATCAATATCGTCAGCCCCATTGTACAGACAGCAAAACTGAGGCTTCGTCTAGCAACTTGTCACAGTTGCTGTTGCTAAGCGTTGGGCCAGGATTCGGATGTGGATCATCCGATTCCGGCTCTAGTGACAGTTTGCCCCCAGTGGACCTGCCTTGTATAGTATGTATCTCATCCTACGTGCCTTTCTCATCTTTGTTAAATCCTTATGGGAAGGGAGTGTCACCCATAGCAGGTCCCAGTAAATGTTCAGAGAACTGAATTGCCTTAGTTCAGTTGTGTGAGAGGTCTTGATTCGAATATTCGCCTGCAATGTTTGGTATCTGCTCCGTTATCTCTCTTTTAAGAGCTATGGCTAGGTCACCAAGCTTGCGTCATTGGATTGTTGTTTATTATTTCCCCATGACTTCCTGTAGAAATTTCATTCCTTATTTGATTCAATAAGATGTGTTAAGTATAGTACATTTACTGTGCTAAGCCCTGCGAATCCACAGGAGGCCAGTAGGGTTCCTGCCATCAATGAACTTATGGTCTAAGGTGAGGCAGAGATATGGCAAGAGGACATTGCGATGAACGTTGTTCCTACATTGCTAAGAGTAGGTGAAAGGGGCTTGGGAGCACATTGTTGGAGCATCTCATCTAATCTTAGAGCTCATAGAAGGTTCCCCAGAAGGAGAAGGAAATGCAAAGTTTCAGTTGCAGGTTAGTGAAAATTAAAATGTGACTTTTTTCCAAGGACCCTCTGAATTCTGTTCATGAGATTTTACTGTGGAAACAGAAAATGGAGGCTTTACGGAGACAGGAAGTGGAAAGCAGTGTAAATCTGAAGCCATTCTAGGGACCCATCATCAGGGCTCGTGGTTTCCGGTGCAGTGAGTGCTCTACCATTGGCTGGACTCAGCTTCTCTCTGGATCCTTCCCTTTTATGACCCTGAATCAAAGTCTGGCTTGCTTCTGTGTTTTCTTTTAGCTTTGACTTCGACCCATAATTTCTTCCTTCTTGCCACGTCTCCGTTCACTTTCTGGAAGAGAAGAGAGAGAGAGAGAGCGCGCCTGCTTGATCCAGATCATTTAAAGAAAATCATGCCATCCCATTGGCTGCTGACCAGCCAATAGTTAGGCTACTCTTGAATCTAGTGCTCACCCTTGGTCCAATCAACTATGGCATGAGGAGGGGCAGGGAGATAAGGTACGAAAAATGGCTGTTGAAGTAATCTTCCTACACATCAACCTCTTCTGGGATGTTAGACATTTTATCCAAGGATGTGGCATGGCATCAGATCACTGATTTAGGAAGTTCTTTTAATACCTAGAGAAGTAATATACAAGTTGGAAAAATGCAGGAGCCTGTCATTTTCATTGTACCAGAGCAGGTCTGTGGATCCCTTGCTAGGGATTGTTTTAGCTGTGGCTTCACCATGCTTATAATGCCATGCCCTAGAACAGCATCATTTCTTTGTTGTTAGGGGCCTAGGGTATTATTTCAATATTTAGGAATTGTCCCTCTGTCCTTCCCAGCAACAACTAGTTATTGACATATGTCCTCATTGCTACAGATAGATAGCTCATTCATTTCTTCTTCAGAAATCCATCCAGGTAGGCCCTCTTTGGGACAAGGATTGAACCTAACCTGGAAACCTCCCTTCCACCAAAATGGTCTATGGATAGAATTCCTTAAGTCCGGGAAAAAATGGCATCTTTAGTTTCACTAACCGTAAACTGAAACTTGATACTTCCTTCAATTCCAAAAAGACACAGACCGCAGTAGTGCTACCTGTCCCTGTGACTTGCTCACTGATAGAAATCAAAGGCATTTCTGCATCATATTACAGTTTCTGGAGATATCTCAAAAAATGCCCATTACATAAAAATCCTGGTGTAGTAGTAGACTCACCACTAGACCTTGTTATTTTGTGTGTTGATAAACACACGTTAATATTCTGTGACTCAATTTTCTGGTTAGTATTTGGATAACTGCATTTTGACACAATTTATTTGCTTTACAATCATATATGTTGTAATTTATACATTATGAATTCTGAGAAGGACCCATAGGCTTCACCAGTCGGCCAAAGGAGCCATGGCACGGCAAAAGTTAGGAACCTGTGCTCAAGGGAGTAATCCTGTGCTGCATGTACTCAACCCTGGAGGCCACTGCTCACTCTGGGGTCTCTAATTCACTGGAGATATACTGGTGTGTGTTAGTCTAAAGGAGGGAAAGCCTGATGCTGAAATCCTACAGTGGTCCTGGGGAGACTGATTCAGGTGGTTTGTAGTCCAGGGACAAAGCCATGCAGGGAGCGGAGCAGTGATTTAAAGAGAATGGTGGCAGGAGGCTTTTCTTTTCTTTTTTAAAAAATATTTATTTATTTTTGAGAGAGACAGAGACAGCTTGGGCGGGGGAGGGGCAGAGAGAGACAGAGACACAGAATCTGAAGCAGGCTCCAGGCTCCGAGCTGTCAGCACAGAGCCCTATGTGGGGCTGGAACCCATGGACAGTGAGATCATGACCTGAGCCGAAGTCGGACGCCCAACCGACGGAGCCACCCAGGCGCCCCAGGAGGCTTTTCATTAAAGCCACCCTGATGTACCCACCCCGTGGTATATGTATGAACATGCTCCATGGAGTGCATGTCTGCTGGTATGGCATCGTTCTGGCCCCAGATGTTTTATATTATGGACTGATATGAGCCCTTAAGTTGTTGCCTCCCTTCCCTAGTTTAAGAGGAAGTAGGGTGGGCACACTGTGTGTAGATGCCCAGGTCTGAGTCTTTGGGGCCCTGTTGATTTACAGGCCAGTTGATGTCATTGGAGCTCATTTGGGCTGGGTTATCTATGCCTTCTCCATTGGAGAGCCAAGTAAGAGAAGCTGCTGGGTGGTGGGATAAAGGACTAAACTCAGGACAGGAAGAGCCACAGAAGATCTGGATGGGAGGCAAGTTGAGCGCTCTTCACGGACACCATCTTACCATCATCCCGAGCCACTGCCAATCCCATTCCAGATGGGCATTAGTGTAGGTTAGCTCTGAGGTGCCCCGATACCTAGACTCAGGACGACTGACTCCCTCCCTATTCTAGTAACAAGCAATCCATCCCCTCACTCTGCTGGCAAGGAGTTTACAAGCTCAGTTCAGCAGCTGAATGAGGGCTCGAAGGTTGGTGGGGGAAAAAGAGCACAAGTTTGGTGTGATGAGGCTGAGGTGCTAATTTGTACTGTTCTAGTGGCAGCTGTGTGATCTTGGGAGTGCCATATTGCTTCTGTCCACTTCAGCTTCCTCATCTGTTGAGTTCAGTAAGTCCCCTGCTTAGAATTATTATGAGCATCAAAGGGTCTGAGAACATGTGGAGAAGAAAAAACTTTGTGAGAGCACCGGGGAGTGGCATAAGGCACCTATGGGCTCTATCACGAGGGCCTCGTGGCGATTTCATGTTCTCTTTCCACCGAATGTTCATCCAAGAGAAGAATCTGAAGGGCTGAGGTTCCTTTTATGCCTAGAATACCTTTAGTGGTCATTTTCCAAGTTGCAATGAAAGGGCTTAATTTTATGCTCAATTGAGTCCTTGTTGGTTTCTACCCTTACTAGGTTGAACTCCATGCTTGACGATGAGGGGCTGGAGAATAGGTGGACTTCCTTCTACTCATGGGTCCAATTTGGCCATCACAGATGGTCCGAGAAGAGAGGGAATCATGGGCAGCCGTGGAAAGCAATAATGGAGTCCCCTCTTTGATTTCCCTACGTACTACCCTTGTCAGGGGCTAGCTTCCCCAAAAACTGGGAGCTGGAATACTAAGGGTTTGGAGGGATCAAATGTAGGTTCTCATCCAAAAAACGGCTGGGAATTGTGGAGTTAAAAAAAAAAAAAAAAAAGGAATTTAGCTATTGATCTGGACTAACAGCCAGCTCAGTAGCTCCCACTGGCTACCTCCCAAGACCCAAGAGTGATCCTCCTCCTTGTCCTAATCCTCTTTGTTCTCCTCTTCTTCCTCATCACATCACCATCACAAGCCTCGCATATTCCATAGCTCACCGCTGTAACCGCACTCAGTTGCACTAGGCAACTGAGGCTTAGAGAAGCCAAATGACTTGCCCACCGACAGAGCTGGTTGGATGGTGTCATTTAATCTTTTGTCATCTCTTGGTTTCTCATCCCAAATGGTATCAACCCTATTGCTCTGTTCCTGTAAATCCCAAGTTGGAGTTTAACTGCTTTTGCTGGATGTGGCGGTTGAGCCCCTCCCTAAATGCCATCACATTGCTTCTAAAGAGAGATCTGCCATGAACTGCAAGGGGGCATCAGTTTGTAGCCAAGGCAGGAAAAACTCAGTTCTTCACTGGATTTCCTGGAGATCGTTGCAGACAAGTAAGCCCCTCATGAGAGGAAGAAATTCAGAATTTGCAGAGGGGACGCGAGATCCATTTGGTTGCCTGTCACCTCCGCCTGCCAGGTACCAGAATGGACGCTATGCCTTTTTGAGGTGGGCAGGCCAAGGGGGTTTTGGTTTCTGGCCCCGGGAAAGTCTTAAGCTAAATTATAGAATGAAGAATTATAGAATGAAGTCCATTTGTTAAACCAGAAGAGTTTGGGTGACTGGTTTACAAAGTTGTGCCCGTTGCGAGGCCTCTGAGCCAATTTAGAGAAACCAAGACAGCAAACAATTGTCTCAGGGAAGGGGAGAGGGGAAAGAGAATGGAGCTGCTATCGTTTAATCCAGGCATCCTCAAATCCATGTTGGGGATCAATAAACTGTGAAAACAAGAAGCAAAAGCTTCGGAGAAGGGAACCAGTTGCAGCTGGCAGAAGAAGCCCGCCATTGAAACTGGTAATGCCATTTTAATTAGGCTAAACCGTGAATGAGAACTGTGTTAAGACCTTCTCCTTGGTGCCCTGGGTCGCTAGGAGAGAGAATGTGCTTCCTTTGTGTGCTTTGCCAAAGCCCACCAGCTGCCACCTTGCAGGAGAGTTACATCTGAGTCACTGGTTTCCAAAAGGGTGACAAGTAGACTGTGTGTGGCTGAATGAGAGGGGCCTGTCTTTCCTTGATCCTGCCAGCTTGGTCCTGGACTTGAGCCATCCTAGCCATGGCCCTGATTTGTAACCGGGTTGGATGTTTCAAGAAGCTGTTATGAAAGCTGATTGGAGGACAGGAAAAATAGGGGTGGAGCAAGAAAGCTGTAAGACTGGGCTGGGCTTTTTGAGGATTCAGAAGTCCAGTTTTCTTTATCTCGTCACTTCTCAGGTTAACACTTTATAAGCTGATAGGGTCTTGTACTCCTGAGGGGCTCAGCTGTTGATGATGGCGATGATGATGAAGATAGTAATAATGATGATAATGGTAATAAAAATGAGTGCTCACTTAACAGCCACGTTCTATTTGCCAGGCACTGTTCTAAGTGCATGACATCAACGACCTTGGTCTTCACTCTAGTCCTTTGATGGGGGTTCTACTATTATCTGCAGTTCAGAGATGAAGAGGAAGCACAGAGAGGTTAAGTAATTTACCTGAAGACCCATAGCCAGCAAACTAGGGTTCAGAGCCAGGGACTATGGCATTTTGACTAGAGATAGATCTTGGGGAAAGCTCCCCTGGAGGCTTTGGACTCAAGTGTGAAGAATACCATCACAGAAGAACCTTAGACTTCCAGCTTTAGGAGGTCAGGAACCACATATGTCATGCTCACTGGGATATCCAGCACAGAATATTCTAGGCACAGTCCTTGTGCTTGTGCAGTGCTTGCTGATTCATTGATTTTTAAAAGCTTAACCAAGTTTTAGTACATTTTTGTAAGTTATATATTTTAGACAAAATCACATTAATAGCCTGAAATCAAAATCTTAAGTACAAAAATGATTATTTCCTGGGACCATTGGTTTTTGATAAGGTAGACAAATGTGCTGCCAGACATGAAACTTCGTTCCATGCAATTTCATGGATGAATGCCTACATTTGTGTTTCTTTGTTCACTCGTTCATTCCATAAACATTCCACTGAGCATTTACTGTGCACCAGGCATTGTAGTAGGTGTTAAAAGCGGAAAGAGTAAGGTGAGGTCTTTGTCCACGACGAGCTCCTGGATGGAGATATGTGCATTCATAGGTCAGTGTTCATACACGTGTGTACACACGGATACCACTTTGGTCCAACCTTTCCCCTTATTTTCCCTCGCCTGCTGTCTGGGTCTTGCCTAAGGCTAAGACCTTCCATGCTTGTTTGTATTTTTTGATTGGGAAAATTCTTTTCTTTGGGGGTGTGGGCAGACGTCTAGTCTCAGAACTTCTGGAATTGCTTCTTGGTGCCAGCGGCCTTTGTGACTTTGAGCACGATGAAATGTACAGCCTCGCTCAAGGGCCGGTACTCGCCCACTGTGATGGTGTCGCCAATCTGGACGTCCCCAAAGCAGGGGGACAGATGCACAGACATGATCCTGTGGTGTTTCTCAAAGCGGTTGTACTTTCAGATGTAGCAGAAATAGTCTCGGTGGATGAGTGGTCCTTTGCATCTTCATCTTTGCCACTGCACCAGACAGAGTCCGCCCTTGGATGGAGACATTACCAGTAAAGGGGCATTTCTCGTTAGTGTAGGTGCCCTCAGCCGCCTCCTTGGGTGGCTTGAAGCCCAGACCGATATTCTTGGACTATCGCAGGAGCTTCTCCTTGCTGGTTTCTCCACGCAGGACCCTCTTCTTATTTTGAAAGGTGGTTGGCTGCTTTTGGTAGGCACGCTCAGTCTGAACGTCTGCCATCTTGCCGGCTGCCTGAAAAGAGGCTAAGACTTACCATGTTTTACGTGGGGTTACAATTTTGTTTAGTGCATGTTCGTGTGTGTACCTGTGTCTTCTGTTCAGTAAGGGATTATTAGCTACCTGAGGCGAGTTCGACTGCTAACCACCTTTGTGGCCTCTAGACCAGTGCCACTCCCTAAGTGTGGTCCATGAACCGGCAGCATTAGCATCGCTTGGGAGCTTATTAGGAATGCTGAACCCAGGCCTCACCCTCAACCCTACTGAATTTTAGTAGCTCTGGGGGTAGGGCCCAGGGATTTGTGTTCTGCCAGTTCTCCAGGTGATCCCAAGGCATGCTCAAGTTTGAGAAGCACTTCTAGGGCTGGAACCCAGGTCTTGTCACGTGTGGGTGCTTCATAAATAATCTTTGAATGATTGCATGCACATTGACATTGAGTGGGGGAAGTGGGTTGATCTTACTAGGTCTGGGCATGCCTCCAGGTATCCATTTTGCCAAGTCCGAGGAGGCTGTGGGGCGATGGAGTCATATTTCTTTCCCTCTCGAAAAATTTGGATGGACGCACTTAAATGGCTGGGAAGATAGTCTCCAACGGCATTGATGTGGGAAATGGTGAGCAACCGAGCGTGTGACCTGAAGGGAACAGAGTGAATGGGCCAGTTCCTAACGAACGCCCAGAGATAAAACAGGGAGAAGTGAGAACTCCATGCGGATGGTTTGGGGCAAGATGGGAAAGCCACAAGTTGGCAAGAATGGTATGCTTGGGACTCTTGTCTGTTTCAGGACTTATTAGAAATTAAAGCCTCCCTGTTCCTGCACATGTGGCAGAGCCTGTTTGTAAATCCATTTCCCTTTCCGTTTTCTCCAACTCTCTTCTGCCTCACCAGCTCCTCCCTTCTCTCTACCCAGGCGGGTATTGTTGTCCAGACTTTGAGCAGAGTTAAAGTTACCCTGTGGCATGACATTTGTCAAGGGCAGGGATGTTTGGGCTTCTGTGAGTAATCAGCAGCTGCTCTTTGGAGTCCCAGTTTTAAGGAATCTCCCTCCCTCAATAGTGTGATCGTTCCCTCCTCCCAACACCTCCCCTCACCGCCCCCCCCCCAAAAAAAAACCTTGCATAAGAGCAGTTGGCTCAATATAATAAAATACAGCTTGGCATCAGGAACTACATAAACGAGAGGCATTTAATAAACTGTGTAGCGTTTTGGCAGTTGCAGGGACGATAGCAGCCAAGGAGACACATATGGCTGGCTTAGCAGCATCCTGGACTCATGGGAAGAGGATCCCGGGTTTAGATCCCTGCGATGAGTGGTGGGGTGAACAAGGGGTTAGAAAGACTAGGGTGGACTCAGCGTCCTGGGGGACTCAGCCGTGCCCAGGTTTTCCTGAAAACAATGCTTATTTATTTGACACACCACTCATGTAGTGCTTGTTCTGGGCCAGGCATTCTTCTCTAAGCCCTTTACACTTTTTGTTTAAAGGTAGACTCTACACCCAGCGTGGGGCTTGAACGCACAACCCTGAGATCAGGAGTCGCGTGCTCTGCTTTCTGACTGAGCCAGCCAGGTGCCCCAGCCCTTCACACTTTCTTAAAGCAGCTTTATCGAGGTGTAATTTACATACCATACAGTTCACCTGTTTTGAGTGTACCATTCAGTGATTTGGGGTAAGTTTACAGAATGGTGCTGCCATTACCACCTTCTGATGGCAGAACATTTCTGTTACCTCTTGTGCCCAGTCAATCCCCAGTCCCACCCCCGCCCAGGCAGCCACCAACCTCCTTTCTGTGTCTCTCTGAATCTGCCTTTCCTGGGGAGTTTATCTTTTGTGAGATATGGGGGTAATGTTTCTTTCACTGAGGATAATGTTTCTGAAGTCTGTTCCTTTTTATTGCCAAACCGTATTCCGTGCTCTAGATGCAGTGCCTTACGTGTATTACCTCAGTTCGTCCTCCTAACAACCTCACGAGATAGCTTCTTTTATTACCACGGAGGAAACTGAGGTACCGTTAGTAATTTGAAGGGTCATGGTTCAAACCCAGGCAGCGTGGCATTATTCTGTGTTCTTGGACCCTCTGGCTTGCGCTGCCTCTCCATGGGTACAAAATATGTATTCATTTCTAATTTGGCACATTTGATTTAGATAATGACCACTGCATTTCTAAACATGCATGGCTTAGTTTTATGCAATCTGATCAGATTTTCTTGAATGCCTAATTTGTGCCGGGAACTTTGCTGGGTGTTGTAAGGGATTGAGATGGGTTTCTCATTTCAAAGAATTTAGCGTTTTGTTCGGTCGACAAGACGCCGGTGCACATGATGTACATCCTCTAGGGCCACGTGGGATAGACGTGGTCTAAAGCCTAAATGCGTACTCCAGGTGTAGCAAGTCAACAAGAAGAGGTTGATGTCAGTGAGAAGAGCTGAGGAAAAGTTTTCAGAGGAGTTGGCCTTGAGCCACTTCTAGCCCCTTGGCCTCATCAGTCCCCAGTTGCATGAGTAGAAGCTGGTAGTTGTTGAGAGCCTGCCCTATGTCTTAATGTCCCTTCCACCCACAGAGCTTTTGGCTTGTTGTGTTCCGGCTTCTAGATCCCATCTGTGTGTCTATAATTATACAAAGAAGCTTTTCCTCTTAAGCTGTTTTTAATAGAAATGTCTTGAGGGGGTTTTGCTCTCTTTAGAAAAACTAGTTAGCCAAGGCACAGGGCTTCGTGTGTGTGTGTGTGTGTGTGTGTGTGTGTGTGTGTATTTTAAAATGCCTTATAACATGCGTTTCTTGGGCTGGCCACAGAAATCTGGTAGATAAGCATTCAGGAATTAGAATGGTACACGGAACTGTACTTTAGAAGGCCTGGTTTAGGTAGCTTGTGCTGTGTAACAAACCACCCCAAAACTTAACGGCTTAAAACAACAACCATTCATTTGGCTCGCAGTTCTGTGGGTTGGCTGTGTAGTTTTTCAGTTCTGGGCCGGTTCGGCTAACCTGTGTTGGGCTTGCGTATACATCTGTGGCCAGCAGGCAGGTTAGTCGGTGGCTGGGACGAGTCTGGCTGTTAGCAAGCTGTTAGGGCACAGCTGTTGGCTAGAGTGCCTTAGTTCTCTTCCGTGTGACCTCTTATCCTCTAGCAGGCTAGCTTGGGCTCGTTCACAAGACAGAGGGCTCCCCAGGGCAGCAACAGGGGGCAAGCCCCAGTTCCCAAGCACTTTCCCAAGCCTCTGCTGTATTATGCTTCCTGACGGTCCGTTGGCCAAAGCAAGTTACGCGACCAGCTCCAGTTCAAGGAGTGGGGAGATCAACTCTACGGGTTGATGGGAAATCTGCTATGCCGTGTCGCAATCTGCCGGGAGAGGAAGAATCTGTGGCTACTTTGATAATCATCCACAAAGTCAGAGTGTGTAATGGCAATAAGGTCGGCCAGCATCTGTTAAAGGCTTACAAGCTGCAGGTACTGTTAGAAATATTTTGTAGATGGATCTTCAGCCACTGAAGCCCTGAGCGCTAGGAGTTACCGTCCCCTCATATTTCGCAGGAACACCTTCGTCCCCGAGGGAGGTTAAGCAGCTTGCCCAGGGACACACAACCAGTGAGACGCAGCCCCAGGATTCTCACCCAGGGAGTCTGGCCCTAGAGCCTGTGGGCTTTCAACCACTGTGCTGTCTTGCCCGTCACAGACAGTGAAATTTAATTGATGTGCCGCCTAACTGCAGGAATAAGACGGGCGTGTACGAACATGTATTGAAGACTTAGGATGTGCCTGGCCCTGTTCCAGGCACTTTACACACATTGTGGCATTCCATTCCCACAGCAGGCTGATCCATGGAGGACTGCTTTTATCCCTGTTTTACCGGTGAGGAAACCAAAGCTCCAAGACTTCCTATAAGTAAGTTACCCGTCCAAGGTTGCACAGCTCGTACACGGGCAAGCTAAGACTTAAGTCCAGGTCTGGAGAGTTGGTGTCGCCAGCTAGTCCACAACATCATTTCACCCATCTGGACTTTATTTTGCGGTCTCTGTGTATGGTGGGGCGGGGGGGGGTCGGGGAAGGGGGATCTGGGAACTCTCGAGAACATAGATGGTAGTAAAAGAAAAAGGACATTGAGAGATGCAGCTATAGAGTTGTCGTCACAGAGCCCATGCATTTGCCGGGGGGACAGCTGTTTGCTGTCCCCACCCTGTCAGGCACCGTCCATGTGGTTTTCTTAGGAAAAACGGTTAGGTTCTGTTCCTATACTCTATTGATCAGGGGAGGGAATTAAATAATATAACTTGGAAACATTGCCGTAGATGACGATGGTGGTGATGATGGTGATGATATTCATGTTTCTCGGATGTAGCACCTCATACCCTCAGATGCCACATAAATGCCATTATCGAAACCGATATTCTAGGGTTGCAGTGGTCTCCTGCGGTCCCTGGCTTTTCATATTTTTGGCTCTTGGTTTCTGCAGGGTTAGTGTAATTCCAAATGAAGAAGAGTGAGGGCTCTTGGGGATGCAGGAGGTGGCCCAGCGACCGTGTAAATCTTGTGAAAGAGCAGCTTTTTGACTCAAGATTTACGTGGTCACTGGGCCACCTCCTGGTTCCCCAAGAGCCCTCACTCTTCTTCATTTGGAATTACACTAACCCTGCAGAAACCAAGAGCCAAAAATATGAAAAGCCAGGGACCCCAGGAGACCACTGCAACCCTAGAGTATCGGAATCAGTGCATGACTATCAGAAGCCATAACTACCAAATCTGTCCTGGATTGACCAGTACCCTGAAATGAGTCCCCACCTGCACATCCCTCCCCTCGGAGTTCAGGGATGGAGAACGACTCCAGTCTCTGAAGCACCCTTGAGTTCAGGTAATACAAGGAAAATGAAGATGATGGGAGACGTGTTTGTTCTGGATTTCTCAGGTTGCTCCGACAGTCAGGTGCAAGGAGCAACTTGGAAGATCCAAGTCTCATGGTCCACTGGAAAATGTCCCACCGCAGTGCTCAGCTGAAAGGATCTGTCCTCTCTTTGTCCCACCATTGTCCTCCCTTACTTTGAGAGCAATTTCAGGAAAATACTAGCGCAAAATACCCCAAGTTCTCGCATGTATTAGGGTCTCCTTTTAGACCAGAGGCAGCCATGTCATGGTGGCAGTGAATCTGTGGACACAGAAGAGTAGGAGGGTGTGAGTTGGTGGGGAGAGCCACCTGTGTGGCAATACCAGCCTGCCAAAGCAAGGCAGCCATAGTCTCTGATGCTCTGGCCGGCGATATTTGGACACTGGTGTTATGTTTGCAAAATGCCTTCAATTCCAGGGAAGACAGATGTAGAACAGAAGATGGGAAGTTGCCACCCAGTTGTGAGGGCATGCTCCGTGGCCAGCTGGTCACTGATGCACACGTGTGTGCTCACGAGGGTGCTGGGATAGCTGCGATCCATGTTTCAAGGTCAGGTGGCTTGAGTGGTTACAAAAAGGTGTCTGGGGTGCAGAGGTTGACCAGGACTCAGACTCAGGAGCTTTGGGGTGCATTTGGCGACAGTGCAATGATACTGCGGAGTGAGTAAATGATGCGGTTGACCGCTCCACTCATAAAAGTCCTCGGAAATGCCCCAAAGCAAAAAATATGGAAGGAATTAAAGTAGCACTTTGGAGGCCTCCATTGAAATTTCTTTTCTGTGTGTCATATGTGGTCAAGACAGCAGCAGACAGCATGAAAGGAAAGGGCTCTTTGTGCCCTTGTCAGCGTGGGGCTCTGATGGGGGTGAGGTTGTTCATTGTTAATACTTGTAATGGTATTTGTGGAGTGGAAGAAAAAAATGAGATTCCCTTCGGCTAATTTCTCAGATTGCTGGAGTAGTATATGAAGGGGCAAGAATAGGGTTGCATGCGTCTCAGAAGAATCTGTTCTTCCAGGAAAAAGGAAAAAGAAAAGTACTCACTACACAGTGGAACCCAGGATATAGGAGAGCATTCGCTTTTTCTGGAAATACACCATTTTTGTGTGTACTTTTGTTTTCCACCTTTTCGTATGTTTATGTGCAGCAATATCCATTTGTCCCTTTGTTTCATTTTGTTTTGTTTGTTTGTTGTAGCCTCATCTGCTTTTTAAAGCATCACGTTCTTCAGTGGGCGCTGCTGATTTATCGTGGGTAACATCCCACGCGCCAAGGCTGTTCCCTATATGTTTCCTGGTGGAGTTCAAATCTGGCTGGGTGCTTAGCCAGTGGTACCCTCCAGGCCCCAAGGGAAGCAGCCTTCTGCCCGTCCATTTTGCAGGTTGCCCTCCTGTCCTGGCGGACGTCATCTTCACTTTATTGACTGGTGAGAGAACGGCGGTGGGGTGGGCAGGCGGGCGAGGCTGGGAAGGGGGAGATAGAGATACCATATGGAAGTGGTTGGAAAACAGATGGGGGAAGTCTGGAGAAACCCAATTTGTTGTCTTCAGGTATTTTAAGGAATGTCTTAATATTAGGGCGTTAGGATTTCAGCGCCCAGGACACTGACACAAAGCAACGTCCCAGGTAGGATTGGCATATAACTAAACACCGAACAATGATGTTTACTCCAGGGCTCATCAGTCAATGGAAAACCCAGGTCTGTGTCTTGAGCAGGTTTTCAGTACAAGGAGTTGGCCAGGGCTGGGGTAGTCAAGCACCTACCTCTTAGTGGAAAGAAAAGAGTCTGAAAATAATCTCATTGTAATCTTGTCAACAAGAAAATGGATAGGAGGAACAGAAAGTTCCTTGGCATCTCTGGGGAAGAAGCCATTGCCAGGAGATCTGTTATCCACTGTCAGAGTCCTAACGTCTCATTTTTTATGATCATCTCTGGTCAGTGGGGGGTTGATGCAGTCTGAAAACCTAGACCTTCCTGTCCTGGGCGATGTTCCCATCCAACTTTTATGCTATTGACTGTACCTTTAGAGACGACGGAAGATGAGTGATGTGTTTGATGTCACGATGTGAGAAACTGGGCACTCTCTTAGTAGGTTCCTTTCGTAGGCTTCTGTTGAAGAAGTCAGATTTGCAGTCCTGTGTAAGCGCTGAATGTGCCCTCAACCCAGCCGTTCATGTGCAGTGGCCAGCACCCTCTGGGCTCAGCGTCTAGTCCCGGGGTGGGACCTGAGAAACTCTGGTCCTTAGGCATGGTGAGATGGAGGGACAGCCCTGGGGCTCCAGCCACACTCCTACTCCAGTGCTCTCCTCTCCATTGTTTGATCCCTGGCTCCTCTCGTCCCCTACTTCCCTCAATGCTCCTAATGAACCACCCTGGTCCTTTGAAGCTGCCTTTTCCTTCTTTTAAACTGTGACAGAAGACACAGAAAAGTACTTACTTTTATTTACAACAAGGGGACACATCTAGTTTCCCCCAAACGCTTGCTCTTTCCTTTCAGTGTCAAACATACGGTTTCATCGCTGGTTTCATTTCAGACTCAACACATGAACTTAAATAAGGCCATGCTATTATAAGAGTTGGGTGTTTGGGGCTCCTACTACTTACTTAAGGACTTTTTCTTGAGGGTGTGGGTCATCAAGGGGTGATGTCACCTTTCCTAGTGATTTGAGTTAGATTTTAGGTTACCCTTCTTCCAAATGATAATACCACCAATTCTTAAAATTTTTTTTTAACGTTTATTTATTTTTGAGACAGAGAGAGACACAGCATGAACGGGGGAGGGGCAGAGAGAGAGGGAGACACAGAATCGGAAGCAGGCTCCAGGCTCTGAGCCATCAGCCCAGAGCCCGACGCGGGGCTCGAACTCGCAGACCGCGAGATCGTGACCTGAGCTGAAGTCGGACGCTCAGCCGACTGAGCCACCCAGGCGCCCCAATAATCCCACCAATTCTAATTGAACATATTTTTAGAACCTGAATTTTCTTTCTTTCTTTTTTAATGTTTATTTATTTTGAGAGAGAGAGTGCATACATGTGAGCAGGGGAGAGGCAGAGAGAGAGAGAGAGAGAGAGAGAGAGAGAGAGAGAGAACCCCAAGCAGGCTCTGAGTTATCAGCATAGAGCCTGACGTGGGGCTCGATCCCACAACCATGAGTTCTTGACCTGAGGTGAAATCAAGAGTTGGATGCTTAACTGACTAAGCCTCCCAGGCTCCCCTCTCTCTCTCTGTCAAATTAAAAAGAACAAAAGAATTCTTGGCGAGGCCAAACTCTGATGGTAACTAGACCTTTGTGTGATTCCCTGGTTTTGGCCCCATAGGCAGGAAATCCCTCTCCCGAAATCCCTTCCCGTGGCGCCCTGAAGCAGCGAGCCCCTGCCCTGAGACGCACTCCCTGTTCTCCTGGGCCCACCCTGTATAAGGCTGACCCTGCCAAAGGCTCACCCCTCAAGCTGCAACAGGCAGGCTTTTAAAGTATTTTACAAACTACAATGGACGGTGAAGAGCCTCGTTGTTTTTGGGTGTCATGGTGAGCTTATTCCTTACCTTTTTTTTTTTTTTTTTAACCCTGGCAAATAGCTCTCCAGGAGCAGCCAGCAGTGGCTGTGGTAGGTGAGAAGCGTAAACGAATTCCATGCCGTGTCCAGAAATTGCATGGCTTTGTTTCCTTTGTCTGTTACAGTGGATGAGTGTGTCCACTTTTATATGCTGGTAATGCAAGCAGGAACAGTCTGTTCCCAAATGCCCGAGGTGGGAGTGTGGTGTGGTAAGAGATAAAAATCACTATGGTGATTTATATTAATGTGTTCAGATCCACAAATTTGTTCTCTCCCATCAAGAGTCCATAAGTGTATTTCACATGCTTTTTATTAATTAAAAAAAAAATCTAATTAAGTTGGAACCTTAGCCCTTATCAACGACATGACATGCTTTTCCTTCCATGTTGTAGGCCAGCTTCACCCCCATATCACAGAGCTGATCATCTGATCTTTCAGAAATACTTCTGGTTAAGAAAAAAACCTTGTGTGGTTTCTCGTTCATTTGGGTTTTTTTTTCTTTTCTTTCCGTTTTTTTTTTTTTTTTTCTTTTTCTGCTAAAATCCAGGCTATCCAATTATTGGGTAAAGAGCCAATTAAGTAATTAATTAGTAATGTAATTTCTTTATTTAAAAATTGTTTAATCTTTTATTTATTTTTGAGAGAGTCAGAGAGACAGACAGAGTGTGAGCGGGGGAGGAACAGAGAGAGAGGGAGACATGGAATCCGAGCAGGCTCCAGGCTCTGAGCTGTCAGCACAGAGCCCGATGCGGGGCTCGAACCCATGAACCGTGAGATCATAACCGGAGCCGAAGTCGGACACTTAACTGAGCCACCCAGGCACCCCTCCAACACATTTTTAAATTGAAGTATAACATGGGCGTGAAGAGGTGTAGCACAGTCAGTTGTACAGCGTGATGAATCGTTCCAAGCTGAAGACAGAACAAGAAATAGAACATCACCAACACCTTCTTGTCTCTATGTAGCCCAGCCCCAGGACAACCACTGTCCCGACTTCTCACACCATAGAGTAACTTTGCTTGTTTTCCACGCTTGATATAAGTGGCATCATACAGGATGTGCCTTTTTGTATCTGGCCTCTTTTGCTCAACAGATGCTTGGGAGATTCGCCCCTGTCATGATGTATGGGACTGGCTCATTAAGTCACATGTAATTCCATTGTAATAAGGAATGCAGTATAGGCCACAATACATTTATTTACATTTACAACACATTTATTTATCCTGTCTATTGTACATAGGCATTTGGGTATTTCCTGGTTTGGGGCTATTACTAACAGTGCTTCTGCGAACATTGTTGTACGTGACTTTTGGAGAACATGTGTTTGTATTTCTCTTGGCTATATATCCGAGAGAGGAAATTCTGGATCATTCAAGAGAGACTATTTAGCCAGAAATCTTGTTTTGTTTCTGTCCCTCATCTTATACACATGAAGGTAGTTATGGGATTTTAGGACTGGAGGGGGCCTCACAGAATGTCTATCTAGCTGGTGTTTTCCTGATTCTGCCTCACCTCGCTCTAGGAGCTCAGGGGGCTTTGCTGAGGGGAGCGCAAACCTTGGGTGGGGCTTTGGGGCTCTCTGCCTTCGACCGGAACAGCGCCCCTCTTATCTGACTTGTAGACAGTGTTGGAGTTCCGCACAAGATTTTGTTTTCAGAATGAGTTCTGTAGTCAAAGAAAGAAAAAAAAAAAAAGAATGTTGAAAACAGGTGATTTAAGTTTATTGTCTTCACTTGAGAGGAGAAAACAGGCCTATGTGGCCAACCTCCGGAGGCCGATGCACCTGGACGGTGCCGGTCCTTTACGGGTGTCACTTCGCTCAGTCCTCACATCGACCCTACAAGGCAGCCGTGTCCTCATCCCTACTTTACAACTGGGGAAACTGAGGGGTAAAGTGGGTAGGTGACATTCCTAAGGACACACATATATAAAAGAGACAGAGCTGAACTCAGGCATTCTGACGCCAGGGCTTCACTCCTTAATTATCCCAACTAGAATATTCTGCCCCCACGCACTGTCCATTTCACAATCTCTCCCAGACGGTCAAGGGCCTGCGTGATACATTATGGTGACAGTGGTTGATCCTTTTGGTCCAAATTTTTGTTTCCCTGGTAAAGCCCAAGAAGCCCCTGTGTAATAGGCCCAAATTAAAATGATCCCCCCTCTCCTCTCTTTTCCACTAAGTCCATTTCAGAGCAGAATTTAACCCTTTGTATTTTCCCCTTCCACATGAATCCTCTGTGATTATTGCTGGGAACCTGTGGGATAAGCATGATAAGGATTACTAGCCCTTATTTTGTCATTCTTTCTGCTCAGATTCCTCCAACTTCCTCACTGTGCTCTAGCCACCCTGGCCTTCTTAATATGCCCCGGGACCTTTGCACTTGTTGTTCTGTCTAGGTGGAATTTTCTTTCCTCCATGTTCTCATGGCTTGCTTTCTCATTCCCTTCAGGGCTCTGCTCAAAGTCACCTGATGGAAAGAAGCCTTCTTTGACCTCTGTCTATAAAATTACCTCTTCATCACTTTTCACTTCCTGGCCTGCTTTACTTTTCTTTAAGGTACATCTGCTACCTGGTACATGATATTTTGATTTGCCTTGTTTATTTTATATCCGTTAACAGGCAAAGTAGGCTTCGGATGGTCTGGGGGTTTTTGCTCTTTGTGTATCTCTGGCACATCAACAAATATTGAACGAATGAATGGGGGGATGAATGAATGAATGAATGAATGAATGAAACTGGCCTTAAAATTCAGAAAATTGATACCCAACTAGGGTAGCTGGAATTAGTGTTTAATGGGGGAAACTTTTAGGTGCTGTATCCTTTAACATTTCCAGTATTATTTATTTTTGTATTCTCTCTTTGTTTCTTGATTATTCTTGCCAGAGGTTTATCTTTTCATTAGCCTTTTCAAAGAACCAGCTTTTGGTTTTGTTGAGCCTTTTATTTTATGCCTTTCTTCTTGTTCAGCTCTATATTTATTTACTTTGGTTTGTATGTATCTGTTTTATCTTTGCACATTAAAGATTGTTTGAGAGCTGAGACCATATCCAACCACAGCTATGACGAGGCCTGCTGACTAGATTAGATCTTTGAAGCTCTGTGTCTGGGAACCCGTGGGTTAGACCCCTCCTTATCCTGCCCTCCCAGTTTTGCATGAGCCACTAGGGTAGAAAAGAGCAACATTTACATTAAAAAAAATAGATTCTCCAATTCTCATTTAAAACAAGCTATTTTCAAACAACATTTCTTCTCTCTCTCTCTCTCTCTCTCTCTTTTTTTTTTTTTTTGAGAGAAAGAGAGAGAGCAGGGGAGAGGGACAGAGGGAGAAAGAGAGAGGATCTTAAGCAGGCTCAATGCTCAGTGCAGAGCCCAACACGGGGCTTGACCCCACAACCCTGGGATCATGACCTGAACTGAAATTAAGAGTCAGACGTTCAACCAACTGAGCTACCCAGTTGCCCCCAAACACTTCAGTTGCTATGGATTGGTTTCTAACCTTTGAATATGACTGCTGTTATACTCTCATTTATTAATTGCTGTCTAACAAATGTCTTCTATCGTTTCCAGTGTTACTTATATTATTTTACTGCTGTAATTAAAACCATGGGGAAATGAAGGTTACACTAGAATGAAAAAGTTCAAACCACATCTTGGGGCTTATTTTTTTTTCTCTGGGTCTAAGTGAAATCTATGTTAGAATAACAAGACAGAAAATCTCCATCATTAGGAAATTAGCAGAGTCGCCAACTGTAAGAAGGTACGTCACTATGGGATTCTTCTCCCGGTGCGTGTATAAGCCAGGAGGAAATAAAGCCTTTGTGATCAAGGAGAATCTGGCGGTGGACCTTCAGACCTTCCGGGATGGGAATGTGTGCTTGGGGGGCAGGGAAGGGATTGATGGCAGCTTAATATCTAGTTAAAGCACTTAACCTCTGGGGTGAAACCTTAGTCCAGAGAACACTGGATGGTTTCACAGCAAGATGTTATCTGATGAACCCCCCGCCCTATCGAATGGTGGAGAAGTGATCGTAAATTTGTTCGGAGATTCTCGTGGCTCATTTTGGCTTTGGTTTGCAATCCGATAGGCTTGATTTTCCCAGGGAGTCTCCTGATGCTATGTCCCCTTGTGTTAAGATCAAGGCATTTAGTTGGTATGTGAAATGTGATCAGGGAAAGCATCGAGGATTCTGCGTGTTGGGGGGATTGTCTCTGACTTGAGGGGAGATCAGGGGCAAGAAGGAAAGGGAAAGGGGGAGACCGAGATGAAGAGCAACAGTGGAAGTAGAGCAACAGACAGACACATTTGGGCCGTTGGGGATAATGAAAAAGTGGATCTGTCCTGCCCTCTTAAAGGTGAAAACTTCACCCGGTCCAGTTTCTCAGTCTCCCGCCATTGAAGTCCACCGTGAGAAATGAATCGATTTCTGATGTTCCTTCCAGCTGGAACCCCCTTTGGTTCTAAATGCATGAAAGGCGTTTTCTGCAAAGCAGGACAGCTTTCAACATACCTTAAGAGGTCAGAAGTCAGTGATTATCTCCAAGTACTGTTCAGCTGTGAACACAGGAATTGTTCCCTGCAAATCCCGTGTCCAGAGGCTTTGGGTTCAGTTGGTATACCATCAGAGACCCAGGATAAGGCACTCTGAGGATTCTGGTGGGGGTCCTTCCTGGATTCTTTGGTCCCCAAGGGCACTGGTCCAGTGGAATGGTGTAGCCACTACATGCAGAACAGTTGTCACCGCAGAGTCCCTCAATGTGTGATGCCAAAGGCATGTTTTCTTTTAGCAAGTGGAGTTCAAGTTCCAGACAGCAGCCGGAGCAGGAGGAAAAGGTTTATAGTCTACCTTTTAAAAAAATGTGTCAAAGGAACAGAGACCATGTATCAGGTATAAGTTTGAGTAAGGGAGATTCAAATTTTCCAGCGATACTCCGCGAGTGAAAAGTTTGAAAGGAAACACACATGATTTACTTACCACAGTATATCAAGAATATCCAGCCAAGCCAGGAAACACGAGTGTGGCAGTAAAATCATGATAGATACCAGAAAATGAGAACTCAACCTACTAAGTGGTGGGAAAGAATAAGTAGTGGGAGATGGAATTCTTTTTAAGGAGACCGTATAGAAATAAGTGTAGTGTGCTTGAAGAGTGGCCCATTTATATTGGAAGCTCTCTTTTGACGTATATGCACAAAAGAGATCACCGAGAGGGAGGTCACTTCTTCCCATCGGAAGAGTAGGCTGATTGGTTTTTTTTTCTTTGTTTTTTTTTTTTTTTTTTTTGGTTCTCAAGTAAATAACCAGTTTATTATCAACCCAGAATATTCAGTTGTCAAGAACTCTTAAGGCTGTGCCCTTCAAGATGGCGGCCACTAGCCACTAGTGGCTACTGGATACTTGAAATGTGGCTAGTGTGACTGATGAGCTGATTTTTAAATTTAATTTAAGTAAGTTTAAATTTAAAAACTGATCCTTGGCTGGGCTGTCGGAAAAATTTTAGCATGTTTGTGGCAACTTCAGCGTTGTGAATGTACTTTCCGACCATCTATTTCATGAAATCTAAACACAGATCAAGTATTTCTGATAAAAATTTACCACCCAAATCGAGATGCCTTTAGGTGTAAAACACACACACACACACACACACACACACACACACGGGATTTCAAAGACTTCATATGAACTGGGGTCTAAGGAAAATCCCTCTAGCCTCTGTGGGGCTTAAAGTTGTTCCTGCTCCTTCCTTCTGTTCCCCGAATCCATCCACTTGGTGATTTATCTCACGCGAATCTTGTGTGCCGAGAGAGCTAGGTTTTGCTGAACCCCGCCGTGTTCTGTCTAAGCCTTGAGCTCAGTGAAGAATCTAGTTGGTAAATGGTTTCAGGACAGTGTGCTTGTGTACACGAAGCTTACTGGGAGTGCCTGTGGGATCAACACAGGAGCGAGGGAGGTAGCATCAGGCGGCGAGGAGTTGATCTGCCCTGCAGCACAACAGATCCCTTGGCTCTGGAGGTGAGCCGGTCCTTTAGAGTGGTCCCAAATTGAGGGAAGGAGGTTGGGGCTTTGTGTCCTCCAAATGGCTCGTCTTTTTTAAAAGATATTTATTTCTTTATTTTTGAGAGTGACTGAGAGAGGGTGCTCAAGCGAGTGGGGGAGGGGCAGAGAGCGAGAGAGAGAAAGAGAGAGAGAGGGAGAGAGAATCTCAAGCAGACTCCACACTCTCAGCCGGGCAGGGGGTTCGATCTCACAAATCGTGGGAGCATGACCTGAGCCGCAATCAAGTCAGATGCTTAACTGACTGAGCCACCCTGGTGCCCCATCCAAACGTCCAGTCTTTCAATGCAGGCTGCCCCTAGGTGGGGGACCGAGCCTTGAGGGAGGCAGCTCCCTTCCACAGAAGGCAGTGCTCAGAGGAGGAAACACCTGTGAGCCCTCAGCAGCCGGGGAGTGCTCCCGGGGAGAGGAGTCCTTCAGTCTAGAATGGGGTGTTTGGATAGTAGACTACAGCCTCTACTATGGCATGTCGATCTCGCTCTAACCATCAGTCGCCAGCCCGACTCAGACATGCAGAACCTTTGAAACAGACCATCTTAGACCCGGAATGACCCATAATTTCTAGAACACGGGAAGATTAAGAGACGGGGAGAAGAGAGAAGACAGGAGAGGAAGAATAGAAGGACGGATCAATGTGACACAGCCACTCCTAAATCCCCCGATGTTACAGACAAGCAGAGAGCTGTTTTATGTTCCTCTAGTTTCCGAATCGGGCTGAAGCCACGGCCCAGCAGCCATTCAGAAATGTGGGGCAGGAGGGGCCACAAGGGAGCTGGTTTGGGAACAGATACCCTGCCCCGATCAATTTAGAAAGAAGTCAGCACTCTCAGAGTAGACTCGTAGTCCACTGGCGAATGAATGTCACTCAGATAACAAGCCAGGACAGAGAGCAGGTCCCGGCCCCCCGTTCCTCCAGAAAGTGATCTACAGTTGCTGAGGAGGAAATAAGAGCTTGGTAGCCTCCCGATCCCTGAGAGCCCGACTCTGCTGCTTCTCTGTGTGTCTGTCTGTTCATCCACTTGACCGTCATGTCCCATTTGCTCTTTTGTCCTTCAGGCCGAGTTTACATCTTGGTACTCCTTCCCAAGAATCTCCCCTGCCTATTTGTAAGCACTGATTAATCAGAGATGCCCAGCAGCCTGTGATGATCGGACAGGAGCATTTTCCCAGAAGCCTCTTCTCCGGCCAGTTATCTGTAGTCTGACAGCTGTGGGTGTCACACGTGTCTGTGCCCAGGGTGCACATGCTCCGTCACATACACACCCCTCTCAAGGCACGTTAGTGCACGCTGGGCCAACCCTGCCCTTGGCCACCTCATTTCCTTTCCTTCCCCCACTTTGTCCCTTCCTGTCTGCAGCCGCCTTGCTCTTGGCCTCTCATTTCATGCTGCCTCTGAGAGGGAAATCTCATTATTTGTGATTTAGGGGCTCCCGTGCCCTCCCCCGCTACGTGTCATGCCCGTTGCCAGCTTGTTACAACATCACAAGAGAATTCAGAGCCCCGGTTTATCCGCCGGAGGGGATGGGAGTGGGACTGCGAAAGGGAGTGAAGGGGGAGGGTTGGCAGGGAAGGGCTGCAGTGTTTAGAACTGTGATAGCTGCAGGATGCTTGCGTTGGTTGGGTTAGGCCATGTGAAAAATGGCGTGCGTTTTCTCAGAAGCCTAAAGAAACAGCGGGGCAGCTTTTGTGTATTTAATTTAACTTAATTTAATTTTTTAAGTTTATATATTTATTTTGAGAGAGAGAAGAGAGCAAGCAGGGGAGGGGCGGAGAGAGAACCCCACGCAGGCTCCACGCTGTCAGCGCGGAGCCCGATGTGGGACTCGAACCCACGAACCGTGAGATGACGGCCTGAGCCGAAGTCAGATGCTCAGCTGACTGAGCCATCCAGGCGCCCCTGTATGTTTCATTTTAAAGACAGGCTGGAGACATGCTACTGGGGCTCAGGACAGCTGTTGAGGAAAGCTGTCACGGGCTTTTTAATCCCCCGTCTTCTCCTCCTGGAGTGTGGTAAGTGGTGATGATGGCCACGTGGTTTATAATTTAACAGCCTTTGTCAGTCCATCTCTGCCCCATCCATTGGGCCGGGGGCAGGAGTTGGACATCTTCCGTGCGACACGTGGGTTTGGCACAGAGTGGGGGCCCGGGGAATGTTCCCTCCGTGTGTAATCAGCTGGGTCTCTCAGCTGCTTTCACTTCGGTTCCCCCAGAAACAGACCCTGAGACAATGAGCCGAGTGTGGGTGGTTTCTTTGGGGGATTCAGGAACACTAGCAGGTGATGAGGATATGATACCGGAAAGGGGAAAGCCAATAAAGGGACATTTAGTGAGCTTAATCCTACGGGAGAATTATCCCACCCAAGAGGCAAGGGAGCCTGGAGAATTTATACTCCGACCAAGTCATTGGCTGACAAATATTTATTGAGCTGCTCCGACGTTCCCGGCACCGTTATAGTATTGAGGGCACGGTAATAAACAGAACGCATACGAATCTCTGCCCTCAGAGAACTTGCTGTCTAGGAAGGAGACGAGACCATGAGGCAACCAACAGAAACAAAATATGTTAGCTGTAGAGCCTGGTAAGTGGTGACGATGCCGTGAAAAAAATAAAGCTGGAGGATAAGGATTGCTGAGGGTGCCATATTAAGTCAGGCAGTCAGCGAAGGCCTCAGTGAGGAGCTGAGCATGTGCGGAAAACCTGGCAGGAAGGAATCGCGTGGCTATCTGGGAGGAAAAAAAAAAAATCCCACCAGAGGAAATACTAAGTGCAGAGGCCCCGAGGCAGGAGCATGTGTCTGGCATGTTCACTGGCAAGGAGAACCGCAAGGAGGCCTTGCTGTGGTGTGGGTAGAGCAGAGTGGGCGAGGCGCGAGGCGGCGAGAGGTGACCTCAGAGAGGTCATAAGGTGGGGCGACGCTGCAGATTGTGCCGGACCTTGTGAGTGCGTGTAGGTCCCTCGCCTCTTACTCTCAATGGGATGGGGAGTCCCTGGAGGGCTTCTAACAAAGGCGGGACACGTTGGGGCTTCTTTTGCTGTGTTGGGGACCTGCCAAGGCAGGGCCGGGGTGCGTGGAAGCAGGGAGACCTGTGAGGAAGCACATCTTCTGAGGTCTTCCGCTTTGCTTCGTAATGAGCGAATAAAACACGAGAGCGGGAATGGGCCTCGTCAGGCCTGCAGGTGGAACTGGCTCAATGCGCCTCTGCACTCTGAGGGCTAAGACAGCTCAGAAAACCAGCTGAGCTTTAAGGGAAGGAGAAGTAGCCTCACCTCTTGATGGTAGGAGCTACAAAGTCACTTTGCGTGGGGGTGTGGATACAGGAGGGGAAATTCTTGTGGCCGTTGTTGCAAGTAGTCCACCATGGCAGACACTGTCAAAGTGAACTTCCAATATCCCTGTTCATAAAACATCCTTGGGCCACCCCACCGCATATTACGGAGTAAAATTGAAGGTTCGGGAGAGGTGCGATTTCCATCTTAGATCATGGCGACCATTGATGCGGGCGGTTTTGCGTCTTCCAACTAGAGATGGGGGAACAGATCGGAAAAGCACTTCCACCTGACTGCTCTGCTCCTTTTAAACCTGTTACCATGTCCTTTTATCAGCTTCCTTTTTCCCTTCTCCTTACTGCCTCTTCTGGCCCTCCATGTTCTTGTTTGTCAAGAGCAAACACTCCTATCTTGTGGAATGAAGAACACTTTGCCAAATCTTCAGTAACCTTGCTCTTGAGCACTAGCACTGAATCTCACAGTTGACTTCCAGTAGCTTCCAAGGGATTTTTCCAGTCAAAATCGGGACCCTCAAACCCTAACTTCCAAGATGAGTTCTGTACTGGTTATTAATATTCATCTTCTACCTGTTCTGTCAATGGTTGGGCTTCATGTGGGGACTGAAGCTATTTTAGGTTCCGTGGATTGTGTGGAGATTTGTATTCCGGATGTGGTGTTGACAAAGGTCTGGTACTACGCTCTTGTATTAGAGCAATCGATGGGCATATTTCTTGGAGCCAAGGTCAGTGCCTGTTTCTTTGATTCTCCTCCCAATACCTAGCACCTGGTAGACTCTCAGTTAATGTGACCATGGACTTAAGGTCTGTCTGCGGTAGTCTCTTTGATACCTCAAAGGTTTCCCCCTTCTTCTCAAGTCAGGAGGGAAGGATCTTGAAGCATCTCTTTAGATTAAACAGATTTTTGTAATCTAGACCAGCACTGTCCAATAGAACTCTAGGTGGTGATGGAGATATTCCGTATCTGTGCTGCCCATCATGGTAACCACTGGCCACTATGGCTATTGAGTGCCTAACATGGCGTTGGCACAACTGAGGAACTGGATTTTTAATCTGCCTTAATTTTACTTAAAATTGTAATGAATTTAAATTTAAATTTGAATGCCATAGTCGACTCTGCAGCTCTAGATATGACTTCTGAGACTTTCCACTGACGTGCTTCTGATGGTAAAGAGAATTAATACCTAGATGGTTTGGGGTTCAAGTTTCCAAGTACAGAATTACTCTGAAGCTTTAGCTGAAAAACGCGTGATGATTTGGCATTTATGATATGTGTGAATTTGCTCTTCATGATAGGTATGTCCTACCTACCCTGGAGCAAAAGGGATGGTCTAGGAAGATGGGTCCCTGACTTTCTTAGCACTTGCTACCGTCTGCTCCTGTGAGTTCATGCATGCCGGTTGAGATAGATGAATGCATTGCAAGTAAGCTCCCTTTCAGCTTTGACTTCACGTTCCTCCTTCTTTTAGTGTACCCTGAGAATGAAAGCATCTCATCCAGCACCCGGCGTTAGGAGTGACCTCCTGGCCGGTGCGCCATGCAACCCTCCTATGTGATTTAAAAGAAAATTCTCCCCCAGAAAGCTCTTCAAGTGCATTTAATGAATAAAGTGCTGTCTGTAACTTTCTGTGACATTTACTTTAATAAGCTGTGGGAGTGATTTAGTGATCGGTGGGCACTGACATTTGAAGAGGAAAAGACAAACTTTGCTGCCTCTGACGTGGCTTTTTTTTTCTTCTCCTTTTGCTTCTGGCCTTGCATCCATGGGAACTTTGTTTCTGGAAAGAGATACTGTGTTTGCCGGATTTGGGGAGTCACTTGCTTATTTTTTCTTTCAGCACGTAGCCACAAATTAATTTCCCCTTTGTGCGTCTGATAGTGAAATTATTTGTAGCGAGTAAAGTATGTTTTCCGCGGTATTCGAACTGAGGAGCGTGCACGTGAGTGCGCGCGCACTCCCGGGCTTTTCGTCAACAAGGAATTTGTTCCATTTTGCTTCGAAGAAAAACACGTGGAAGAACGCTTACAAAGGCAGATTTAAAAATACACATCTATAACTACAACTCTAACCACGTGTGTATATCTGTGTGACTACCACCCAGAAGAAGATCTAGAACACTGTCAGCATCCCCACGAGGTCGTGTCATGTCCCCTGCCAGTCTGTGTATTCCACCCAGAGGTAACTCCTCTTGACTCCCGTCACCATAGATGAGTTTTGCCTGTTCTTGAACTTCGTATATATGGAATCACACACAGTGCATTTTCCAGCAATAGGTTCGTGAGATTCATCCGTGTGGTGGTGTGGATCAGTGCTTTGTTTTTAATCGACGTATAATAATCCATTATATGAACATACCACAGTTGATTTGTCTGTTTTTCCACTGATGGATGTCTGGGTTGGTTCTAGCCTTTGACTATTATGAATAAAGCTGCTGTGACTATTCTTGTACTTGTCTTCTGATAGGCTTTTTCACTCCCTTCTTTTAGTATATACCTGGGAATGAAGTTCCTGGCTTATCAGATTAAAGGCAAAGTTTTGTTGTTCTGACAAGGATCCAATCTAACAGCAGTCAGAAGCCCAGGATCTATCTCGGTCCTCTGTCATTCCCAGGATGAGGCCCTTATTCCGGTGGTCCAAGATGACTGACCATCATGTTCACATTCCAGACAAAAGGATAGGAGGATGAAGGGGAGGTTTGATAGCATGCCCTTTCCTTGCAGAGACAACCCTCCCAAGACCGGGGTGCATCACTTCTGCCGAGACTGCGCGTACAAGAACAGGATTCACAGACACCCTTCCCCAGAGTGCAAGGGGTCATCTTTCTTTTGAGAAGCGTTGCACCCACCTAAACGTGGAAGGAAAGGGGGATAGATATTGGGGCATCACGCACAGTCTCTCCACAGCTTACCTCCTGGGCTTGGCACATTCCCGATTTGGGGGGAGTGAGCACACGGGTGTCAGTGTTGAGCTCTTTTACTTCCTAGTTCAGGAGAACCTCTGAGAACTTTTCTCGACTCCTTGGAACAGTTACACCAATCATCCCACCTAAACTCTTCTACCCAGCCTGGATATTGTTAACTCATCATTTGTGTGGTCTTAGAATCCTTGCTTATTCCCTCTGAGCCTCTGTCTTGTCATCCATAAAATGGGAATAAAAAATGCCTACCTTGAAGAACTATTTGAAGTAACAGAGATAATATATTTTACACCCAATAGAGCTGGAGCCCCACGTGGTCCACTCCTGATATACTGTCACAATAAAAAAATATCTAGCAACCGGATGATTAAATACAGTTCCTGTTTCTCAAAGTGCTAAAAGGGATCCAATTTAGAACTTATAGCAACAGTTCTCACCACACACACCCACGCGCGCGTGCGTTCACACACCACCCTCCCAAACCTGCCTCACTTGGTCTCTCAAGCACACCTAAGCACGCTGGAAGGTTATTACTCTTCTCGCCCTCAGTTCTTCTCAGTGCTCCTAGGCTCTCCCAGCCTGGTTCCAAGATTCTGCCTAGGTACGTGCTTATCTGCCATCCCGCTTCCCTTTTCTTGCCATCCTCACTCTTTCTCTCTCAAGTAAATCTCAGGGAAAGAGGCTGTGGTTATTTTTCAGTCATCAGTGTTTGCACTAGTGTTCCCTGTAACATATGTCAAGTATCTGTCACACAGTGGACCATCAGTGGTTGCTGTTTCTGTTTTCGTTACCATCCAGATGACGAACAATGTTTGCTCTCTTTGCTTATCTGGGACCCTCTTTTTGTTTTCTTTTAGAGAGTGTGTGTGTGAACAGGGGAAAGGGGCAGAGGGAGAGAATCCCAAACAGGCTCCATGCTCAGCATGGAGCCCCACATGGGGCTCAGTCCCACGAACCTGGAATCATGACCTGAGCCCAAATCAAGAGTCAGTTGCTCAATCAACCGAGCCATCCAGGCGCCCCTCTCTAGGATCCTCTTAAGAGTTCATGTAGAGGTGAGTGCCACTAAGGTTGACTCTGAGAGCTGGGGTGTGTGGCGGGCAGGCTCTTGTGGGTCATAACAACTCCATGCAGTTAACAGAGTATGTGAATTTCATCCATGCCCTCATTTAATTTATATACATTTATTGGTTGACTGATAGAGTTGAACACCTTTGAAAGAATTGACAGAAAAGCATACCACATATGATGAAGGAAATAAACAATAAATACGATCAAAGGGAAAATAAACCCAAGGCCCCAAAATGTGTACCCCAAGCTGATGTTCATCTCCGAGGCACTGGGGAAACTAGAGGTATGTGACTGACCAGTCTCACAGTTATTTTCAGGAATAACCATGGGATAATGCTCGTCCAGGTATAGAGTGTTGGAGAGACGTGTGGTAGAATGAACTGGATGCCCTTTTTGTTGCTGTTGTTGTTGTTGTTGTTGTTGTTGTTGTTGTTGTTGTTTTGCCTGATCTCTGCATTTGCTGCCCTTACAAGTTGGCTTTGAACAGAAGAGGCACAATGCTATCAGCTCCCAAGATCTTGCTGGGTCTCAAATACCTTTAATCATTTGTTATTCATCGTGAACTCCTAGTGAGTTTTTGGTATCCCGAGAACTATTAAAAGATGAGCTTTTTTGTAACATGTTTGGGTGCTGGCTCCCGGGCTGTGGTTGTGTCTTACCAACTCTGTGCTCAGTGACATCAACTCGGTAGCTTGAAATCAGCCAAGGTGTGAATATTTATACCACAGAAATTAGCAAATGCTACAAATCTGGGCTTTCACCACCCCCCCCCCCCTTTGGAAAGTCAGTTGTTAAACATTTACTATCATACTGCTGGGACTGAGTGCGTGATTATGTCAAAATAGATGCCATTGTTCGGAAAGACTTAGGGAAATAATTACCAGGTATTCTGTGGACTCAAAGGTGCTGTGTGAAATTGCAGAAGAATTTTGGCTAATGCTTATATCAGATCTGGGAACATCAGTGAATCTATCAGAACTTTAGACTGGAAAGCTCAAAGGTTGAACGTTGTGATGAATGTTCCTGGTGGGTTTGAAAATCATATGGGAGAAAGGAGGTTGGAGTTTTCTGCTGACACTGGAAGGAGAAAGCCTAACAGCGCCCAGGGGTGAGATTCTGGAGCACTCACCATGGGGCAGCATAGAGTTCAGCTGAAATGATCCTTTATGACACATCCCTCTATGAGAGAGACAGGTTGACAAGGGACCAGGAAGTGTTGTCTCTATACAGCTGAAGCCCACATCATAGTAACTCAGCTGACAAAGCATCCTTTGGCTCTCAATTATGAAACCAACCAACACTTTGATCTCTTCAAGTTCAATACCCAAGGCTGATGTGTCCACGACAGCCAGAGAGTTGTCCAGGATCAAAAGTTACCACTACCCCAAATATGCTTTGAATGTGCTTAATCATCCAGTGAGCTCTCCAGTCTTTGTAGTTCACTGAGGATCCATCAGTTTAGAAGAGTGGCCAATAATCTAGGCTTTGGAGCCTTTGAACTGGGTTGAAATCCTGCTCCTACCACCTACTCCCTGGGTGACCTTGGGCAAATAGCTTTACTTTGGCTTTCTCGTCTCTAAAATGGGTATAACGATAATATTTAACACACAGCTTTGTGGAATTTCTGCTGCCAACGTTTGGTGCCTACTTGTTCCCAGTTGGAAGGATGAGAGGCAAGTCAGTGATCTTGTAGGGAGCTCCTAACACGTTTTAGCTAGATGACACAGTATTGCTGCCCAGGTAGCAATTTGTCCACAGTCCTTCTCTGTGAGGTAAGCTTCATTTCCTCTACAATGCTTGACACTAACTAGTAAACTTACTTTCCAAACATTTTCTCAAACTGCAAAATAGCTCACAGGTGCTGACAGTCTGGCCCCGAGGCTTTTTGGTCTGCCCCTCATGATGTCTTCCAGGGCCAAAGATGCCACGTCTAGGTTTTCTGAACCACAGATCATTACCAATGGGTACCTGTTGAGGACATCCAGGAACCATGTTTCCCAGGCTCTGGGAGTAGCCGTGGAAGACCCCGGCAGAAGTGAGAGCACAAACATCACTTGGGAAGCACCCAGTCAGTGGGCACGGAGCTGGGATTCACACCTGGTGACGTTGTGGATTCGAGAGCCTTCTCTAGGGCCAGGTGAACGGTGGCTGGGATTTCCAGGGGATAAGAGATAACGCCGGGCAGCAAGCACCGTCCCTTTATTCAGTGGCTTTCTTAGGTGCTCCAACAGCTCGTGGGTACATGGAGTTAGCATGTTCTCCGGGGGCATCTGCTCTAGTAGCCCTCATCCAAACAAGGCTGTTACTGCCCCAGCAGCTGTGAGAGTCGCCATCATCATCATCACCGTGGTCACCATCTAGCTGCCATTTATAGCATCCGTCCTGGAATTCTTAACTTTTACTTGAACCACGGACCCCTTTGGCAATCTGATAAAACGTAGGGATCCCTTTTCAGAATAATGTTTCTCAAAGCGCGAAGTACAATCCATAGGCTTATCGCTGAAGCCAAGTATATTGAAACACAACTATCAAAATATTTTTATCTTTTATTTTTTTTTAATGAAAAAAATGTTAATGTTTATTTTTGAAAGAGAGAGACAGAGCATGAGAGAGCATGCAAGCATGAGCGGGGGAGAGGCAGAGAGAGAGGGAGACAGAGGATCCAAAGCAGGCTGCAGGCTGTCGGCACAGAGCCCGACGTGGGGCTCAAACTCTGGAGCTGTGAGATCATGACCTGAGCTGAAGTTGGACGCTTAATCGACTGAGCCATGCAGGTACCCCTCCAAATATTTTGTAAGTTAGTGATATTTTAATAGATGTACACTTCTTTATTAATACATTAAATCATAAGAATTAGTGATGAATCCAATGACCATCGTAACTTGAAGTAATAGTGCTGTGGAATAGGATTTCAAGGTCTTAACTATAATGGAATATGAAAATACCCATAATCTCTGTTGGCAACAAACTCACAACTACTGCTAATATCTCCGCAGTTTGTTGCCTCCATTCATAATTGAAGAAAATACCAGATTTCAGTCACAAATTCACGGAAGAAGACTACACACGGTTTCCTTGACCGAGCTAAGAAGCTGTGTGTCAGACGTCGTGCTAAGTCCTGAACGGACGTTATTCGTAGCCTTTACTACAGCCCAGCAGAGTTGGAGTTGTCATTTCCCATTTTGCAGATGAGGAAAGCGAGGCTCGGAGTCGGACTGACTCACGCACTCAGGGCCGCACGCAGGCCTTTGTGACACCAGAGCGCGGGTTCTCTCTCTGACGCCCCGCGTGCCCCGAGCTGCAGTTGCCCCCAAGGCTTTGAAAAGCCCTCGGCAGGGGCATTCTTTCCTGGATTGTCTGTGTTTCTCTGAGAAGAGAGGCTCCTATCTCTCCTGAAAGCCTGGCCTCTGGGAGCATCAAGGAGTCTTTATAACTCTTGGGTGTCTGGGGCCACGTTTGGGGAAGTCCCCACGGCCCCCAGCAGACAGTCAGGGCCTCTTCTCATTTTGATAGCTTGACAGCCGCGGTCGGAATATTTACGTGGTGGAATCCCTACGTACACACGACTAATCAGGGCATTATTATTTTAAAAACTAGCGGTTAAACATTTGCCCTTGAACATGCCCCTTTGCTCCTCATGCCTTCCCAGCCCTCACCCCTTCAAAAGAAAGGCTTTGAACAACCGCCTGGCGATGGGAGGGGCCACATTACCTTGGTGACACAGGTGCTGGCTGACTTGCTTGTCGTCCATCGCCCACCCCCTTCCTGGGCACCGACGCTGTTGTTAAATGTACATTTTCTTGTGACTCAGGTATGATGAGGCCAACAGATCAGGAGATGGTTGGCCACGAAAAGATAGTTTGTTAGTCACAGAGCCCAAGAGGAGAGACCAGTCGTGCCATGGGGCGGGGCGGCGGGGTACACGGACAAGCACCGGGGTTGATCAGGAAGGAACGGGTGGACAAAGGAAGCAGATTTGGGTTGGCCAGTTTGAATGACTGCAGTGGGCTCCGGAAGATAGGAGCTGGTTGTGTAGCACCTGACCTGGCGTGATTAGGGCGGCGCGGAACGGCCTGGAGTTGTGAGAGCGTCACAAAGGAGGTGGATGGGAGTCTGACCGTGGATTGGCTAGCCTGTGTAGGAGAAACATGCTCCCAGGTGAAATGTTGGCTCGCGCTCGGAGTTCGCTAGCCCTGGCCGAGGCAGGCCCTCCGAGGTCATCAGTGCCCCAGATGTGAAAGCATCAAAAACACAGACTAAAAAGACGGGATCGCCACAGGAGCCGACACTGGTTTCGGATGGGACGCAGGAGCGTGACACTGCGGTAGTTTCCAAATCAGTGCTGTGACATGCCCCCACCCCCCTCCGCCGCCTTCACCCCCGATGGTGAGAATGTCTCATGGTACACATACTGGCAGCTACAGCTGTCCTCGGAAGAAGCGTGATGGAAAGGAAAAGCTGAGATTTATGGTCAATTTAAAGCTTGAGGCAACTATGCTCCGATAGGTCTACAGAGGTCCCCAGGTTACCTACCCAGCGCCAGGCTCAGGCCTCGGTGCCTGAATTCCAGCTTCACAGGGCATCCATCTTAAATTTCTGGAAGCCAAGTGAGCGCTTAGCAAAAATAAACACTCGCCGGTTATTTTTATGCTACCACCGTCTATGTTGCGCTTAAGAAAAGAAATATGCCTTCTAGAGAGTTGTAAACATTCTACACACGAGGTTCATCATTTCATGGCTCACAGTGGAGGCCAAATGGAATAATCTGCAGACTAAACCCTTTCTTTATCCCCGGGGCCGAGGCGGAGAGCTGTGAGGGCGGCGAGGGTGAAATGGCTTCTGAGGTGCCCTCTGCCTCTGAAATGTACTGACCTGGAGTTTTGCCAGTTAGCCCGGGTTGGATAATAGACTCTTAGATGGCCTACATCGAAGGGATGATAAAAGAGCGGCCCAGCCCTTGATCCCTGCTCCTGCCAGGTTCTAAACAGCATAAGCTATTGGAGGAGTTTCCAGATGGACTGATTTTCAATTCCCCTGAGCCTCAGAAAAACAGTTGGCTGTTAAAGACCGGGACTGCTTTAGCCCGAGGGAGAGAGAGACACGACTTACTGCCTTTCCGATCCTAGGTGTGAGCTGGGGTTTATCCAGGAAAAAGATGGCAGCGCTTTGGATTCTGAACATCAGTGACAGTTTGGAGGCTGCAGAACTTTCTACAGGGCTGAGAGGATCCTGGACAGTGACAGCCTTCCTGTGGAGCAGACACATGGCTGCTTAAAGACTTTGGTGGATTCCAGGGGTGATCGTGGCATGCCAGCCCTCCTCCCCTTGGCCAGGACTAATGCATTACAGGGCATGACTTGGCTTCCTAAGGATCAGCATATCAGGCGGGGGAAGATGATTTAGCTGCAGGAATTAAACGCAGATCACTCTGAAGCGTATGTTTCCCCAGCACCTAGTGTGGTGTCTATGTGTACTAGGTGCTCAGTAAAGGGTGGTTGAGCAAATGAACGAACGCTTGTTTCATATATCCTCTAGTGGCAAGACAACCATCTTTCCTGTTGTTTCTTTTTCATAGTGAGAGTTGTCCAAAAATGGAATGGAGTGTGTTTTAAGATTTAGTATTAAAACCTCCAAAGTGTCCAAGCTGTTTATTCTAAAATAATAATAAAAGTAGTAGTAGTAATAGTAACGATCAGTCAGCCATGGCTGTGTAACAAATGAGCCCCCAAATCAGTAGCATACAGCAAGAAGTGTGTAGTCTCAGGCTTTTTGTTTTGCACATCAGCTGCAGTGAGTCTACTTAAGCTGTGGGTCTGCAAGTTGGCTCATGTAGTCTGGGTTTGGCTCTAGTCTCTGGGTTTGGTTCCAGTCGGCTCCACATGGCTCTCACCCTTCTGGGACTGGTGGGCTAACTCTGGGGAATTTTCTTTTCACAGCAGTGGCAGAAGCCCAAGAGGGCGAGTCCCAGAGCATAAGCCCATCTTAAGCTTTAGCTCACATCAGATTTTCCAACTTCTTCTTGGCCAAGCAAGTCATATGACCAAGCCCAAAAGCCATGGGTGGTGAAGTATACGCTGCCTTCAGTGGGACCATGAGGGACATGAATAATCACCGAACGGTAATCCAGACTCTGATAATAGCCACCGCGTGTTGGAGGTTACTCTGTGCCAGCCATCGCTCTGAGCATTTTACGTGAATACGTGGATTTTATTATCATGACAGCCTGTCGGGGGTAGGTGCTGTTACGTTTAAGCTCCATTTGACAGATAAGAAAGTTGAGGCACAGAATTGCTGACGCGCTTGCCAGAGGACACACATGTAGGAGGCAACCGAGCCAGGATTCACACCCAGCGGCGCGATCCCAACACCTGCCCTCTTCACCACGCTGGCCTTCCACGGTAGACGGCAAGAAGCGTGCTTAATGACTTTGGAGTACCTTAATGTCTGTGACATGCTAGCACAGGGATTGGCTTGTTTAACTTTTGTGGGAGCCCAGGTAGGGGAGGTCTTGCTCTCTCCCATTTTCACACAGCTGGGGAGCGTCTGAGCCTGCACGGAGTCCCTGGCCCCGCTCTGTGAATAAGGAGCAACTCAGCAGTTGTCAAGCTACTTTTGCTTTGTAATTCTGCGTTTAGTCCTTGGGAGGCTTCTAATTTAGGGCTCCCACTCCACAGGGCAGCCTTTTACTTTACTTACTTATTTTCTGGCCAGGGGATCTGTGCCCTGGTTCCCTGGCACGGGATTGATGCCGAGTCCTTCGTTTCTCATGACATGACATGTCCCCGAGTGTCCCTGTCCCTCCCCCGTGCACCCGCCCTCACTCTCTTCCTCCCTGGGCGCTGTGGCTGTCCCATGGTGTCGGGTTACAGGCTCAGAAGGGCGAGGCCAGCTCAGTGGCTGTAATTTTAGCCCCTGATGAAAGACCAGAGGAAGTGAAGGGGACTCTTTCAGGCGTGTTAACAGGTGTACCCAAGCCACAAGTCTCCGTGTCCCGCAGCCAGGGAGGACGCACAGCCCCGGGGGTGTTTGGTCGCATGGAGACCCAACAGCCCCAGCTGGAAGTCCATACTTTAATACGGTGTCTGGGTGTGAGCACCTTGTTCACCCCAAAGCCACCGGTTTGAGGGCGCTCCAGGGAGTTGGAAGTTCCCAGTGTCCGAATACTGTGCAAACCAGCAGCTCTGAACATAAGCCCGTGCTTGCTCCTCGTCAGCTGGGGGACTTGGGCCAATAGATTCTCCTGTCCTTGCGACTGGTCTGAAAATGTCTCCAAGCCGACAAAAATCTGGTTAATGTATTCCTCCTCACCTGAGTTCTGCTGTCATTTCACCTGCCCCTTCCCTCCCACCTCCCAACTTCTGGCCTTTGAGAATCTGACCGTTCTACCCCTGTCATTCAGGAGTTTCTGCTGAAGGTAGATTCCCATACACAGGGCACAGATGATCGAGAAAGGACAAGCAGAGGAGAACGTTCCTCTTATTTGGCCCATGGCCCGACATTTCTTAACCCATTGCCTGAATTCTCTTGCATACTAAAGTCAGGGCCGATCTCCAAGACACTGGAAACCTCCAAATGCTTCCAGCCCCTTGCCCCCCATTCTGATGACTTCAGTCAGGATGACACTTGGGCTTGAGAGCTACATTTTTCTATGGGGGAGGGGGGATGAGCGATTTATTGCCTCTCTGGGCAGGCGAGGCCTCCTCTGGGTGTGAGGGGGGCGTGGCAGGTGGTGGAGATATGCCTTCCCTCCAGGTCCTGGAAACCTGGCCTGGGGCTGGGGTTTCTAACTTTACTATGGACCCCTGTGGTGGACTGGTGAAGCCTGGACCCTTGTCACACTGGGATTTGACAATATAAAAATACCTGGAATTACAAGGGACCAATAGTTATTAAATATGGTTACTGAAGAAATATAGCTATGAAAATGTGAACTTGTGACATAGTAAAATATGAGCTTCTCATCAACCCACCGATTATCAAGGTCTAGTTGAAGGGGTAAAGGAGTGATCTTTGGTGACACCTGTAACAACAGTTACTATGATATGAAAGTGCCTGTCGTTTCCTTTTTTTTTTTAAACTTTATTTTTTTTTTAACGTTTATTTATTTTTGAGACAGAGACAGAGCATGAACGGGGGAGGGGCAGAGAGAGAGGGAGACACAGAATCTGAAACAGGCTCCAGGCTCTGAGCGGTCAGAACAGAGCCCGACGCGGGGCTCGAACTCACGGACCGTGAGATCATGACCTGAGCCGGAGTCGGACGCTTAACCGACTGAGCCACCCAGGCGCCCCTCCTTTTTTTTTTTTTTTAACTTTTAAAAAAATGTTTATTCATTTTTGAGAGAGCACACAGTGGGGCAGAGAGAGAAAGGGAGACAGGGCATCTGAAGCGGGCTCTGTGCTGACAGCAGAGAGCCCGGTGCAGGGCTCGAACTCACAAACCACGAGATCATGACCTGAGCTGAAGTCGGACGCTCAACCGACTGAGCCACCCAGGCGCCCTGAAAATGCCTGTGGTTTCTATTGGTGATGGAGGCATAGGTCCTGCTGATACTGTTATGGTTTTTGCTTGCATGCATAACTGATAGAAATGTGACGTTTCAGTTATAGGTGAGTGAAATCAAATTTTAAAATTCCCCTCTGAATTCTCAGACCCCCTGAATTCTACGTTAAGGACCCCTGATGGAGAATCAGGCTGCGTGATAGTTTGTAAGTTCTTTGAGGGCAGGTATTATACTCCTCCCACTTACATACTTTAATTCTGTTTAATTTTGTAAAATGTCAAACATATAATAAAGTCACCAGAACAATATGATGACTCTCCCCCAGGTACCCATTTCCCCGCTTTATCTGCTATCAACTCAAAGCTAATTTTTGTCTCACCTACTTCCCCTTCCCAAAGTATTTTGAAGCAAATCCCAGACTATGTAATTTCATTGCAGATTTTGATTTATAAATAGCAGACGGGCCACTAAATCTTGATGGGTTGTGGGAGGGTTGATTGAGAAGTGCCATTAGATTGATTCACAAGTGCTGTTCTGGTTCCCTTCGGGGATCAGTATCCCAGGAATGTGGACTGGCGTCAGAGAACCCTGTTCCCAGTCACTGTTCTGTGCTTCCCAGCATGTATCTAACGATGTATTACTTGTTTGTTCACTTCGGCGTACATTTTCTGTCTCTTTCCACCACGATGTAAATCCCGGGAGAGAAAAGGCTTCGTCTGCCTGCCCGCAGCTGCACCCCCCAGCTCCCAGCACAGTGCATGGCATATAGTAAGTGCTTAGTAAATGATGCATTTTGAGTGGGTGAGTGGCTGAAAGAAGAAAGGTGGGCTATGGGGAGGTGTGCGGTTGCTACTCAAAATGGCGTCTCTGGTGATGTCTTCTGGAAACATGCTCAAAGTCCAGAATCTCGTGCCCCACCCCACACCTACTACATCAGAATCTGCATTTTAGCAAGATTCGCAGGTGATTGTGTAGGGGCCGTCACAGTTTAAGGAGTGCTTGTCCCCCTTAACCCGGAGGACTGACAATGCCAGCCCGGAAGAGCCTCCCGCTGTGATTTCCAGGACCTCGCCTACCAGGAGGGCAGGACAGGGCAGGGAAATGTACTCACTGTGGGTCACTAGTTCACTGTGTGAACCCTGGTTTGCCCACTGAATGGTTCTGTAGGCCTCGATTTTCTCATCTGAAAAGTGGGGTGCATGAGCCGTATCTCGTAGCATCATAGAAAAGTTAAATGAGGTAATGACTCCCCTATGGGGTACAGAGCATACTTTGGATAATTCCTAGGCTAATTCCCCATGGCTGTCTTTCCAAAATGTGAGGGAATGACATTTGTTCGTCTTTTAAAAGTTCTGATGACTTTGACTTGTTTTGGAAATCTTTTCCCTCGTCTTTGATCATAGTCATGGAGAAGGCTTGGAAAATGCGTGAGGTGGGAAGAGCCGTTTGGTGCCTTCACCGTTGCACCTTTCCCCTGCTTTCTGTGTCATCTTTCTCCTTCCAGGGCGTCGCATGCCCTGTCTCCTAAGATCCTGCTCCCAGGCAAAACATCCAGTATTAGTGATCACACAGCATTCCATTCCCTAAGAACTTGGGGCCTTTGATTGTGGAATTTAAATTTTTCTCCCCCTGATGTAGGTATTAGAAGACTGGTGGGGGAAATCTTAAAAAACAAAACAAAACTTTGCATATGTTTTCACGTGGACAAGAGTCAATGTCACATGGACATGGGCCTGCTTCAGCCCTGGGTGTGATCACGTCCACTTCTTGTAGTTGTAACCTTGACTAAGTTAGTTCAGCTCAAGGGTAGTCACACCCTTTGGGGCAATCTGCCCTTTTAACCTCACTTTTCCCTAATCTGGAGGGATTTCAAGCAACTGGCCCACGCAGGGAGGCGGAACTCAAACTTTTTAATAACTACAGACAGAGAGTAGTCATGGCCAAGGTGAATGTTCCTCGCTGCCCCCCTCCCTACCAACACTCCCCAGTCTGCCTCACACATCCGTTACATGGTACACTGTGTTTACCTGGGGCTTGTTCCAACAGAGCTCAGCAATCCTACTTCTATCTTGGCCTGGCTGTGTATTTACATGGTAAACATTTCTATAAAAGAAAGGGAAATATTCTCTTTAAAATATCTTATAAAAATTGCCCTTTGGAGATGAGTGGATAGGAAAGAGCAAACATTCCATATTTATGAGATGAGTCATTTTATAAAAATGTTACCTGCAGACCAAAAACTTAATAATACTGCTTATAGTACAGTAATACTTAGGTTTGCTTACAATTCTGTATATATACAGATCCTTTCCTATACATCATTTTATCTAAGCTTCTCAGCAGTCCAATAAGATGAACACTGTTAGCTCCATTTTAAATGTGAGAAAATCAAGGCTTAGAAAGGTTATGTAAATGCCCAATGGGATACCCCTAGGCAGTGTGAGAGCAGGGATATGAGCCTAGGTCTTCTGACTGAAAACCAAATAAATGCCTATTAGCATATATCAGCCAATAGTAACATATAAGTCAGGTGTAAATTCATTGGTACATAGCTGCCTCAAAATGCTTGTCCCATTCAGCATTTGACCAGGAAAATGGAACCACTCTAGGAATTTCACACAGGGAGAATTTAATACAGGGAATTGGTCACACTGCCCATGGATGAGCTGAGAAGCCGAACAGAGAATGGCGAGGTAAGCCAGAGTTCAGCAACAGCAGGAAGCTGCTACCCACTCTTAAGCTGGAGGGAGAGAGGAAAGAAGCAATACTACTAGAACCCGAGGGCTGGAGGCCCCTTAAGGAGGTCAGGACTGGTGAGCCAGCCTGGTGGGAGTTGGGACCCGCGAGGAGACATGGCCATGGACTAAGAGTGAAAGGAGAAATACCCTGACTTCTCTCCTCCTCCCACCCTCCAGCCTCCTCTCGGTGCCTCCCATTGGCTGAGCCTTGCTAGAAGCCAGTGGACCTGGAAGTTAGAGCCCACGGGGTGAGCCCTGCTTGTGATGCCCAGCAGAGCAGGGGAGGATAATGAGTGGATCTGGGGGTAACACGCCCAGGGCCAGCATGGCATCTCCTACTCCTGGGTGTGGGTACACTCCCAGAACTAAGTTAATGCAGGGTTTCCTAATGGAGGGGTTCCTCCTCCAGGGAGCCCTGTTTTCCCCTGGTTCCTTGATGGCGCCCCCCCCCACACACACACACACATTTGCCTCCTCGCCTGTCCTACAGCTTTGTCAAGCGATTCATTTTTTTCGGAACCAAAAAAAAAAAAAAAAAAAAAAATGGAGTTGCTCAGGAGTTTGCAAAGGTGAGAGAAAGTGGTTTAGATTGGTCCAGTTGCACACTGAGGCCCAGACAGAAACTTGTGTTGCTTTTGGGACCCAGAGACCAAAGCTCCAGTGACCCAACAAAGGACTGCGTCAGTGAGTATCTTGGCAAGCAGATGTCAAAGAGAACCGTGCCAAGTGCCCTGCCAGGAGAACTGCTTTGGCAACAAGCTGATAGACCCAGAGGACTGGCACACGTCACTCATTCTTCTGGATACTACTCGATTAGCCGGATTAAAAGACTCATTTCAACCTTTGTGGTGTTGGGAAGTCCTGTCCCTGTCTGCTGCATTTTGCAGAATTGTCGTCTTCCTCTGCTCGCTGCCCTCCCCCCACCCCCAGGGTTCTGTTTTCCATGTGTGTTTCCGCCTTACAGGTAAGCTTGTTTAGAGGATCTTTTTTTCTCTCTTTCCACAACCTTCTGTGTAGATAATTGGAGACATCTGATGCCCTTAAACCAGAAATGGGAAAACCCTGGCATAAATAAGAAAAAATCATTTCTGTGGTTCATAGCACAGTTTTGTGAACTCTTAGCAGTGAAAAGGGAAACTCACGGTCATTTGGGTTCGTGATTGGGAAGAGATAAAAGGGAAACCCTACACCTCATTCAGGGCCAGGCTCACAATGGGTTCTCAAAAAAAGAAATGCTTGCTGAATGGGTGGGAACACGCAAAATGTACAGTACCCCGTTCATTTCCTTTGACAGGTGCCTTTTTGTTTTTAATACACACGGCAGCATTTGATAGCAGGGCAACTAATGTCTTGGAGTTCTTCTGGGGACTTGAAAAAGCCTAAATAATAAAGTATATTCAAGGTTTTGTTTCAGTTCAGGGGAGTTACTCTCTGTACTGTTGGGTTTACGATGAATTTGAGGCTCATGCGTATGTCGAGTCATTTTATCAGCTTGATCGCTTTTATGTTCTGTAGCTTTAAATATTTATTATGCAAGCCTTCAAACAGAGAATAACATAACAGCCGTGTACCCACCGTCCAACCCTATCAAAGCTAACGCTCCTGCCATGCTTGCTTTGTACTCGTCTCGAGAAAGCAAATGTTATCGTTAGAATTGAAAGCCCCCATGTTCCCTGTCTAATCTGATTACCCGCCCCCCGCCCCAGTGGTAACTGGTATCCTCGGTTTTGTGCTTATCAGCCCTCACCTCGATATGTTTCAGTAGTATTACCACACAGGTGTATCTTCGAAACCAGAGTTGACATGCTTTAAAATTTGCATAAATCATAGAATATTGCGTGTGTCATTCTGTAACTCGCTTTTATGGTTTAAACATATTGGTACGCGCACCTCTAACCCTGTGCCTCTGTCACCGCCCCGAGGAATGCTCTTAAAGGAATACCGTGCAATTTATTTTTGCACTCTCCTATCAATGGGTATTTGAGTTACTTTCAGTTTCTTGCTCCTGCGAACAGTGCTGCCACAAACAATTATGTCAAATGTCCTTACGGCACATAGGGGAAAAGGTCTCTAGGCAGTGGATCTCAACCTTTCCTACACATCAGAATCGTCTAGGGAGCCTTTAAAAGTCCCAGCACCGGGCTGCGCTCAGCCCAGTGAAATGTGAATCACTCGGGTGGGGGGTGGAAACTAGGCACCTGTATTGTTTTAAAGCTCCCCCAGATAATTCCAACGTGCAGCCAACATTGGCAACCATTGCTTTAGGGTATAGAGCTAGGAATTAAATTTCTGGGGCCGAGGGTTTGTTTCTCTTGAGCTTTTTAGATATTGCCAAATGATTCTCCAAAGTGGCTGTTCCAGTGGCATCTCCTCCCCTCAACTTTATTGATCTTGTCCCCATGGGGATCGCGAAGGAGGTACAGATCTATCCCTTTGATGGCCTCCCACACCTGCCTCCACCCGGTTCGTCCCCTGATAAAATCTTGCCTCGCCCCAAGGTTGCAGAGGAGGAACTGTTCTCACAAAGCGTAACTCAAAGCTCGAGGCACCTAATACCGCATAATTTTGCAATTTAAGGCGCGGCAGTCAAGAGGTTCCTGCCATCCATTCTACTTGGTATAGCTGAACAGTCTTCGCGTGGCATGGTTCGGGGCTCAGCCCTGCTGTGTAGCTTTGGGTATACCAAATGACACATGACACAGGCCGCGTGGCTTAGCCGCAGGTCCGGTGTGATAGTCCCCTGAGCAGCTGGAGAAACAAAATGTTCAGCCAAGGCCAGACTTCCCTGGTGGTTAGATCAGAGTGATTGTGCAGAAACATCAAAGAGACCCTAGCCTTGACCTTGCTCAAACCATAGCAGTGTAGAAATCTGTGTTAGCCGGATGTTCTCTCTCTCTCTCTCTCTCTCTCTCTCTCTCTCTCTCTCTCTCTCGACCTTCTAGACAGTTAAGTGAGGCTTTCTAACCTGCTCACCCACTGAAGGCTCATATTATACTTCCTCTCCCTGTGTTGGTGGCAGATACAGAAAACTTAATGCGTGAAATTTGGTGAGGCTGTAATTGTTTTACACTTTGAATGTAGCAACCTGAATCCCTAGGACAGTGAACCCCCCCCCCCCGGTCTGCAAGTGAGGATCAAAGAATCAGTCCCAAATGTAAGATGCCACACCACGGAGGTTCCTGAAAAGTTGGGCAAGTCCCCGGACCTACCCGGAGTGCCGGAAGTCTGTGTGATGGAAACCCGTCACTGCACGGGCTCTGGCGGCATTCTCTGGTGGTGGTGGCCCTCTCTGGCTTAAGTATCACTAGGGACGGTTCTGGGTCCCATGGCCCCCAGGAGATGCCAGGGATCTCCCGGGGAGTTGGCGCCTCTCACTGGCCCAGGGGGATACTGAGGACTCAGGACACAGACTCTTCTCTCCCCCAGGTGCTTGTTGAGATCGGGTTGCCTGCCATTTCGCGGCCGAGCCTCACCTTCCCCTCCTCTCCCCTCCCTCCACGCACCCCCCTCCCCACAAATAAGAACTTTGCCTTGGGCCTGTTTGAAAGCGCAACCCAGCACCAGTTGCATTACATCCAGAATCTTCTTACTGTGGGGTGCCTCACTGTACTGTTTTACTCTCCTGCTTACCTTTGCGTCTCCGGTCGGGTTCCCTAGAGGCAGGGCCCGAGACAGGGATTGTAGGGCACGGGACTTGCCGGGAGAGCACTCCAGAGGAAACGTGTAAGGGTGTGAAGGAAGCAGATGGGGAAGGGGACCTCGCTGAGTTACAGTGTGGTGTGAGATCCAGCCTAGCTTTGCTCGGATCTACAGAGAGAAGGCTCCGGGGCACCGCGTCGGCCCATCAGTGGCCGGGACTCCACGGGGAGGCGACGGGCCTAAGGTCCCAGGCGAGGCGGTTCTCATCAGCCAAGGGCAACTCCGACGAGGGGTCAGTTGTGAGCCACTAGCGGCCAGGGCTCACAGCAGCTGGAGGATGGGGCCACGGGCCTGGTGAAAGGGGATCTGGGTGGGGCGTCCCTGTCCCCTCCGACACCCTGGGACGGCCGGCAGGCCGGCCACAGGTGATGACACTCCCAGCTCTCGCGTGCGGCCAGGTGAGGCTCTGAAGGGAGATGGGCTTCCCGAAGGTGGGGAGTGAGCGGCATTCTTCTGGCCGCTCTGAGGGTCTCTTTGCTGTTTTCATCTCAACCCTGGAACTGAGTCTGGGACTTGCAGAGTGCCCGGAAGCCACGTCAGCTGTACGTGGAGCAGTGTTCGAGGGCACACGTGTGAACTGATACCCAGGGGCACGTGGCATGATGAAATGACTCTCCTAGTTGATGGGAAAGGAAGGCCGGTGCCTGGGCTCCAGAGATGATTCACAAGCTGGGGCTTTGAGGCAACAGCGGACCCAGGGACCTTGGACGCAGTTGCCTCTTTAAGCCATAAACCTGGGGAACCCAGGTAACTAAAGTAAGTGAATGCTTGCTAGGCTGGGGTCAGGTTTTGTTTTGCTGGGAGCCTTCCTTGATTCTGATTGTGTCCTATTGTTTGTCATCTGGAGGTTGTGCAGGAGGAGGAAAGGGTTCAGAGCAATGTCCCGGCCGTGATCCCCTTGTTCCCCGTTGTCATGTCTGGCCACGTTTCCTCCTGGGGTGTCTGTTTAGAACTTCCACTCTGAAGAAGCTGCACTAAACAAAAACCTAAGGCCCACAGTTCCTGGGAAGCCAGGGACAGGAATCTGTGAGCCTTAAAAAAAATTTTTTTTTAACATTTATGTTTTTTTTTTTTTCAACGTTTATTTATTTTTGGGACAGAGAGAGACAGAGCATGAATGGGGGAGGGGCAGAGAGAGAGGGAGACACAGAATCGGAAACAGGCTCCAGGCTCTGAGCCATCAGCCCAGAGCCTGACGCGGGGCTCGAACTCCCGGACCGCGAGATCGTGACCTGGCTGAAGTCGGACGCTTAACCGACTGCGCCACCCAGGCACCCCAACATTTATTTATGTTTTGAGAGACAGAGAGCGAGCATGAGCAGGGGAGGTGCAGAGAGAGGGAGACACAGAATCGGAAGCAGGCTCCAGGGTCTGAGCTGTCAGCACAGAGCCCGACGCGGGGCTCAAACTCACGAATCGTGAGATCATGACCCGGGCCGAAGTCGGTCGCCTAACCGACTGAGCCACCCAGGCGCCCCAGGAATCTGTGAGCTTTACGTGGTGACCCAATGGGCTACATATATGTCTGCAGATATCCTCAGCTGTTCCTTTGGGGGAGAATGACAAGGGTTTGAAGCAGCACAGAATAGGGACAAGTGTGTGGGGACTGGGCTTGAATCTTGGTCCTACTGCTTATCTGCTCTGGGAGTCTCCTTAGCCAAAGCCCTTAACTGCTTCCAGACTCTTGTTCCGCCTGAAAGTGGGGGTAATAATACCCGTCTTAAAGGGTGGTCTGGAGGATTCAATGAGGTAGTGTTGTATACACTGCCTGCTGCATTGTAAATACTCGATAAGTGGCACCTATTGTGGCTTCCTGAGAAAGTTCTGTTGCATTCCTGGCTTGCGTATGGAGTGTAGACATAGACCAGAGCGGAGAGCCCTTCTTGGGGAGACCAAGAGAGGCATTAGGATATTTTGAGGGACTTATTTCCCTGAGATCCCAGCCAAAAAGGCAGGAAAAAGGAAGGTCATGGGCATCCCGTCAAGATGGACAGGGTGACTATAAGTCTCGAATATTCCAGCACGGTTATAATTTCAGATATTCCTTCTCAGAGGGCAACCAAGTGTACAGATTTGGGGTTCATAAAATAGGGTCACCGTTGAAACACCACTCTAAACTGATGCTTATGGCAGCTTGGGAAAAGAAAACCAACATTTGTCTCCTTGGATTCCTTCCATCTTTTTCTATGTGCATTGCTTACCCTCGCGCTCCCCTCACCGAATACTTGGAAATGTCCTTCCCTGGCTCAGGAGGGGCCGGTTGCACCCAAGGAGCATCAGGTGAACAAGATGTCATGGGCAGTTCATCGTCTCCGCCCAGCATTACCCTCTGTGATTGGTGAGGGAGAGGGGACGGTGGCGGCCGGGCGGCCAGTCTCCTTTCCTTCCCTCCTTCCTGCCCCTTCTCTGTTGAGAGCCTTCTCCACGCCCCAGTTAGCAAATACGCATTTCGGCGTTCGGGCTGAAACTCACGTGCCAGCACAAGGCAGCTAATGCCATTTGACTTAAGAACAGCCTGTATTTAAGGAGTCAGCTCTCTCCTCTGCCCAGCACACCTGCTGGAAAACAAATTACAGGGGAGAGAGGAACCTCAGCCCCCCCTCACATCCCGATTTTATCCACTTTGCTGCCAGAAACACCCCCGTTTTCCTTTGATCTCCCGTACATCCCACTTTGGACTCTTCTCTCCTGACCCTCCTGCGTTCTGAATCTGTGGTCCCCACCCCCCGCCCCCACCCCGGTGCTGGCTGTGAACATCCTGTTAAAAAATGACCTAATCTTTCTAGAACCTTCAGGCTGGCAAGAAGAGAAAAAACAACAACAACAATGTATCCCTTGCCTTCCTGGCCCATATATATTTTTTTAATTACACAGTGTGTGTTTCTGGAGGGAGAAGTGTTATTTGAATTCTTGAGATTTGCTCTGGCAGTGTTGGGCCTATTAACTTCCCATTAACATTGACTTTTTGATGATGGTCGAACCATTAGCCTTTCGGTTTCCCTTTTTTAAATTACTGTTTTATTAGAGTGGAAGTGTTGTGTAAGAACGGTAACGTGGGAGTCAGGGTGCCTCGGCGTAGGACTCCGAGGCCCCAGTAATTTTATTTTACTTAAAGAAACACTTGCCCGGCGTTTACTGCGTATCAGGTACTGGCCTGCACGCTTTACAAATACCAGCCCGCTTAATCCTTTTGCATTTCTGTAGGGTAGAGACTACCGTCTTCATTTTCCAGAAATGGAAAATGGTAAGTGGGGGCCCAGAGAGGGCAAGTAACTTGCCCGAGGCCCTGCAGAGTGCTGGGGGTTGAACCCGGGCATTGTGGCTCCAGAGTCCCGGCTCCCAAGTGCTAGCTTTTGTCTCTCTGTTGAGAATTATCTGGGGCTCTGTTTTCTTATCTGTACAGTGAAGGGGACGAACTGTATTATTTCTGGATTCTGTTCTAGGACTAATAGGTTGGAGGATATGGCTGCTTCGGGGGGTTTCTTTAGCCGCAACACCTGACCGTTCTTCTTTTTGCCCTAATGCAGGTGCTGAAACAGTTCTCTTGGGTTTAGTATTCTGTGGCATAGTTTCTTCTTCCTGTATCTATTCTCTGATCTCAACACTGAGGAGGAGAAACAACCCTTGAATAAACTGTCTTCCCCAATCGCATTCTGAGGCACGCCAGTGAGCACCGTGCTTAAAAGAAAGAGTTCTCAGGCAGCACAGTTGAGAAACCCATCCAACTTTGATAATTCAAGCGTTCAGCTCCTTGTTTTACCGTGGGCTCCACTCTTGGGATAGCGTTTTATTAACGTCCCCTAGAGCTGGGGTTCTGGCAGACGCTAGGGACACACTGGCTTATGTGTTCTTTGTAACTAGTATCTACAGCTTTGGCTCGGCAGCGATTTGAAAGTTTAGCTCTTTTGTGCCGGTACCCATCTGTGTATATATAGCTGGATAAATATTAGGAACAACAGGAGTCTTCTGTAAAGAGATTCCATGTTTCCTACCTCTTGGGATTCTCAGCTAACAAGACGTGTATGCTTCATCCACAGCCATGGTGAAAATTTTCACTTACATACCAGTCGTGCCCGGGAAGATGTGAAAGTGACCCTCGGGGCATCTCTTCCTTCCCTGCCCCTCACCCTCTTCTTACATTGTATTTTCTCCGCATTTATTTTTGGGCTCTTTCCATATTTTCCTTGGCGTTCCACCCCTATTTTCCTCCGCCCCCTCCACCCCCTCCACCTTTCACGATCCCCGAAGACAGGCTGATCAAGCAGGGAGAGGACTGGGAGTCGGCACGGCGAGATTTCCTAAGCACAGCCCGGGCCACCTCGTGCGGCATCCTGGTGTTTCCATTTGCTGGTTTCTTTATTATTTTTTACAACGCCCACTCCTTTTGCTGGCTTTCTTTTATACTGTGTAATTTTAAATTAAAAATAAATACATGCGCAGGATTGAAAATAAAACTTCCAACTGTAAAGAAAGGAACCAAACGCAACGAACCGTGAAAGCCTTCCTCTCCCCCGCGTTCCCGTTCTTGTCTCCAGAGAGAAACACCGATAACAGGCTCGCGTGTGTCATCCCAAACGGGTTTTGTTCAGTTACCCGCGTGTGTGTCTGCGCGGATCTCTCTCTGCCGGCCTGTCTCCTCTACCCGGTATTCGTGATCTCGCTTCGTAGCGAACCGGATACCGAACCTTAGGACTCTGTCCGGTTCCCAGTCAGCACTCGTTCTTTTCATCCGCTGCATGATACTTAAAACTATAATTTGTTGAACCAGTCCCCGCTGACGGACACCGGGTTTTCCGTTGTCTGCTGTCCCCATTGCTGCACTGTGCGTCCCTTTACGAATCCCTTGGTGTACTTCCGCAGGCATATCTGGGAATTCGGTTCAAAGAATGGTACATTTTCTAGCTGGAGCTTCACCGCCAGGTCGCCTTCCAATTAGCTTGGACTGTTTTCTGCTTCTGCGCTCCGTGCGTGAGAACCTTCTTTCTTCCAGCCCGCAACCACTGAGGGTATTACCGAGCTTTTAACGTTTGTGCCTCTGAAATAGGCGACGTGAGACGTATTTAACGGGTTTAAAACGACAGCTATCGTTTTCTTTGTGATTTCCTTCACAGAGCACCTTAGATCACACTCTCTGATTGAACGCGCGTCATGAGCAGTGACGTTGGGGTGAGTGTTACTTTCCACGTGGGGAAGCTCCATACCGGAGAGCCAAGCAGTGAGGGACCAGGTTTCCGGACTCGAGATTTAACTTCACCCTCAATTGCATTGTCTCTCCAGCAGGAACGAGGGTGGGGACATTGTGTGGACGTGTGTGTGTGTGTGCGTAACGCGGCGCCGGGACCTGAGAAGGTCGCCGCGTGTAGGGGGTTTCTCTTCCTCTCCCAACCATCTCCCCCTTAAGACCCTGCAAAACTCACTTTGGAGCCCCAGGTGCTTCCTCACCAAGAAGGTGGGACTATTAACACGTGGCACCATTAAAGTCAGGTTGCCCTTGGGCTGATAGCACTGGAGAACCTTAAGGGACTTTTTAAAGTTTATCTTTATTTGTTTTGAGAGAGGAGGAGACAGAATCCCAAGCAGGCTCCGTGCTGTCAGCACAGAGCCCGACTCAGGGCTCGAACTCACGAACCATGAGCTCATGACCTGAGCTAAAATCAAGAGTCAGACGCCTGACTGAGCCACCCAGGTGCCCCAGAGATTTTTAAATCTCTACTGTTTTTCTCCTTGCGACTGATAGTAATTTCTTGAGAGTAAAGGGAATGACAAGAATTTCTGTCTTGCTAATTCTGACAAGATAGTGCATTGACACCTGGCATACAGCCTCACCTCCTTCTAGCACGCACTGCCCTGGAGAGGCTGGAGAGCTAGAAACTACATTTCCCAAACTCCCTTGCAGCAAGGTCCTGCTGGGAAATTAGATTGTGTCAAGTAGTTGTAGCCGTGCTTTCTTCAGTCTGCTAGAGGTTTCTCAGGTTCACCGGTTTGTAGGGAATAAATCGGTGACGTGTTTTCCTCTGGACACACTCCGGGCTGGAAGAAAACACCAGTTCTCTTGGAACACTCATCTTCTGGGATAGAGTGTATTCTGAAGTGTCTACTTTTAAGATTCCTTACTGTCTTTTCTAGTCGGCTTTTCTTCAGCTTGTATCTGGGTATTTACAATCCCCTGGCCCGTCTTATCAGGCTTTTTGCTAAAACGATCCCCCAGTAGCCAACAAACAAACCGTGCACAACAGCTCTACCCTTTCATTTGTAAAGGGTGACATCTTCAGATGCCAGATTTTATGGGCTTCATAAACGGCTACTTAGCTCATGGGTCATTAACAATCATGAAATGAGTGAAGACATGGTTTTATTGCTGTTTTGACACCTGGGGTGTTTATGTGATGACATCTTTTCTATTGTGACTTGTACGCTCCTGCGAACCTGTCTGTCACACCTTTCCTGGCCCGCACTTGTGCTGGATTTTTGCTTTGAGCTGGAAAAACACAAATACCTAAAACCACACCTCACCACACTGTAATGAAGATCAAAGTTAAAAAATGAAAAACGGCAAGACGTCCCAGGTGTGTCTTCGGAAAATTTCGCCCCTGGGGATTCTCCACGCTTCTTTGTTCCCCTCTGTGGATGGGGAGTTTCAGGAAAGGGCCGGCCTGCTCTCCCTGTGGGTGACTGGGCTGCCTGGTCACTACCCGCGTTGGCAGGTGCGTTCATCTGTTTGTAGAGCAAGAGTTAGATTAGTCTTTTTTTTTTTTTTTTTTTTTTTTTAATTAGGAGCCAACAACAGCGTTCGGTCTTTTTTTTTTTTTTTGTAATATTTTTTTCAATGTTTATTTTTGAGAGAAAGAGACAGAGGGAGACACAGAATCCAAAGCGGGCTCCAGGCTCTGAGCTGTCAGCCCAGGGCCCGACGCGGGGCTCGAACTCACGGACCGTGAGATCATGAGCTGAAGTCGGACGCCCGCCCGACGCAGCCACCGAGGCACCCCCAGCCTTCAGTCTTAATCTAGTTCACTTCCCACAGTGTGGCGTTGCTACAGTATCTCTCCCTCTTTCTCTGAGAGATGGGGGCAACGAGTGCTAGAGGTCAGCATTTATTGAGTGTTTGCTCCATGCCAGGCATCGTGCAGAATGTTTTACACACACTGGTTCATTTAATCCTCATAGGAAGCCTGAGGTTCGTGGTACTATCATCATTATCATGTATCATTATTATTATTATTATATTTTTTAATTGTGAGGTGAATTTTCTATAACGTGAAAGTAACCATCTTCAAGTGAACAATTCAGTGGCATCTAGTACATTCACCGTGTTGGGCACCCACCACCTCTGTCTAGTTCCAGGGCGTTTTCATCACCCCCAAAAGGAAACCCTATACCCATTAAGCAGGTGCTCCCCATTCTCCCCTCCCTCGGCCCCGGCAAGCCTCAGTCCGCTCTTTCTATGGATTCTCCATTAGTGGACATTTCATATCATTGAAATCATAGAATATTTGTCCTTTCTTGTCTGGCTCCTTTCACTTAGCATCGTGTTTTCACGGTTCATGCACGTTGTAGCAGGTATCAGGACTTCATTCCCTTTAATGGCTGACAATATTCCATTGTATGGATAGACCGTGTTTTGTTTGTCCTGTCATCCACTCATGGACCTTTGAGCTCTGTCCACCTTTTGGCTACTGTGGATAGTACTGTATGAACACACAAGGCACGTGTGTTTGCTTAATTCCCGGTTTTCATTTCTTTGGGGTATACATGAGGTTGGCATTGTTTTTAACAGTATTTTATGTGGATACTTGAGTACAGAGAAGTATGCTGATGAGGGCTGGAGGTAGGATTCAAACCCAGACCTTTCATGTAACCACCGTGTTATGGTGCCTCCTGTCCACGCACCTCCTGTCCCTGGAATCCGTCCTGAGGAGCTAACATCACAATATCTCTTTAGCACTGACATCGAAAGGCCAGCAGCCATGGATGGAGTTCCGGTGGAATCCCTTTAATAACTTTTTTTTTTAACGTTTATTATTTTTGAGAGACAGAGACAGAGAAAGCGCGGGTGGGAAAGGGGCAGAGAGAGAGAGGGAGACACAGAATCCGAAGCAGGCTCCAGGCTCCGAGCTGTCAGCACGGAGCCGGACGCGGGGCTCAAACCCACGGACTGCAAGATCATGACCTGAGCCAAAGTCGGACACTTAACCGACTGAGCCATCCAGGCGCCTCTAGTGGAATCCCTTTAAAGCATTCAGTGCTCTCCAGCAAATAGTGTTTTGGGGAGGCATCCTTCTATGTTCCTGAACTGTGTGTAATAGTTATAACTAATTTGGCTCTATATGGCCTGAGATTTTTATAAAAGATTTTCAGGGGCACCTGGGTGGCGTGGTTGTTAAGCATCCGACTCGTGGTCTCGGTTTAGGTCATGATCTCACAGTTCGTGAGTTCGAGCCCCGCATCGGGCTGTGTGCTGATAGTGTGGAGCCTGCTTGGGATTCTCCATCCTTCTCTCTACCCCTTCCCTGCTTGTGCTGTCTCTCTCTCTCTCTCTCTCTCTCTCTCTCTCTCTCTCTCTCTCTCTCTCTTTCTCTCTCTCTCAAAATAAAAAAATAAAAGATTTTTACCGTAGAGTTTCCATTTGGCCCTTATAACAACTGGCTGAAGTTGGAAGGGGAAGCTGTATACCTTGCATCTCCATTTTACAAATGAAGCAGGCTCAGAGAGGTTAAGGAACTTGCTCAGGGTCACACAGCTTAAAGGGAGGTGATCCAAGCCTTCTGCTGGGTCTTCTTTGGTCTTTCCACTGTGCCATGCCACCTCTCCAAGCAGAAATTAGAAGTGGCTAGAAAGGCTCTACGAACAACAAAAGGCAGTTCTACAAACTGCGTTCCTTGAATCAAAAGCCAATTATAATGAAGGAATGTTATTTTAAAGGAACCATGCCATAATGATGATAACAACCAGAACAGAATAGATAATTCCAACATCTGTACGTGTGTTCGTGCAGCAAATATAATTCACACTGTAACTTTCTACCAACATTTGTTAATTAGCACCTTAGTATCTGCAAAAAGCGTCATAAAAATTCTCAAGTCCAAAGGTACACCCCATTCCCCAGAGTCTGTCGGGACATTACCCTTGACTACAAGTAGGAACTGTTATTTTTTTTCTCTTTTTAAACGCTTCCCCCTTTCTTCGTATTTTCTCGGGTCATAGGAATCATCTCCCTTTTCAGATGAGGACCTTGGAAAGGAGAGGGCAGTAAGAGCTGAACTCAGAACTCTAGGTGCCTTTCCAGAACTTCCCACACTGCTTTGCCTTCCTTTGGAGGGCCGATCCCACCACACTTGGCCCTGAGTACAGGACACGGGCTTTCGCACAGCCTCCCAGTCGGCCTCGTTCTTCATCGTGGGTTTACTGGTCTAGAGATACCCACCTCCTCCTTTCCTGTTGGCGTATTTGTTCAGAGATGTCACGTGGAGATGAGGGCCCTGTGATGGACTGCCGTCGATGAGCAGTGGGGTAGCGTTGCTTTCCAAGACGCCAAGTACAAACACATGTCCAAGGTTAGCACTGTTTCTATAGCAGCAGCCGAGGTGGTACATAAGTAGTGAGATTATAAATCGAGTGGTGAAGCTGTTTAGATTTTTCCAAAGGAGGCTGAGTGGCTGATCTCTCCATCTCCCTTTCGCCACGAGGAACGATTCTGTCCTTCTGATTCATACATCATTGCGTTTGAAAATAAATTCTGATCCCATTACTCCGACATTTTATTTGTGGACTCTTTTGATGCAACCATAAGGCTTCAATGGCCAGTGTAACTGACCACATAGGTTTATTTACTTATCGACTCTGCAGCAGCATTCTCTGTCACGTCATTTCATCTCGTTTCGTAGCTGAGCACTTTGTTCAGTTGACGAGGCTCAGACATAAGCTATGTTTTGGGTGCAGGAAAAATAAGGAATTGAGGCTGACGCACAAGAGATTGAGCCTGGTGGTGGATGGGCCGGGTAAGTGAGGCGGATTGCCATGGCCTTAAGCTCTAGGAGATTAAATGCACAGCAATTTCCTGAAGCTGAGTTATCTCTAGGATGAGAGAAGCTATTCTGGAGCCTTAAGAGACCTCTCCTGTGGGTGGGCAGGATGTGACCTTGGACGGGATGCCTGCCTGCCTGGCCCCTTGCTCTCCATAAGCCACTTAACTGCCCTTGAAGATGAAAGGAAGAGACAGATGACCGCAGCCGGTCTGCCCTCGGTCTTCTGAGGGTGGGTGTGGTGGGGGTGGAGGGGTTTAGCACCGCCCTAGGCCTCTGCCACAGTGATTTCTTAGTCGCCATTCTGCCCCTGGGGCTCAGGGTGGCCCCATCGGGATCTGGCAGAACTAGTGGATTTTTCATTTGGCAGCGTTTCCTGGGCTTGCCAGATGAGACCCTTACCTTTGGAGGGTGACACTGGGAGAGGAGGGGGTGTCATTCACCATAAAGGAGTTACCCAGGTGCTTCCTCTGGAGAATTTGATTCAACAGATGTGGGGCGGGTCCCAGCAATTGGTGTTTTAGCAAGCCTCGGGGGATTCCTAGCACTGGCACACTTGGGAGTGAGAGACTTTGAAACGTGCAACCCTCACTCTTCTTTTCTTCTGCAATGCCCCCCCCCTTTTTTTTTTTTTTTTTGCCTTTGTGGCAGATGCTCGTGGGGAGATGACTCAGGTCTTTTGGGTCCGGTCACTTCAGCGTGCTCCGGGGGGAGCTTCCACCTGTCAACGATCGCCTTCCCGAGTGCTCGGCGGGCTGGAATTAACACCCCAGGGGCAGCCCTTACCAGGGCAGAGAGGAGTTGGCGTTTAAATACCCCAGCTCCCTCGCCTCAGGTGGGACAAATTTGAGCCGTGTCTTGCACCACTTCCCCGAATTTCCCCGTGGGCTTGAACCGTGGTCGCACACAGCAGTAATGCATGTCTGACAGCGTATACTTGGTAGGGCAGCCTTTCCTTCCTGTCTTGTTTCTTGTTTCGTTGCCAGCGTCCCCTTGCCTCTCAAATAAGCCACAGTCACTTCTGCCGTCACGTGACAGGACTTCTAGAAAATCACTGTGCTGTGCAAAAATTATGCCATCAAAACCACAGGGCTCATGGAATAAATGAGATTAGGGACACAATGCTTAAAAACTTAGTAGCACATAAGAGAAATAAGGTGGAAACCTAATAAAAATGGCAGCACAGTTTTATACATGTTATATGGTTCATATAATAGCCGCGGCGCTCTACCTAGGAAAAGCCCTGAAAGTTTGCTTGCAGAAGCGGGCATCAGAAGGCTTGCGGCTCGTGAAGGGGAGCTAGGCACGCTATTGGACATCAAATGGACCGCTGGAACACCGGGTGTGGATGGTTGGGGTCCAGAAGGTGAACCGAGGTGGCCGGGAGGTGTTGGGGGGCGTGCGCCCGTGAGCATTTTGTCAAGGCAGCTCCATTCAGCTGGGTGCGCTTTCCTGCGATCACCTACTGTTTCTTGCAGACGGAATTGCACATAAGCAAACGCGAAATTCATGTGATGCTCAAATCGTCCTTTAATATATCAATCACGTCGGAACAAATTTGCGTTTCCGAGACGAGTGTTAGAGCAGAACTGACTGGAGTTGCACAGGCTTCCTTTTTGCCGGGCTGGTTTCGAACCCTAAAGTAAGATCCCTGATATTGGCCCCTTTACGGTGGATATGCAAAACAGAAGCCCCTTCATACCCGGATGAGTTCAACAGAGACTGGCTGGATGTGGGAGTTGGTGTCTCCAGTCAAAATGCGCCCCCCCCCCCCCAGCAGGCTCTGTACCCCGAGCTACCCGGCCTCACCAGCTTATCATCTTCTAACTCACTAGGGGACTGTGACCCTGTTTTACAAATCCTGAATATCTTGCTGGCCTATTTGCAGTTGCTTGGAACTGAAGTAAACTTAAAATCAGATGTCAGATTATTATGAGCCGGAGCAGAATTCTATAAATGCTCGGCTCTGTCTTTTATAAGGGGGAAAAAAGAGATTAACATAGAACCTTGGTAGATATGTTATTCACCTGCATTCGGTGCTTCCCAGGAGGTAAAATTACAGCCTGAGCTCAGCTCATTCTTAATTTCCCATGGTAGATTACAAATGGGTTCTTTTCTGTTCTTTAATCTCAATATGTGATTTCTCCCATGTGTAGCTCTACACAATCAGGCAACTTCTATACCACATGGCTCATTTGTTTAACTGGGTCTGCTTTGGTTTCAAGCTCTGACTTTCTCTCGCCTTGATTTTTGACCTGGGCATGCACCCAGGCTGCGAGATCAATGTTTTTCACAGTGTGGACTTCAGACCACCCACGTCAGGACCCCCAGGGAGCTTGTTACAAGCACAGCTTCTTGGGTTCCACCCCAGACTCCTGAATCAAAATGTCTTGGGAGTGGGGTCAGGGATCTCCCTTTCTACAAGCTACTGGGTGATGCTTATGTGCACTCAAAGTTCAAACTCAAAAGATTTAGATCGGCGGGTCCCAACTGGGGCCGATTGTGCCTCCCCTTGACACCCCCCCCCCACCTCCACCCCAGGGACATTTAGCAACGTCTGGAGACATTCTTGGTTGCTGCAGCTCGGAGGGGAGGCCAGGGCTGCTGCTGAACATCCTTTGAGGCACAGAACAGACCCACCGCCAAGAGCGATCTGGCTCCAAACGTCAGCAGTGCTATGATTGTGAAACCTGATTTGGACACTCATTAGGGATTTCTCCAGAGTCTGCTGCACGCTCGCAAGGCTCTTTCCTTCGTGGTTGTTTTCCGTGGTTTCTTCACATCTGGCCAGTTCAGAAGTGACCAAGTTCTCTGGATAAGTAGAAATGCGCACGAGAGACTGGCAGCTGCACTGGTGGGATCCGGGTCGTGAGGGAGCTAGCCGACTCTCTTAAAGATGCCTTTTCTGGCACCCATGAGTTGAACCGTACATCAGGTCCCCTCAAATCATCCTAGAGATTAAGGGCCTTGCGGAGTTAGGACAAATAACACAAATTTGGAGATGCAGAAATGGGCTTTTCTGCCAGTGTGTGTAGCGTGTTGAGTATCATTTCAACATGGGGGGTATCCCGTTGTGCCACGAAATGTGGAAAACTGGCAATTCGTGTATAGCATAAATGATAATTCGCCTTCTAGCTCTGAAACTCCAAGAGTCCATATTAGATCCCAAGGAGTGTGTCGCTACATCAGAAGCCTGTTATTCAACGACAAGGTTTGTCAGATAATGTATGAAGAAGGATGTTTCACGTGCTAATTAGTGATATTCTACAAGTTCATGTATACCCTTAAAAGGTTTTATGTATGCTGTAGCTTAAACGTGTAATCTTTTCCATCTGTAGGCTGTTAAAGTCCGGGAAATCTTTCGGGACCTGTTAAAAGTATCGAGATGTTAGCATGATTTGAAGAATTACGATACCTAGCAGCTCCTGAGCACTCAGACCTGCCACATGCTGTCCTCAGCTTTGTGCATTTATTTTGCTCGTTTAATCCTCACGCCGACTCTATTGGGTAGAGGTCCGATCGTTACCGTTTTACAGATGAGGTTAAATAGCACGGACACACTGATGTCTAGGTGGCCACGCTACAGTTGGAACCCAGGCAGCCTGGGTTCTTAACAGGAGGATTATTCTGCCTCAGCTTCCTCGGTTGTAGTCAACAATTTGTCATCTTGGACTTGAACTAAGTGGGATAATGGTTGAAATCATTAAAATGATCTGCCTCATCCAGCCCTGTCCAGTAGAAACAGAGCTACATATGTCATTTAAAAGTTTCTCAGAACCAAGTTCCAAACAAATTTTTTTTAACGTTTATTCATTTTTGAGAGACAGAGACAGAGGGTGAGCGGGGGAGGGGCAGAGAGAGAAGGAGACACAGAATCCGAAGCAGGCTCCGGGCTCCCAGCTGCCAGCACAGAGCCCGACACAGGGCTCGAACCCACGGACTGGGGAGATCATGACCTGAGCCGGAGTCGGAAGCTTCACCAACTGAGCCACCCAGGTGCCCCAGGACCAGATTTTTGAAAGATGTAAAAAGAAAAAGGTGAACATCAGTTTGATAATATATCTTGTTAACCCAGCATGACCAAAAATATTATAATTTTGACATGTGATCGCTATAAAATATCACTGAGATGTTTGACATTTTTCTCTTGAACTAAGCCTTTGAAATCTGGTGTGTGCTTTACGCTTACCACACCGGTCAATTCAGACAAGCCATGTTTCTAGTGTTTCTAGTAGCCACCATATTGGACAGCGCAGCCTTAGCTGGTTCTTGGTGAGAAACTTGAGGCTTTACGAACTGAGTTTGAATGATTTTTGAAAGGCAGAAAGCCGGTTTTCCAATCCTGCTTACCTCAGGTCAGAGAGAGACCTTAAATGCTTCTCCATGTTTTGACGGAGCTCTGTGGCTACTTCTGTCCAGGGCAGGGCTTTTGCAAACGGGCCCAAGCATTTGTACCTTTACTTGCACACTCCAAATTACTTAACAAACATTCTTGAAAGGAGATTTCACTTAAACACACACACGCAGACACACACACACAATCTCTGCTGTCTGTGTACCCATTTCATTGGATTGAGGATTCAATACAGGCGTGTAGGGTGGAGATGTTTTATTTGCGCCTGTGTAATACCTTCGTTTGTCTGGCTGAACTTGCAATATTTACATAACTGCCATCTTGGCCCCAGTGTGATTTAAATGGAATGAATACACACACACTCAGATACACACACACACACACACACGTATATATGTATACATAATTTTTTCCCTAACCCAGCAATGGGAGTGCATGGATCTCCAGCCTGAAAAGCAAACAAGCTTGTTCTGTGGCTCCCTCAGAACTCCAGCCAGACTCCCACACCTGTGTGATAATGGCACCAAGCTTCATGAAACACATCAACTAGACTCAGTAGAATACAGGGTTGCTTTAAAGTCTTGAAGAGCAAGCATGCTTTGTGTATCTTTCTAGTAGAAAACAGCAATCTTTGCTGAATAAAGTGCAGAGAGGTGCCCTTGAACACCCAGACAGGCCAGTGAGAACACTCACCATTGGTGGTGTCATTTTTCTGTTAATTAGATCCATGGGGACAAGTGGCTCTTCTAGAAACACATAATCACTGAGCAACAACACAGTATAGTGAGAAGATCATGGATGAAAGGTTTTAGTCTCCACCTCTGCCATTAACTAGCTCTGTGACCTCCATTCCTGTGGGCTTTTGCGGTAAGAAGGGGAGGTCGGGTTAGATTTTAATTCAGGATCCACAGGGGAGTCACTGGGAAGCGTTTTAAAAAAAAATGCTGACACCCAGGCCCAGTTCTAGACTAATTAAATCAGGATCTCTGGGGTTGGGGCTGTTTGTGTTATAAATGAGCCTTCCATTTTTTGGTGGAAAATTAGAGGACCCAGAGAGAGAGAGAGAGAGTGAGTAGTGGGCATGTGTCTAATTTCAAATGCTATTTGTTTGTAATGCGCTTGTAAGAGAAAGAGAAAATCCATTTATCTTAATTTAATTTTGGTTAGTTAGGCCCTTTCTAGCCTCAGAAAGGATTTAAGGTGTTGGGGGAGGGGAATCGATATTGGACATCTCCATCCCTCCCTCTTGAGAATAGTTTCAAGAGAAGGGAATGCTCTGCTGTGGTTCATCCACTCTAGGGCATAGAGAAATCAGAGTGTTCTGAGACTGGTTGATTGTATCAGTCAGGATAGGCCTGGTGACAAACGACCCCCCAAATCTCAATGGCTTACAACATCAGAAGTTTATTTCCTGCCCGTGAAAACTGTCAGCCGTGAGTCATCTGCAGCCCTTTACTACATCACCTTCACTCCAGGACTGAGGCTGATGGGGTGAGTCTCTGTGTAGAACACTGCTGGTCCAAGTAGTAGATGAGAGAAGAGAAAATGGTGAATCACTCTGGCTTTTTTTTTTTTTAAGTTTATTTATTTTGAGAGAGAGAGTGGGGGGGGGGAGGGGGAACGGGGACAAGGGCAGAGACGAGAGAGGAGAGAAAGAATCCCAAGCAGCCTCCACACTGTCAGCACAGATCCCGATGTGGGGCTAGATCTCATGAACCAGGAGGCCTGAGTTGAAACCAACAGCCGGACACTTAACTGACTCAACCACTCAGGTGCCCCCCACTTGACTCTTTTTTTTTTTTTTTAGTGTTTTTTTAAAAATTTATTTTCGAGAGACAGAGCATGAGCAGGGGAGGGGCAGAGAGAGAGGGAGACACGGAATCCGAAGCAGGCTCCAGGCTCTGAGCCGTCAGCACAGAGCCCGACACGGGGCTCGAACCCACGAACCGTGAGATCACGACCTGAGCCGAAGTCAGACGCTCAACCGAGTCACCCTGGCACCCCATAATGCTTATGCTCAGAGGTGACACAACATTTCTGCCTACAGTTACTTGGCAAAGCACGTCATGTAACCAGGCCAACTTTGAGTTCGACAGAGCAGATATGGGGACGGCTCAACCATCTGCAGGGATAAACGTGAGAACAATGATACGGTCCACGACGGCAGCTGAAGATGCTGTATTACCTGACGATAAAGACTCCCATCTACTGAAGGAGTGCACAGAGGCCACAATCCAAGTGGCATGGCCCACCTCTCTTTTTTCCCTGGCAGTCTCCTGGGGTTCACTTTCACTCTGAATACACCACACCAGAGCCTTTGAGGCATATTGTGGCAGTAACTCCTGTCGGGCTGACCTCTGCTGACCTTGGGCCTTCCCAGAATCCTTCCACCTGCGGAAAGATGCGTGTTTGCTCTCCATGTGGATTTTCTGGTACTGAGTTGGCCTGGGGTGCAGCCTGGGCCTGGATGATTCTGATGCGGTCTGAGGCCCTCTGGTTCAAAGCACTCGGTTCCAAGCCAGCTGAGACCCGGGTTCGGAACCCGACTTGTGCGTTTCTCGGCTGTATTGTTTTTGCCCAAGTTCCTTTGTTTCTCTGCTGCTTGGTTTTGGTAGACGCCTCTTGTGATGGTCGCACGAGAGGCAGCCGGAGCCGTGGGCGTTAGTTACACCTAGGTCTCGAAAGTGCTCCGGAAGTAACGAGTTTTGGTACCTGTGTAATGATCTTACCATGCCGCAGGCAGCTTCCCGCGCTGCACCCACGCCTCCCGGAAAAGTCAGCCGTTTTAATAGGTTGGCCGGGGAAGAAAGGGTGTGTTGTAAAAGCCACACTGTGCTATTAAACATGATTGCAGTTCGCCGTGGTCTAGGTTATAGGTCTGAAGGAGCTCTTGGCTTTCCCTGACTTCTTGGGGCCCCAGAGAAGGAAAACATCTCAGGACCTCCTGCCCCCTCCCCCGGCCCCCACCCCCACCCCCACCCCGCTGGCTCCTTCTCCCACATGCAGCGTGGAGGGCATATTTGGGGGAAGCTTTTATGGTAAGACAAACAAACAAAAAAAGAATGAAAAGCAACCATTTCGAAATGACTTGCCATTGCTTGGCTGCTTGTTGGACTTTCCCACATGTATGAGCGGGCTGTTTAGATGCCGGGAGGGTGGCGTCTGCCTTCCTCCCAGGGCCTCTGGCTGCCAGGAGCCCTGGGCCAGCAGGGCTGAGCCGGGGGTGGGGGTGGGGGATGGGCTTGCACACCCACTGTCCCGGATGTTCCTGTTCCCGTGCGCAGTTGGCTTTCACTTTGAAACTAAGCGCGGAGATGTCCGGAAGGGGTTGGGTGGTGAGCAGCCCCAAAGAGCTCTAACCACTGGCTTCTGATACTAGTCCTGTTTCTTGTGGGACCACCATCCTGGGGGCTTCCCTGAGGGAAGGGAGGATGTCACCGCAATACCTGCCATTGTCCCTGGTTATCTTGAAATAAGCAGACGGGGCCTGGCCTCTCGGTCTCGCAATTCCTGAGATAAGTAAGACTCCCCCTGTCCCGGTTTTGGTTGCGGAGTTTTGAATAATTCAATGAGCAAATGTCAAGACTTACATTTCTGTTTCCAGGAACTATTTCCCGAGTATTCCTAATTCTTTGCGTATGACACACACATCAGAGAGTGCGTTCCATTTGACAGTTGTGAATTTATGGGAAATCTCGTCCTTGTAGGCATTTAAAACTTGGCTGCACCCATTGAATCCACCCTAGGGAACAATTGTGCAAGGGTCCCTGAAGGATTAGACCAGATGACCAATAAAAATGCCATTTCTGTAAATTCTGATTTCTGCGGGGTTTTGATGGGAAAGGTATTTTTTTTCCATTTTTGGCTCCCCCCCTCCCCCCGCCAAACATGGAAAATAGGAATGTCTCCGAATGATTAAGATCTGAGAGTGGATAATGAAAGCCCAGACAGTGACCGTGTCACTGACTGCCAAGAAAGCCAGCTCTTGAGGGATTTGGGGCTGGCTCAGAGGATAGCTTGGATTGTTCACATTCTGTTTAGACAGAAAGCAGAGTTGCTGCACCCGGGACACTTTAGCCCTTTTAGGAATTGCTTCTAGAGTTGTGGCCGTCCAGCTGGGCTGGCTGTAGAGCGTCCTCCGGTCACTGTTGAGAGGAGCGTAGGGGAAGAGAGCGAGAGGGTGGGTGGAAGGGAATTAGTAATTTGTAAACGGAATTTTCCTAAGAACAACTGGAAAGCAGAATCGCCTGGCCATCCCTCCTGAGTAACGCCCTCACTGATGGGATGGGATTTTGCTGGGATCACCCCTCTTTCGTAACTGAAAGCTGGCTTTCAAGACGGGGGAGAGACTGGAAGTAGAGAGTGCTTTAGTTCGCTTGCACGGGGGCCTGTCCGCAGCCCTGCTCCCCTTCATTTGCGGGTGTATTATAGAATCTCCTTTCTCAAAGCGGGGCCCGTGGAACCAGCAGCAGCAGCAGCATCGCTCGGGACGCATTCCACCCTACCCTAGAAAGACAGAATCACAGTCCGCATTTTAGCCAGAGCTGGCGTGTGCTCCGTGATGTCTTCTGGAAGGATGGCAGGGTCGTAGGGGATCTGTTTGAGACTCGTATCCTTGTCACGTATGACCCATGAGACCCTGCAAAATTAAACCGGGTTCTTCCATTTCCCTACGTGTTTGCCACTGAGGAAATCTCTAGTACGTTCTTCCTCGGCCCCCTGCTCACTGTCCGCTTGCCCGTACCTGGCAAATGTGCATTCTGAAGCATTCTGGATTTCCAAGAGTGCTTTTTTGGAAGCGATGGTACGTTTGCTGGCTTCATTTCTTTCTTCATTCATTTGTGAAACCAAATGTATTTGTATCTGCTGGTGCTTCATTTTAAATACCCAGCTGGCTAAGGCCAGGTCGCCATAGCTGAAGCAAAGTGGAAAATTAAGAAATGGTCTCCATTTTGCTGAATGGCCTTGACGAATCAGGGTGTAGCTCCAATTCTCTGGGTAATTGCTTCGCTGCTGCGTTTTGGTTTGGCAGAGGAAGCAGCCTGTATGCTCAGCCCATAGCTGGGTTTCATCAAAGCCAGGACACCTCGGCCTCTGCTCGCCGGGGGCCGTGGAGTGAGGCCCAGGCTTGGAGGACGGAGACAGACGGGCCCTGAGCCACTCAGGAGGCAGAGTCCACTATTCTCTATGGCATTTTAAGGTCATTCTTCCAGATACTTCACTTTGGCTCGAGTCGCCTGGAACAAGCCCTCACGTTAGGCCTCACGTGTGGCCTCAGAGAAATGGCTTCCTCCAGGCACGGGGCTGTCACGCCGCATGTGTGGGCCATGGAGGGGAGCCGCGGTGCGAGTGATCTGGCCTTGGCTGTTTCTGGTTGGTTTGGCCTGGTGGGTGCCACAGCCTCTGAAAGGACCCTATTTGGACGGTGGGTGCGAGGCTCTGCGCCAGGCCCCCCATTCCTCCGCCGCTCAAATGGTTGCCGGAAGTCTCCAGAAGCAGCCCAGAGCCCTCTGTGGTCCAGCTTTCAGGCCCTGCACCGCCAGGGTGTGGCAGCTGCCTCTGAAGTTCCCGGTGCTGCCGTCTGGAAAACCTGGACTGCATTCCTGATCGGGCCGGACTCCAAGCACATGTGAGCATGGCTGTAGCAGGGAGACTTTCTTCATCACGTGTTGGTTCAGGGGCCCGGATGTTAACTTCTGACTTTGGCTCCTGGCCGTCTTGTGACACTGTCCCCACATCTTTCTTTCCCTTTCTTAAAATGACTCCTCTCACAGTTAGGTGAGAACCCAGCAACTCGATCGGCAGTAGCTGCGGGTGGGGACGTGAGGCGCCCCCTCATACGAATTATGGTGGATGTTTCTCCTGCTGCGTCTGAGCACCGTGAGTGTGGCCGGTGTACTCACAGAGGCGGGGTCCGGTGAGGAGAGAGAACAGCAGGCACCACACCGTGCCTGGTAAATCTGCTGGGAGCCGGGCAAGAGCTGGAGCACCATCCGGCTGCGTCTCAGGGCCTGGCGGGACCCTGGCCCTGGCCCAAGGCAGGAGTGCCAGAAAGGGAACTGAGGTAGCAACCCGGTCACGTGCCTGGGCAGGCGCAACGGCAAGGAGGAGACTCGGCGGCAGGTGGCACTTGAGAGACAGAGACCTGATTCTCCTGCCCGGGATGTCCTTCCAGAGCCCGCCCCAACCACAAATGGCAGGGCCCACACTTATCCCCACTGAGCGGATGAGGAAACTGAGGTCCGGGGCAGCCATGACACGTACCCTGAGGCCCCTGACAGTCCAGAGGCAGAGCCAGGGAGGGGGACAAGTTACTCCAGATGGGCTGACCTCAGTGGATCTTTCCAAGGAACATAGAAGGCAGTCAAGATAGGGCAGCATCCAACACTCCCAAGGGATCACCTTGGAACCTGTGACTTCCCGCCGGTCTCTCTGTCGGCTCCCCAGGCCCCCTCGTGCCTCAGCAAAAACACAGTGTTGTCTCTCTCATGATGGTGCCAGCAAAGGAACTATACAGTCTCCAACCACCACAATGGAAAACCCACAGGAAGAAAATGTTCAAATAGAATTGAACTGTGGCCTGGAGTGGTTTCAGTTTCCTGATTTTCAAGACACAGGGTGTCCCGGAGTGCCAGGGGCCTGTGGTCACAACGGCTCCATCTCAGAAGAGGCTGAGAGGGGGTCCTTTCTGGGGGAAGGCTCTGGAAAGTGCTGTAGAAGGTAGCTGGGAAGGGAGCCTGCTCCCTGGTCACCCTCTCGTTGGGTCTGGCCTGGCCACGCCCCGCCACCGGCAGCCCTGCGTGTTTATGATGTTGTTTGTCTGTTTTACTTTTTATTTTGACATAATCCACACTTCCGGGAAAGCGGCATGGATAATACAAAGAACGCCTGCATACACTGTTATATGTCTTCTCTCTCTCTCTACATGCATGTTCGGGTACACACACACCCCACACACACATGCATAGATATGCACGCCAACCTCCCTGTACCCCTTGTATTTTCCAAGAACAAGAATATTCCCTTACGTGACTGCAAACAGATCTCAAACTCCGGAAATGTAGCATTGATCGAATACTTTTATCTAAGCCATAGTCCATATCCCAACTTTGTCCTAATAACGCCCTTTGTGACAGTTGCCTTATGATTCACAAGCTAGCCCTGGATCCCACACTGCTTTTACTTGTCTCTGTAGTTTCTTTTACTTCAGAACAGTTTATAAGCCTTCCTTTGTCTTTTATGACCTTGGCATTTTTGAAGAAAGCTGGCCAGTCAGAGAATGCCCCCTAATCTCGGTTTCTCTGATGGTTCCTCCTGTTTCGATTCAGATCTACGTGTCCTTGGTGGGAATACTTGTAAGTGATGTAAGGGATTTGTCCTTCTCTGGGGGCCTTATCAGGAAGGACAGATGTCCATTTGCCCCCTATTGGTGATGTCAGCTTTGATCCCTCGCTTCAGGTGGTCTCTTTGCCCACCCAGTTGTAGCGCTCACTGATGATGCTTGCTTGAATAATGTTCACTCTGACGGCTGCATGCATCATACCTTCTATATTTGTGAGTCCATAACAGCCTGTGATTGGGCGGGAAGGCACATCCGCCCTGATGAGGTCGGTAGCTGAGCTCACACGGAGAAAGGGTGTCCATAGCCTCCTTGAACCTGACTGATGGCTCTTGCAAAGCTGTCCTCGGCTGTCGGGCGTGCGCCTTGACACGCGTAGTAACTCGTTTTGGAAATACGTGTTGTAGACTGACCGGATGACTTTCGAATAACCTTTTTTTCTCCCCAGTTTGAGAACCAGTTGACAAATATCATTGTATAAGTGGGAATAACCTTTTAAATGTTTGACAAAAAAGACGGGATTTTGGTCACATATGTTGCAATTTGTTTTACTGGCATCTCCTGGAAAAAGCGAACTTGGATCTTTTACACAGAAAGTTGATCATGCTGAGAGTATTGGTAATACCTTCTCACCATCTGAACCGTGCTCCAGAGGGAGGGGGGAATTAGAGACACTGGTTGAACCCTGAGGAGGATGGCTGGACTGAAAAGGAAAACCAGCTATTGGAAGCAGATGAATTAGGTAAACCATGAATTTCATGTTGTGAATGGCATTGCTTGGAGTTTTTGGTTTTCTGTTGATTTGATTCAAAGCGAATCCTTAACCAGTTTCTAGCCAGTTCACTTAGGCCTGGTTTTCGCAGCCATGGACTGCTACGTGCGGAAGGGGTTTCTCGGGGGGGAACCTCTGATAGTTGCTTTACTGGGGCTGGAACGTTAAGTGCCTGGTCTTGATTTGTGTCTTTTCAAGCAGTTCTCTACAGCCCACAGTAGGACCAAAGGAATGGGGGGGACTGCTGGAGAGGTTTCGCGGCTCTTCTAGGTTATTCTAACACTGGTGGTTCCAGGTCCCATTAAGGTAACTGTTTTCAGAACAGCGGTGAGAAATGTAAGTGGACACGAAGGAAAAGCCAACCTACAAATGAACAAATGCTAGGTACTCCTGTGATGTGCGATCTGGAACAGTCTTTCCCTAAGTTCATGCGCGTCCTGGAATGTGAGGAGAGAGAGCAGAGAAAAGGGGAAAGAGAGAGTAAGTTTGTGGTGGAGAAAGTTTCAGAGACTCGGCAAAGGCTGACTCCGTCTTGGAGAATCACAAGGTGAAAGAGAGCAGCCGGTGCCCAGAATGGCACTCCTTCGCTGGGCAACGAGCCACCCCGGTGCTTAGTGGCTGAGAACAGGACATTTGTATGTGGTCCGTGGTTGAGCCGGCCCAGCCATCTTGCCTGGGCCCTGCAGCGGCCGCAGTGAACTGGCAGGTCAGCCGGGGACCGGCTGATCTGGGTTGGCCTCATCTGGAGGATCTGTTCTAGAAGAGCTCCATCGCCCCCAGCAGGCTAGCCTGGACTGGTCGCACGGTGGTCACGGAATGCCGAGCGTGTGAGTAGAAGCGTGAGATCCAGGTACAGAACTCGTCCGATGGAAGCAACTTCCGCTGCGGTGTATTGGCGAAAGCAAGTCACATGACCAAGCCTAGCTCCCAAGGTGCAGAGGTAAACAGACTCTATCCCTTGCTGGGAGGGCAAGGCCTCATTGCAAATGGGTGGACGTATCAGGAGGGGAGTGATTGGGGCCATTTCCATAATCTAGCACAGAGACCACCTAAATACCCGACTGGCTGTTGTTTTTATTCACATTTCTGAATGTGGGAGAATTTCTAGGGGAGGGGGAAAATTAGATACAGATAGTTTATAATTACGGAAGTTCTTAAAAAAACACCTCCGTTTTGGATTTAAGGAGTTAATCCACATAAAGCACTCGGTAAGCTCTCTATGAATGTCGATGCTGTTATGCTCACGAATGGGTATGTCACCTGAAAAGTCCCTTACCTTACTTAGAAGCTGAGGAGGAACTTGACAGTCCAGGGAACCAAGCTTCAGGTACAGTCACGAAATGGAAATTGAATACATTGCGGAGACCGTTTGCGTGCCGACCAGGCCTTTTCGACATTTTCCTCTCCGGGGCTGGAGGCCAGAGGGTCGGTCTGTCCAGTTTTACCTTCTCTGCCCAGTTCACCGTGTTTGCCTTGTTCCTGACGTAAGGTCAGAGCTTGGCGGGTTATTGCTAAAGCGGAGTCTGTAATAAAGCGGGTACCCAGGTGTGAAGAAGGCTTCTTCTTTGTTTATTTAGTTAGCCTTTATTAAGTGCGTTGGGGCCTTCGAGGCGCTCGGCGGAGCCCTTTGTTATATGATAAAGGCAGCCCTTAACTTTCCAGTGACTGATTTGGCTCCTGAATGCTAAGGGAGGGAGGGCCCTGCCCGCTTCCCTGTGTCTGTCCCTTCCAGGCCCCTGGGGAGCAATCCACTGACCGCTGCCAAGTGCCCTTGAGTTCTGCCAGTTCTTGACTCCAGGCTGGGAGAGACACTTGCCCCGGGCCCCTGTCTTTGCGTTTGGTTCCCCATTCACTTTCCTTCCTGGTCTTGCGGCTCCCACTCCCTTCCCTGCCCACACCCCTCCGCGGTTAGTATAAGCAACTCCCAAACTGTTTGTATGTGCGTCTGGAAGAAAAATTCTCTGAGGATTAAAAGCAGACACAATAGAGGGAGCGCTCCCTTAGGCTTTAATCACTCCAGGCTCCTATGTGTTGACGCAAAGTTTTGTTAGTCTTTGAGTTGAAAGGGAGGAGCGTTGGAGGCATGTGGACTTTTTACTGCTTTGAATTCGTAAAGTGAGTTTGATAAGATTATCGGCCGAGCCACGAGACACTCCCGTTTTACGAGGCTTCCCTGCCCCTTTGGCCTGCTACCTTAAAGGGACCCACAGGCCTCGTGAGTTCCTGGGTCGGAAGACTCTACCCCCTGGTCTTAGCTGCAAGTTGAACTTGCGTTTGAATTCTTGCCCGGAGCCTGCTCGCTTCTTCCCTTCCTCTCTTTCCTTCTCCGGCCCCGCCCCCAAGTTAATTGGTGCCTGGTGGCTTGTTCCTTCTACTGTTTCCTCCTGTTCTCTGTGGTTTCTGTCCAAGGCCATGGCCCTCCCCAGAGGGGTGATTCTGCCCTCACTTGCAACGCGGCTCCTCCTTCCGTCCTTCCTGGAGAGGACTGTTCTCCTGTCCAGTCCAGGATTGGTGACATCATTCCTGCCTTTCAGTAACCAAGACCCGCAGAAGGAGAGAATTTTTGCTTCAGGGTGCTACTGACACACAAATCCTTGGGTACCTGTGAACAGCTGGGTCGTGTTCCCCCTAAGAGTTCATAACAGAACTCCCGGCTCTGGGTCGCTTTGGGTGGCATCTGGGCGGCTTTGCCCGCAAGGAGCTTCATGGCGGCTAATCTCTGACTCTTCTCCCAGGAGCCGGGTCCTCTCTGAGGGTGCCGACTACCTCGCCCCTTCTTCAAAGACTCTGCTTGTGTGGCTTTAGGGTAGGATTGCTGGCTTAAAAAAAAACAAGGGAAGAAAAAAGACCCCCACTTCAAGGCAACCCCTGTGAATATATATTACACTGGAAATGCCCCCATTTCTCAATATTTATACATACGTGGGCTCCTCAGAATGTTCCAGATCTGTCATTTGGGAAAGCTAGACAGCCCGGGGCCACCATCCTTTTTCATAAGCACAGTACACTGTCACCAACACCAGACTGACAGCGGACCGATGGGCAGGGAAAGGTGGCAGGCTGGCCTATGTATTCCTAGGCGGTGTCAGAGCTGAGACCTCGAAGTGGCCGTACCTCCTTCACAAGTCACACCTTTCCTTTTTTTTTTTTTTTAAAAAAAAATTTAAATGTGTATTTATTTTTGAGAGAGAGAGCGAGCACGAACAGGGGAGGAGCAGAGAGAGGGAGACACAGAATCTGAAGCAGGTTCCTGGCTCCTAACTGTTAGCACAGAGCCCCACACGGGGCTCGAACTCACAAACTGCGAGATGGTGAAGCTGAAGCCGGACGCTTAACCGACTGAGCCACCCAGGCACCCCACAAGTCACACCTTTCCTGATAGCAGCCCTGCAGGAATATTGTCTAGAAGGTGGCCATTCCCAAGATATTTCCTTCTGGCTCTTTCTTCTTCTTCTCTCCTAGGATCATTTCGTTAAACACACAGCAACACCTGCCGAGTGCCTGCTGTGTGTGAGGTGTGGTTGTGGGCATTAGAGAGGTGGTGGGGAACACAGCCATCAGACCCTCTGCCCCAGTGACGTTGGCATCCTCGTGGGAGAGAATAGATGCCGAAGGCTGGTGAGATGCCAGGCCGTGATGAGTGCTGTAGAGACGAACGAAGCTGCGTAAGGGGATGGAATGTGGTGGGAAGGGGTAAAGGAGGCCTCTCAGAGGAGTTGACCTTTGAGCAGAGACCCGGTGAGGTTGAGGAGCCAGCCCCGTGCGTCTCTCTGGGGGAGAGCATTCCAGCAGACACAAGAGTCGGGGCAAAGGCCCTGAGGTGGGGTCCTGCTTGGTTTCAGGAGCAGCAAGGAGGCTGGCGGGGCTGGAGAGGAGTGAATGAGGGGCGGGATATAGGAGAAGACAGAGGACAGGTGAGGGGCCATGGGGACAAAGCACACCACAGGCCCTCGGAGGCCAGTCAGGGGCTTGGGTATTGCCTGTGAGCCAGAAGGACCAGCGGTAGCTCTGGGGCAGGGATTGCCATGCGTCCTAACGGGGGGGGGGGGGGGCATGGCCCCATGTGGAGACTAGCCACGGGGCTGGGGGGTTCACGGCAACAACCCAAGAGAGAGACGCTGGCGGCTTGGGCTTGCCCGCCCTCTCAAGCCGCCGCGCTCTCTCCATGCCCGGTGTGGTTCTTCCTGTCCGCTCCCTCCGGGTAAAGGAATTGTGGGAGGTAGAGTCCCTGTCTGCAGTGTGAGCGGTGGTCTGCAGCTCTGCCCATCTTCCCCGCGTCTCCCTGCGCTAGACGGAGAAGTCTCGAGAGCCACCCCAAGATGCTGAGGCAGACCTGTTCTCTAGAGCCAGCGGAACAAGGACCTTAGCTTTCTGTGCATCTTCCTGGGGGAGGGCCTGGGCTGAATGAGGTGTCCCAGAGGCCTCTTCTGTCCCCCTCCACGTTCCCTTCTCTCTCTGCCCCCTCTCCCTCTCCCTGTGTCTCTCCCGTGCCTCCCCAGAAGCCTCTCCCCGCCGCCCCCTCCCCTGCATTTCCCCGGTGAAGACTTCGCTGCCCAGCACAGTGCCTCGCCCCGCCCTGATCAGACATTCTTTCTGAACCCACACTGACTAGCAGGGTTCTCTTTCCCTCCTTTTTCCCTCCCCGTCTGCCTCCATCCCTCCGTCCCCCCTTCTTTCTTCAGGAAGGGAACCCAGCTCGTCCTTCTGGAGCCCGTCAACTACCACGGGCGCTTGTCAGGAAGGGTGCCACGTAAGCCGAGATGCTGCTCTGATTTCCACACATTCCCTTCCTGCTGCTCCGTGAGTTATTTAATTAGAAAACGCCGTATTTTCTAGGGAAAACACTGCGAACAGAAGGCCTGGCTGAGCTGGAAACGGATGCTTTTATTGTGTGTCAGAGAGCTAAAAATCGCTAGCGAGAAGCCGATGTGTTGTACGTATAAGAAACACAGGAAAACACAGGCACACTTAGGAAGAGCGATCAAAGGAGAAATGCAGAGCAGTCGGGGGACAAGGAAGTGTCACATGCGGTGGATGACTTCATTTGGCTTCAGTTTGGCTAACGCTGCAATGCCTTTAGTGTTACTGAGCCGGCAAAGAGAGCTGACGCGCTGTTTTTCTAGGGGAAAAAATTTGCTCCCTGCACATTCCCAGTGCAGACAAGCAGCGTAAAACCGAAATGAACCCAAGCTGCCCAGGGTCCATACAGACTCCAACTCAGAGTCTTTGAATTATTTATTCACTTCTTGCCACTTCGCACATTTTCCTTAAAAAAAAAATCAGCTCACAGTAGCTCTTAAAAAGCATGGGGGGTGGGGGCATTCTCATCAGGATTTGATTCGTCCCCAGAGAGCTTGTAAGTTTTGTTCTCACGAGATTTCTTGTTTGGGAGATGATGGTATGGCGTCCATAGGACCGGAGGTCGGCTAAAACCCAACTGCATCCCGTTTACTTCTGTTGTTTGTTTGTTTCCCTCTTTGGTGGCCCCTGTTGACCTGTGCCTTTCATCCTTGCAGCTTCTGGCTCTTCGGTGGCAGCTGGGGGAGCTTCATCCCCTCTGTTTCTGGGCCACAGAAAGGAAAGAACAAAGATGCTTTCTTTGCAGTGCCTCCCAGTTCGGGGTAATAAAGCTCCCCTCTTAAAGGAGCTAATAATTTAAAAACGGGCTCGAGGAGAACTTGAAAGTGAGTTTCAGCGAACACGCTCAGTGGTCCTTGGATTCAAATCTCTCCTCTCCAGCCAGGCTGTTGGATGGGGTGGTTTAGGTTTTTTGTTTGCTCACTAGGGTTTCCAGCCCTGCTCGGTGAGGGGCCTGTACTGGGCTTTTCTCTGGAAGAAATTTGGTTAAGGAGCATGACATTTTTCAGGTTCCTGGAGAGGTCCTTAACCTCTTAGACCCTTGCTACTCAAGGTATGGTCCTGGCTATAGAAGCATCATCTTCCCGGGAACTGGTTGGAAAGGTGCAATCTTGGGCTTCATCCCTGACCAAGGGAGTCAGAATTTGCCATGGAACACGATCCCCTGGGGATTCATATGCTCATGAATGTTCGAGAAGCCCTGATCCAGGGCAGTGGTTCTCAAACTCGAGTGTCCATCCGGGCCACCTGCTTTAGCAACCATGCTAAAAACACAGATTGCTAGGCCCTGCCCTCAGGTCCGTCAGGTCTAGGCGAGGCCAGAGATGTTGCATTCGTTCGTTGATTTGTTTCAGCTTTATTGAGGTCTCATTGACAAATAAAATTGTCACGTATTTAAAGCATGTACCGTGATGGTTTGATACACAGGTACACTGTGAAGGGGTTCCCACCACTGAGTAAATGACCATGGTCATCACCTCACATGTTTACCTTTTCTTCTTGTGTGAGCACCTTTAAGTTCTGCTCTCTGAGCAGATTTCAACCAGACAACACAGCGTTTGAGAATCCACGGTTCCAATGAGTTCCCTGGCGATGCTGGGGGGCGAGGGCCCCACTTAGAGATCCCCAGTCCCTCCAACAGCTCGTGTTTCCTGTCTCCCACCTGTGAATCTTCCACACTAGCCTGCCTCCCCTCCCTGGCCCCTCGCTTGCTGCCCCCCAGGCCAGTCTCTCCTCCTTAAGAAGCTCTGCACTTCCTGCCAGTGAAGCCAGACCCGACCACCCCCCCCCCCCGCCCAGGGGTGGGGGACAGGCCCCTCTGCGCTCCCCTCCCCTCCCCTCCAGCAGCTCCTAGAGACCTGAAGCTCCCTGCAGGCCTCCCTCTTCCTCATCCCACCCACTCTTTGACCCAGTTCATTCATTTCACCTCCTGAGTCTCCTTCGCCCTGACCTCTGCTGCTGGGCCGCTGGGGTCCCAGCCTGTCTCCTCCGGCAGGTGTCCCGGCAGGGCTTTCCCGGTAGCCCCATCGACTTCCTCTTCTGTTTTCCACCCTCCAGCCCCAGGCTCCCCACTGCTACCCCTTCCCCCCACAGCTCCAGCCCTTTCAATGGCTAATGATTGCCTTATACCGCTGCAGTCCTCCTCCAGAGATTTGTCCACGGAAGCATTTTACACATCTCATACAAGAGCCCTGTGCGGTCACCTGATGTATCACAGAGCCTCCAATACCTTCACACCTTGCTTTGAAGCCAGACTGTCTGCGTTTGAATCCCAACCCTGCCGCTTAATTCGGGGCAAGTCACTTGACGTCTCTACGTGTCTGTTTCCTCATCCGTGAAGTGGGGATGTTACCCACTAATCTTAGTCTACAATCCTGAGCTTGGCCCCGGAGACGCTGTGGGTGGGCCCAGCCCACCGTGTCTTCCTCCCTGCCACCCTCACCTGCTCTGCGCTCCGCTCTAACCACACCGCCTACTCTCAGGTCCCCACAGGGCTTCTGCATCAGCCGAACGCTCTCCCCACCCTCACCAGACCTGATTCCTGCCCTCAGATGACTCCTCAGCCTTCCCAGGGAGGTCTGTTCTGACCCCTCCCTAACTGGTGACGTTCCTTTGTTAGAGATCCGCTTTCTTATTTTAGCAGTGCTTTCTGCCCTTGGCACTTACACAAACTGCGATGGTTGAATCATCGTGTGTCTCTTCTCCTGGACCGTGTCGTCCATGGAGCAGGGACCTGATTCATGTGTGTTGATCCCCGTGTCCTCGGGAGCTGGCATCTAGAATGTACCCAATAAATACTTGGGTGGACCATCCACCTCATGTAGGGCGTGTGGGGAATTGGGGGTCTCCTAAAATATACTGGAAAACACAAAAGCAGACTCCCCTCCAAACCTTTAACAATTGCCTTTTCAAAATTGTCTTAAATATATAAGAATTCGGCTCGGAATGTCTCCATAATTGGTAGCATGAATCAGCCCTGGAGGTCAGGAAGGCTTCTTTGCTCTGGCTTTAATTAGGACAAAGCGGAAGCCATTTCTATGTAAATTAATCAATCCATCCAGGCACACTTCTTCAGCCCTGATGATGTGCCGGTCGGTGCTGGAGCCCCAGGAAACAGACATGAAATGATGCAGTTTCTGCCCTTGAGGGGACAGGAGGCAGACAGCACGGCCCCGGGAGAGTTGAGTAGCAGGAAGGAGGATTCAGTAACAGTATGGAAGGAAGGAAGGAAGGAAGGAAGGAAGGAAGGAAGGCAGGCAGGCAGGCAGGCAGGCAGGCGGGCGGCACCAGAAGTGTGCTTTGAGCTGCTCTCCCCTCACCTTGCTTCAGAGAGCATGAGACGTTACCATGAGGCGATTTTTGTAGACTGTCTCCAGGGAAGAGGTGAGATTTGGGTACTTCAGTGAAAATGTCAGCCTTGTTGGAAAGAGCCCAGCCCAAGGAAGGCGCTGGGGCTGGAGCTGGGGGCTAGGGTAAACAGACTGCTCGCCTAGGATCGAATCCTGTCCCTGCCGCTCACTGGTGCACGGCTCGGGCACTTGTCTGACCTCCCTGAGACTCAGTTTCCTCATCTGTGAAATGGGAATCATTTACCTACTCATAGAACTGCACCTGGCACGAGGCCTGTAATGTAGAGATGCGGAATCTCCTGGTACCACGAGTATCGGGCCTGCGGAGCAGTGCCTACCAAAGACCTGTGTGGAATTTTCTATGATGAACAACAACCATCGCCAAAATGGCCTCTTAAGTTGCTGGCAGATGCCTGCCCTCCCCGGCACGCTCGAGTGCTGGGGCATCGAAGAAATGTGGGCAGGTCAAAGCTCTTGCAAGGAAGGTCACTGACAGTGGCTTTATATGGAATCTTCTCAAGTGCATGAGCGCGTGTGGTTAGACGGTTTATTACTCTTAAGTCCTTTGCATAGTTTTCGACACCCTTTTTTTATAAGGCTATTGTCTTTTAAGTTATGGGTTTAAAAAAACATGTTTCAAGCAACCAGGGAGTCTTCACTTCCGAGTACTGAGCACACAAGGCTGACTCCCCCTAGGAAGGTGGGCACCGATGTAGTCCCTTGGCTTCCGTGACCTTGGGCAGGCCTCTCTCCATCTTGTTTTGTGGCCCGTACAATGGGGTTAGTAGTAATGCCTATTCTGAGGGCCATTTTGAAGATTATAGGACGTAAATACAAAAGTGTCCAATAGGTTGTCGGTTTGCCCTCTCTTCCCGTTAATATGCATTTTCTCTGTGCAAAAGTCCTGTCAGCACTTAACACAGTTAATTACAAAGCCAAATTAAGGGAGTCTATGAGTGTGATATTTCACCGTGTTCTTCCTTTGATGATGATTTCTCTCACCTACTGAGAGAAAGAAAGGCTTCTTCAGAGTCTGCAGGCTGAAAGGTCATTCTGTGTGTGTGTGTGTGTGTGTGTGTGTGTGTGTGTGTGTGTGTGTCTCCCTCTACGTTAACACACTTTTCCCAGGTCACACTCATGATGCCCTGGCAGCTGATGGGTCTTTGGAAGGAACTCAGAGGGTTGGCAACACGACCTGATGTCAGGGGCAGAAAATTGTACGTTTCAGTGGCAGCACCTTAGAGAATGCGGCCTGAAGAAGGTGGCGGGGAGGCCGGTGTGGCTGGTGGTGCCCAGAACACTGGATTCTGGGAAGTGATGCCACGCCTTTCTTCCCCCAGGCCCATCGCCACCTTTGCTCACCCTGCACACACCCTCAGAAACCAGCGTGGTTAGCGACCTTGGTGGCCTTTGGTGGAGTTGGGGTTGTTTGAGCTCTCCTGTTTTGAAAGTTAGGGACTAGGGCTGGGAAAGCAGCAACCGCTTCAAAGAGAGGAATAAAAAGTGCAGCTGTGGGTCTGGCGGCCCCGTAAATGGCAACTCCCCAGGGCCTGTGGCTTCACGAGGGACAACTCTGCTTTGGAGGGGGGAGGGGGTCCAAAACTGAATGGCATAAACGGTTCCAAGCATAAAGATAAGTATTTAAAAATAATTTCCAGCAATTTCTACAAGCCCAGGGTGTTTGATTCATGAACTGAATACGTGACTGGACCCACCGTTCAGTGTGGGTCTTTGCGTCTCTGACAGCTGCTCCTGATGCCTACCTGTGTGCTCTTGACATTCACGTTCCCATGCGTACCTGGACAGCGTCCTGCTCCCAGTAGCTACGGTTCTTGGTCTGAGAGTTTTTTTCTCAGCCTGCGGGCAGGGCAGGCCCAAAGTGCTTGGGAATGAATGTTCTCGCTAGAGGCTTCAGGCAATGAAGAATGAAATTGGAGGATTGGAGGATTAATACCCCAGCTTCCTCACCCCTCAGATGGGACAGCTCTGAGCTGTGTTTTACATTATCCCCCAGAGTCTCCCGGCAAGATTGAACTCCTGTGACCCGTGGTGGGAACCTGTTTGATAACCTTCCCTTTAGGACTGCTTTCCCTTCCCTGTCTCACTTACCCACTCTGCTCCCGTGCTTCCCAAATACACTCCTTACACTTGAATCTTTGTCTCAGGACCAGCCTTGGGAGGAATCCATCCCACGGCAACATTTCTGAGTGTCCCTAAAAAAAAAAAAAAAAAAAGCAATGATCTCATTTACTGAAATACAATATGAAACCTGGGTTACCGACCCAGCACCATCATCGTCTCTGGCCTTGGGCGTTTAACTTCATTTCTTGAGATCTCGCCTCTTCTGTAAAATGAGGGTCATGGGCACGGCGGGGATTCGAACCCAGACGGTCCGGCGCCAGACTGAGGTGTGAATGTGTCGAAGCCTCTGTAATACATCAGGTGACCACACAAGGCTTTTCTACGAGGCTGTGTGGGTGGGACAATGACTTCTGTGAGATGAACTGGGAATTCCAAATCATCTAGCATCTCTGGCCACGCCCACTAAAACCAGCGAGGGGTATCCTCCCCTAGTCACGGTGAAACAAAAAACTCCCCCTATGCCCCCATATGCCCGTAGGAGGCAGCATCATCCCTGGTCAAGAACCTCTACCAGAACATTTCTGAAGTCTTTCCTAGCTTTGACATTCTGTGATTACTTTATCATCAAGGATTTTAGTCATGGGGGGCGGGGTGCTTGGGTGGCTCAGTCGGCTAGGCATTTGACTTCAGCTCAGGGCATGATCTCACGGCTCATAAGTTCGAGCCCTGCGTCGGGCTCTCTGCTGTCAGTACAGAACCCATTTTGGATCCTCTGCCCCTACCCCCACCCCTCCCCTGCTCATGCTTGCACGCTCACTCTCTCGCTCGCTCTCTCTCTGAAAAATAAATAAACTTTCAAAAAGGGAACTTTACACATGGAGTAACACTACCACTTTGGTATATTTCAGTTGAGGAGGCTGTTCATCGATGACTCTTGAGTAGATTCTGTGATGTCAGAAATAACCACAGACTTGCTTCCTTGTTAAGTTAAAGATGGGAGCGTTTCACTTAGTCCCTCTGCTTCCTTAAGCTCCTTGGCACATTTCCTCCTTCATTCACTTGCCTTTGTAGTCAGTGAGGAACTTTAAAAGCTTGCCTGTAGACACATACGTGCTCAGAAAGCATTGGCTCTTTCTTAGTGCAGATTCGTTCTTGGGTAACAGTGTCTCTGGTTATCTCTACCTTGTCAGAGACCCTCATATATAGTATAGAACAAGAGAGGAGAAAAGTTCTGGAAGATTTGTTCTGTCTCAGGCAGAGTCAGATTTGTGATCTATTCCTGAGCCGTTAATTGTTCTACCCCTGGAGTGATCTGGGGCCACCACCATTTTCCTCTCTGTGTCTTATATAAGGGTTCAAAGAGCCCAACATATTGCTTTTCCTTGAAGAAAATCTAAAAATACGTTCCTGTGAGGGAAAGATTGGTGTCATTATGTTACACACCTAGCCACTGTCTGACATGTTGAAAACAAAATCAACAATTTGTTCTTGTTCACTGCATGGAACCTTTGAGAACTTTTCTTCTCAAAGGCACATCAAAGATTTTCTTTTTCATTCTAAAAAGGCATTGGAAGGCCGTCCTACCGTGCTTCTCTGGTGGGTAGTGAGCTTAATTTTTCCAGGAATGAAAGTTTAGGGGAATTCTTACCTTGATTTTCCATAAAGTGGGAGAATTGTGGAGATAAATTGAAATGTGAGTCATAAATTTATTGGAATAGCAGCTGAGACTTGCCAGATAGGAAGCAAAGCAAAGACCCTTGTCACGTCCAACGAGACAAGGACCAATCCAAAAGAAGGAAGGAAAAATGGGGCCTTTTGCCTGTATCTTTCAGGCAGGCACATGGCGTCAACCTTGAAGTGAAGTTTCCGGCAGACGTTATGCCCGTTCTGTTAGGCTTTGACAACAGCAAAACCCACCAGCCGAGCTCTGTCAAGTACCACGAGGGGATGGGAGCTCGATCTTTCGGTTAGATTCCAAACATAACGAATGATGAACGATGAAGCATGTGTGATTACAGGTTTAAAGTGGAGCACATCTACCTCTAGAAGGAGACAGACTCTGTCTGCATAAGGAGAAGGTAAAGGGAGTTAGAAGTACATTATGTAGCTGAAGAATTTCTAGACCATATGCTTCCTAGACCGTCCCAGGCAGAAGCCACCGCAAGGTCCTGTCTGGTGCTACCACGTTGGTGAGGTCAGCTTCACAAATCAGACCCAACCAAGGTTAATTTCTGTAAAAGGACAAAGCTGAACTTCAAAAAAAGAGAAAGGCTTCAGGTCACAAAAAAGTGGAGGCGTCCTGTTGGCTCAGCACAGTGGCTTAGTCCACCAGGAAATGTAGTGTCCGGCCTGGCGGGGACAGAGGAGAGCGTTGCGAGGGGCGGGGGGGGGTTAGACAAAGGTCAGCAGAGCCAAAGGGTTTCAAAGAGGTGGGCATGGGGACTGTCCTGCTCAGCGTCCTGAGCCGCCAGGCTGATGTCAGAGGGTTTATTCAGATTTGAGAGCCTTTGTTTGGGGGGATTGGGGTGATTGCTAAGAGACAATGCGCGACGCGACGGGAGGCTGGAGGCACGCGACGCCTGAACTGAATTTGGGCAGTTGCTGAGCAGATGGGGATCAGAGGGCCCAACAAAGGGGAAGCTGTTCCCAGCACATCCACAGGAAGGGGGCCTGCACGGCCGCCGGGAGGCCCCTGAGACAAAGCACGCCTAAGGCTCGCGGGGCTTTGCCCATTTCACAGACGGGAGAGCAAGGCGGGGGGCGGAGGGTCCGGTCCAGGAGCTTCCCCTGCGGCGCACATTCCAGGAGATGTGTGCCATGTTCTCGAATGCGGGCTGGTGAGGTTCCTGGGCTCGCGGGATGGTCGAGCAGAACGCGGCTTCCTGGTTAACCCAGCCTGACGCCCTCCTTTTCAAGTGTAGGAAACGAGACCTATAAAAGTGAAGTGCCTCTCCTGGACACGGTCAGCGTCTCCGGTTTGCTTCCTCTAAAAGCAGACGTGAGACGAGGACTGGGGTGCAAGCCGTGCATCTCGGAGGTGATGCCAGGACTCAGTGGTCAGGGCCCGGAGAGGTGAGGCAGGGCAGGGCACTGCGGGCGTGTTCGGGAGCAGGCTGCCAGTGGGCCGCGGGGCTCTGTGCTGCTGGCGCCCCGAGCCTCCCACCCAGAGGGTGAACTAGCAGGGGAGGGAGCACCCGCAATCCCTGCCCCTCCGTGGGGGAGGGCCGTGCCCAGAGGCCCCGAGTCCCGGGGGCTTCTGGGCTCCCAAGGCCAGAGAAAGCCCCGAGGCAGAATGTGACAGGGGCGCCTGGAGCAGGGAGCCACGGCCGGTGCACAGAACTGAGCGACGCCGGTGGCGGTTTCTGGCCAGGCTCCTGCCGGCCCCCTTAGCCGGCAGGGAGGCCGGCCTTTCTGAGTCCAGGCGCGCGTTTTCTGGGTGCTCAGCAGCGCACAGACCATCGCTTTTCTTGGCTCTTAGGTGTGCACACCTCTCTTCTTCCTGGGAGTCCATCAGCTCTTCGGGCTGTCCGAGGGGTCGCTCCCTGTGTAGCCGCTGCCCTGTCTCCCTGCCTCCTGTTTAGCCGAGCTTTATGGACGCCCGTGCGGCCAGCACCCGCCTTCACCTGCACACCTCCCGGCTTCTGCCCGCGCGCCTCCGGGGTTCTGCTTCTACTCTTCTTCTGCACTCTCCTTGCATCCCAGCTGCGCTGCTTCCTCAAACAAGATCCCACCTCGAGGCCTTTGCCCTTGCGCTTCCTTCTGCCCGGGCACCGTCCCCCTACTTTTCACTTGGCTCGACGCCTCGGTAGGTCTCCTCACATCTTGCCTTATCCGCGAGGCCCCTCCCAACCACCTCCTTCCAAACAGGGCACGAGCACTGACCTTCTCCGTCCTCCTCCCCTGCTCTGTTGTTCTCCATAGTCCCGCTGCTCCGTGGCGCACCGCACAGTGTCGTTTGTTTGTTGAATTTCACACCACGTGGCTGCCCGGCTGCGTGGCCTCTCTAGGGTGTCGGCTTCGTGAGAGAGGAGTTGCCGAGGGCCCGGTCTTCCGCATAGATGCGTTGTCTCAGCCAGGGATGCAGAAGAGGAGACAAATTCTGTGACATAGGGGCTATCGGGGGTCTCTTGGTGAATCTGGGCCTCGACCTGGGTTTTTTTTAGGATGAAGAGATGTGTCACCAGGAAACGGCAGAAGCAGTTGTATGTGATAGACATGCTAAATCAGTCTGGGCTGCAACAGCTCTTGAGCCCTGGGGCTACACGGCAGGCGACTGGGGTCAGGCTGAGGGACAGAGAAACTGATCGGTCCAAGAGTACCAAGCATCTGATTTGGCTGGTGGAGAGGGGGTGGGTAGAAGGGAACAGAAATGAGGAAATCGGAACCTAACTCTTGATGAACCGTCAACCCTCTGAAGAGCTTTGGAAAATTAATTTCACTTCCCTGACCCTGGTCAGGGCAAAACCCCACGCATTTCCCAAGAGGCTCTACCAACTTGCTAGGACAATGGAAGACAAATACCCATTCACCTCCCTTCCGGGAGGAAGGATGGAGAGATTTGTCCGCTAGAGCATTTTACACACCTCGTAGAAAAGCCTTGTGTGGTCACCTGATGTATTACAGAGGCTTCGACACATTCACACCTCAGTCTGGCGCCGGACCGTCTGGGTTCGAATCCCCGCCGTGCCACTGAACTTCAGGAAAGTCGCTTGACCTCTCGGTGCCTCGATTCCTCATCTGTGAAATGGGGACGGTGGCAGCGCCTACCTCTTGGCGTTGTGGAGTGGGAAGAATGAGTTGACCCAGGTAACCTACTGAAGCCAAGTGGGTAAGCACTCACCCAGGAGACGCTCTTACAACCGTGATGATGGGGCGGGTCACGCCTCACACACGCACAAATCCTCCTTCAGGATTCTCTGCTTTCCGTAGAGCACAACTTTAGAGAGGGAAATGCCAAGGGTGGGGGAAAAACTCCGTCTAATGGTTTCTAATCCCAGTTTCACTGGGAACGGGCGAGAAGAGGAAACATTGAACAATAACCCTGGAGGGGTCTCAGCCTGTAGAAGAGGTGCGGCGGGGAGGGCTTCCTCTTCCTGGAAGGTCAATCATCGCCCACTAGTTGCCCGACGTCTGTCACGGAGCCGGGCCTGCCGTGAGTCGATCTCCGCCCTGGCTCCCCGCCAGCGTCGTCGTGCAGGGAGGCCAGGGCCTTGGAAGCTGCCCGCGGAGGGCCTGCCAGGGTTCAGTGTGCATGCACGCTTGCTCCCCAGTTGCGAGGAGCAGTTTTTACATTTCTGCCACTTGCCAACATGCCAGCAAGGCTATGCCAAGAAGCTCGACTGCGGCGGCCCGCGGATGCTTGAACCTGCCCGGTTGTCACGAAAGCGAAGGCCAAAGACTCGGAGCAGTAGTGACCTCCTGGGTCAGCTTCACAGGCGTCCGCTATTCAGATGCCCGAATCCAGACAAAGTGGAGCCGTACAGCACGGTGAGACCCCGGGGATCTTTTCCTTGAGGAAGTCCCGAGTCCAGAGAGAGCTAGACACAGAGGTAGAGGCGGTAGGCCGAGATCCATAGTGCTTTTGCATCCGTCGGCCCGGATTCAAGCTCAGGATCCAGGACTTCCAGGCTAGAGGACCTCGGGCAAGCTACATGACCGTTCTGATTCTCAGTTTCTTGGTCTACAAAATGAGTTCCGATTGTGTCGAGCTTGCGGGATTGCGAGGAGTAAAGGAGACGATGAGTAATAATTAACGGTTTCTAGCACGCGGTATTTGACCAATGCTCGGTGTTATTATTACTTACATATTATTAATAATATTCTCACGAGTGCTTGGCCCGCCAGGAAAGGCAGTATAAACCCGTGCTTCTCAAACTTGAGCGTGCATAAGAATCAGCAGGAGAGTTGGCGAAAACGCAGATTTCTTATCCCCGCCGTCAGAGATTCGGAGGCCACGGGTCTGTACTTCTAACAAGGCCCCAGGTGCTGCTCCAGGGACCACACTTTGAGTAGCCCTGGTGTGAACCACACCTCAGCGCTATCCTTCCTGTAACGGACCTTCCGAAGCGTCGCAGGGGTGGGTGCGGCGCGTTCGTCTCAGCTCAGGCCACCCGCACCACGTCGGATCACGTGACCTTTACCTGCCTGCAATTCCCATCCCATCCGGCTGCGGAATGAACGCTTCGCATTGTCCTAAGCTTTGATAAGACGGGAAGGCAGAAGCTAATGCCTCGAAAAATGGACATGCCCAAGAAATGCTTAGAGCTTGGAGGCTGCTATCACTGCTGAATCTGAATGCTGCTTAGGAGTCAGAGCGTATTCCCGTCACAAAGAAGTGTGGGTCCCCCTTCCTGGAGGAGGCGGATGGAGCTGGTGGAGGGGAACGTGTTCGTTGTCTGCCTCTCTCGCGCAGTGCTGGTGCCGAGGGGAAAGTAAGGCTGCTTCAGAAATGCTCTCTACGCAGTTCTTGATTTTTTTCTTTTGTATTTATGAGACCTGAAACTCAAATAACCACTGTTGTCAAAATAAGGGCTACACTGCCCTCGGCGTCCTGTCAGGTTTCTCCTGACATCTTCGTATGTGGGGGCCTTCACTCGGAGATCAGGAGTTTACCCCCTTCTTCGTGGCCCCCTTCTTTTTTCTTTGGACACCAGAGGCTCCTTTGCTCAAAAGTGCCTGGATTCTGGGAGTCCCTGAGTTTGGGTCTCCCTGAGGACAAGCAAGAGAGAGAGAGAGAGAGCTGTAGGGCGTCCAGAGATCATGGTTTCTTTTTTTGTGACTTCTTTCCACACTCTGCTAATTGCATGCGATGAGGAAATACCCCTACAACAATGGCGAACCCTTCATGAGTGCTTTGTCTCAGGCAGGCGAACGCTGTCTTACGTGCTTTCATGAGTGATGTGGTTTCCTTCTTGCCACAAGCTGAATGAGATTCGAATCGTTGTCCCTAGGTTACAGATGAAGAATTGGAGATGCAGAGAGGCAAAGTACCTTGTTCAAGGTACTGGCTGAGTACCAGGCCCCCCAAGTCTGACATTTTCAATTCACTTTTTACCATGATGCTTTGTTTGTGTATAATCACAACCACGTAAAATATGTAAGCCAGACAAAAGTCCTGGAAGGAAATCTATCAACCCTTTGACAACGATTTGTCTGGATGGTGCAGTGGTACAACTTGGCACTTTTTCTCGTGTTCTTGTTTTTCTAATTATTCTCCCAGTGGCTGTATATTATTACTTTTATGATAAAATGGACTTTGTTTATTCTTAATTGAAAGAAGAATCACTTAGCTCAGTCTTTCTTCGTCTTGGTTTAATGTCTAAAGTCACCCCGGGCAGATGATCTTGTGTTGTTCTGCGAAGAGTCCCAGGAACACAGTCTCTGCAGGGGCTAGTCAATTTGGTTAATCATTCTGTACATTTACCTACATGAGGCCCCAAAAGTGGCTGTCTCCATTATCTGGATGGAAGGACTCTATGATCACGTGCTCTCCCACTGGGCGGGGACCTGCTGTCGGGAGCCTGTGCCCTCTGAGCTGTTCCTCCAGTTGTTGAAATGAGCTTCGGCTGGTCATCCAAATTCCTCTTTGGCCGTCTTCATGACCCAACACCTGCCGCAGAGTTGGATGGCCAGGGCTCATGACCTTGGCCTCAAACCTCAGCAGCGTAATACAATAGGTATTTACTGCGTGCTCCGCTGACAGTTCCGTTCTATCGTTTCCTATTTCCCACGTTGGCAGGAGATCTGCCACCAACTGTTCTGAGACCAGGCCTCTCCACCTTGGGCTTGTGCCTCGCAGTCTACCGTAGGATCCTCTAAATCTGGTCGACAGGGGAGTGTCACCCATGGGAGATGTCTGTGGGCCACATCTGGATGTGGTACGCATCACATCTGCACATCTGTGTCATCGGCCAGCCCTCGATCACATGGCCACCCTACCTGCAAGGGAGGCTGGGAACTGTAGGCCAGCTGTGTTTTGAGACGGAAGAGGTGATGGGTCCTGGGGCGCACATAGCAGCCTCGGCCGCAGGCACATTCATTTGTTCAATGAATATTTCTGGAGCGTCAGGCCCATAGATGCTGCTTGTGTCCCGTTTGCTGTAGACCTGAGGCAGTGTTGTCTTTTGTCTGTTCAATCAGAGCCTCATTTGGAGGGTCTTACTCTAGACCAAGTAGAGGTCACCGTGCCTGACTTCTGATCTTTTAGGGGAGTGCAAGATGTGCTGTTGCCCCTAGAAACACCTTGGTTCCCATATCGATCAGGACTCAGGCAGAAGAAGAGCCACGATGCTGGCTGTTTCAACAGATGCTGTCAGTCACACGGGCATTAGAAGATGGAAAAGACAGCAAGTGAAGCAGAGCCGCCCCCCTTCCCCAGGAAGGGGGAGCGGAGGAAGGGGCGAGGTTGTCACAACGTAGGGGTTTGGAGGTGATACCCCCGCAGAGCTGGGACCCAGACCCCTGAGGAGGAAACGCGGCCCTGGCCAGTGCGGGTGTCAGAGAGGCGGCCCAGTGAGGCTGCTTCTGGAATTGCAAAAAAACCAAAACAAAATGAAAAACCCAAAGCAAAACAGCTGGATTCTGGAAGCAGCGGCTGCTCCCTAATGAAGGGCTGTTACTAAGGGGATGCTCAAGGGCACAGGAAGCAGAGAGAGGCCGGAGTCTCCTCAGCCTCCACCCCACCAGGCTCTCTGCGGCTCCCCCTGCTGGAGAGCCCACAGGGAGCCCTGGCCAAGGGTACTTGGAACTGAGAGACAGTAACTTAACAACTGGGGCAGGGGCTCCTGTTTCAAGCTCACACCATTTCTGTTTTGGTTACGTGGTGCAGCCACCGTGGGATCTCAGAGGGTCACTCGAGAGACCTCTGCGTGCAGCCTGTTCGTTCACTGAACGCGTGTTACCGGATGCCAGGCACGTGCTTGGTTGTGGGGGGCGAGCTGTGAATGAGGCAGTTCTTGCACGTGGGGGGGAACGGGAAAAGGGGCCGGAGAAGCCCTGACAGCCATCTGGGCTGGAGAGCGGAGAGCTTTGTTCTTCTTGGCTGCCTCCACTGCAGGACTGCGTGCAAGTGACTTTAGCTTTCCTCGCTGGAGAAGAGAGGAGGAGAAAGTGGCATTTTGCTCGTCCTCGGTCTGGCATGGAGATCATCGATTGTTCTGCCACCTGGATTTGCTCTCCCAGCAAGCGGTCTTCCTGATCAGGGGGGCAAATCAAGTGGGGGCTGACCTTGATGGAAGGGAGCGAGAAAAGTGTAAAATAAATGAGGGCAGTCAATGCATGTTGGCCCCTCGGCCGCCTCTGCCTTCCTCCCCCGGTGCGTGGAGGAGGCCACTCCTTTTATGTGCGGCGTTTAGACATTTGCCAGAAAGCACTCAAGTCTCAACTTTTTCTAGCGCATTGGGAAGGCAGTAGTGCGCTGTGCTTCTGTGTGAGGGGAGGGAGGGGCCCCCGCAGATAGGAACTGCGGACTTTTCCTCTAGTGTGGCAAGTTTTCTGCACTCGTGTCCTCGCTGGACCTTAATTGAGCACCTGCTGTGTGCGAATGCCAAAGAACAAGACAGATTCCACCGCTTTGAATCGGTGGATGGTGTATACAGCCAAGGCTCACTCCACCCTTCCCGTCCAGGAGAGTCAGAGGTCATCCAGACACCCCCTTTTTCATATAACAAGTGTCACGTTGCAGAGAAGGCCTGCCATCAGTTTTAGGACTGAGGGAAGCCCCAGAACCTCTTTGGGCCTGGAAGAAAAGGGGGCAGGTTCTCTCGTCTTTAAAATGGGGAGTCGCATTCGAATAGCTCAGGATCCAACCAGTATTTCTTGAGGCCTCAACTCTGTGCCAAGCACGGTGTTATTTCTGGGCTGTACTGGTGACCCGTTTAACTTAGCGTTTCTGAGATAGTCCTGAGTTCACGTAATCTGATTCATCTCAGTAAAGGCAACTTCTAAGCATATAACCAAATGTGATTTAAGGTTTTATGTTTTCTGTAGACGTTTTATCTGAGTCGGAAAGCAGTCAGGTCGAGCGCGAAAGAGGCGGTGGCTGTGGGATGGAATGCAGGTGTTATCTGTGAGCTTTTGCTGTAACTTAGTGACTTACAGCCACATCCGCTTAACCCTGCCCATGGTCCTGTGGATGGATTGGGCGGATAGGGCAGGTCTGGCCTGGACCGGCCCGGCCAGGACTGGAGGTTCCAGATTGGCTTCACTCCCGGGGCTGGGGTCTCAGCCCGGATAGCCATGTTGGCTGGGTCCCCTCTCCACGTGGTCTCTCACCCTCCAGGAGGCCAGCCTGGGCGTGTTCACACGGTGGCGGAAGGACCCCAGCAGCGAGAGAGGGGCAAGCCTGGGAGCCCGGTGCTTCTGCATGTGTCTGAGTCCGGTTTGCTGTTGCCTCTTGGACCGGTGCAAGAGACAAGGCCCAGCCAGAGTCAGCATGGGTGGGGACGACCCAAAGACCATTTTGCACAGTTTCCACAGGAGGTACCAGATGCCGGGACGCTTTGGCAGCTTGTTTTCATGCGGGCGGTGGGGGGAGGCCAGAGGGAGGCCAGCTGTGATGGTGTCCAAGGTGGGGAGCTGGATGAAAGCAACGGCCGGACCACCGGGAACCGGGGAATCTGAGGGGAGACCAGATGTGACGAATGTGATTTTGTTTCTCCGCGTGTTGGGGTGCTGATGGGTTCACCCCACTACCGTCTATCAGACTACTCAAAGTCATTCAACGAATATTCCCTGAGCTCCATCTCTGTGCCCGACCGGCAGCTCCCCTGGGGCTGAGGCCGGGGTGGGGGCAGTGATGTAGTAGAAACAGACGCTTCTTGACATGGAGATGATGGGAGCGGAGACGAAAGGGAGGTGTGAGACTCGGCTGACGGCTGGAGATGCACACGTGTGCACGCGCACATCCGCGCGCATGGCCCCGACGCACCGCGTGCGCGCACCTGTGTGATCTTCCAGACAACCTGGGGGGCCTTCTAGAAGCCCGGCCTAGGGGATCTGTGATTGCCAAACAGAAAGCAGGCTGAGGAGAGAGGAGCAGGCCAGCAGTGGCCCCAGGGGAAACTTCTCCCTCCTGCAAGGTGAAGGCAGAATCAAGATAGCGCGGTGCTCACGCTCCATGATGATTTCTGCAGTACATTTCTGTACATCACTACTCGTCCCAACTTAAAAGAAGAAAAAACAGGGTTGACACGTGTCTGTTTAAATTAATTTTCCCGTCTCGGTGGACTTATTTGGGGGAAACAAGCCTTCATGCTATTAGGACGCCAGTGGTGAGGCGGGAAGCAAAGGGGGCAGGAGACTGATTTTCCAAAGTTGCCCATAGGGCAGGCCCCTCATTAACAACAACAACAAAAAGCCAGCATCAGAAAAGCAACCCACTTCAGAGCCTGCTTTCCTTCAGGGCCTGTCACAGTGGTGGCTGAGGACACCAGGCCCGGGGAGCTGTCCCTGCGGAGCAGAGGGGCTGGGTTTCTCCTTTGCAGTCGCGCCCTGGGCCCCAGCGCCCACCGTCCCAAGTGCGCGGTCAGCAAGAACGCAGACCTCGGCCTGCCGGTGATCAAGAAAGACACGCTGTCGGCCGCCCCTCCTGACCAGCTCAGGGCTTTCCTCTTGATTATGTTGCGAGGTTTTCAGCTGACAGGAGTATCAGATTCCGTCCCCGCACGGAAGGGCCCTGCAGCCGGGCTGGGTGGGGGAGCACGTGCACCGGGCAAGCCCCGTCCCGTCTGGCCGAGCGAGGGGGGCGGGGGGCCGCTGCTTCCCGGGGTCCCTCACAGGAATGGCCTCGCTGATTCTCCGGGAGGAAGGTCCGCAGGCTCTTCTCAGAAGTGGAAGGACGGCTGGTGTCAGCACCAGGGACAACAGCTGGAGGGTTGGGGGGCAGGAGGGATGCAGAGAGAAAGCGTCTGCCACATCTTCAGTCTGCGGCGATGGGGGGGGGGCTGAAGAAAGCCCCCCGGAGTCTGGAAGGGGTGACTGATGGAGACCACGAAGAGTGGAAGAGTTTGGATTCTTCTGTTACTAATGCGAACTCAAGTTCTGATGCCAGGCGTTGGAGCCGCTAAGCACAGAGCTATGAGTTTTCTTAAGAGGGTAAAAATAGACGCAAAGAAGAAGGTGTGGAGGTGCTTTCTTGCTACCCCAAGCACCTGAAGACCGTGAACCATTTTCCCTAGTTCTCTCACCGTCCCCCAGGCGCATTTGTGCGTGCGCGCTCACACGCGTACACACACACACACACACACACACACACACACACACACACACACACGTACAACCCAGCCAGCTGGCTCTGTGAGGCAGAAAGGATTTCACCTCACGGGACCTTGGACTTGATCACCTCTCGGGGTCCGAGGGAGACGAAAGTTTTACTGCCTGGGTGCTTGTCAAGATTCTGGTTAAAGATCAGGCTGGTAGATGCTTGGGCCGGCCTCTGGTGGCTTCTCGGTGTGGCAGCCACGAGCAGTCAAAGGCAGGATGTGGCCCAGGGCACCTGGCTTTTGCTGTCGCTTAGCCGCGGGGTGGCCATGGGACACCCGTGTCTGGAGCTCATCTGCTCTGGACGGAGCCATGTGGGTGCAGCCTAGAGGGACAGAGGTGGCCTGGTTGGATGCCCACGGGGCTCCCCTCTGCCCCAGTTCCACCCCCAACACCCTGAAGATCTGGAGCTTAGCGAGGAGGGGTCCCAGGGGCCGCCACCATCTGGCCCCGTGGATTACTGCAACAACCGCCTACTGGTCTTCAGTTTTTGCCCGCCCCTAGTCCATTCTGCACACAGATGCTGGAAGAGTCCTTCGCAAAGAGGTCAAATCATGCTCCTCCTCTGCTCAAAGCCGTCCAAAGGTCACCTGTCTCACCCAGGGCAAAAGCCAAGGCCCTGTGGGATCTGGCCCTCGCACATCTCCTCCCTCCCCCCCACTCCCTCCCTGCCCCAGCCCTGCCGCCCGAACTCACCAAGCACTTCCAAGGCCGGCCTTGTGCTGCTCGTGTGCCCGGAGCCCTCTGCTGCTAGACATCTGAATGGCTCCCGCCTTGTCTCCCTCACAGTTCACTTTCCTCGCGAGGCCTTCCTGTCCCGACCACCCTGTGGGTTCTCCGAATCCCCTTCCTCCCCTCATTTTGCCCTGGAGCTTTTATCACCACCTAACAAATGATGAGTCTCACGTCCGCATGTTATTATCCGCCTCCTGGACCAGAACGTGAGCTCTGTGAGGACAGAGATTTGTGTTTATCTTACTCAGTACTGTACCCGCAAGGCGTGCTCTGTCCGTGCTTGGCACACAGTAGGAGCTCAGGAAATATTCACAGGAAGAATGCACCCACACCAGAGAATGCATTCTGGGATGGCATTCAAATTGGCACCCAAACCCTGGTGCTTCCACTGAGCTACGGAAGCCAGACTCTTTCTCAGCCTGACGACCGGCACACCCTTCCCCGGTGGCCTTGGTTTCGACCGTTGCTTCCAGGAATGGCCAGGGCTGTCTGATCCACTCTTCTTCCCGTGAGCGCCTCTCTTAGAACAAAGAGGATGGCCTGTTTCCATGGCATCTATTAGTGCCCCTTGGTCTGCTGATGAGGTGCTGTCCCCAGGACGTTGCCTGGATTCACAGCTTCACGATGGCGGGGGCGGGGGGAGGGGGCTCCACTGATGAAACTGCCAACCCCTTCCTGGGGGCGCACAGCGGACAAACAAGTGCAGGCGATCCCGTGGAGCAAGGTGGCCTCTCAGCACGCCTCCCTGATGTGCAGACATCCCTCCCTTCCCTGCACCCCTCCACAGACATCCCTGGCAGTAGCCTGGGCCTGACGCACTGCAGCTGTGGGCGGAAGAGACCCTTATAATCACTGCGGTCCTGCAACACGGGGTTCTCCAAACAGACGCCAGCGAAGATCATATGGCATTTTCTGTAATAATATCTGCTATTTATAGAGTAGCTGCTGTGTGCCAGGTGTTTTACACGTACCTTTAATCTTTACAAGAATCCTCCCGGGGAGGCATGATTGTTCCTCGTTAAAGAGGAAACTGAGGCTCAGAGGGGTTACCCGACGGCTCCAAAGGCTGATTAGGAAAGTAAGTAGTGGAACTGGGTCTCTGCCGAGGTCCGTCTCGAAACACTACGCACGACACCACCTCTACAGCTACCTTGTATGGTAGTGCAGGCTGTGCACTGCACAGCTCCAAAGGCATTGTGAGTGATGCCTTCCGGAGTGCAGAGTCTGCACGGCTGTACTCCGCCACCTTATCTGCTAAGACTAGTGTTTGCCTTGGGAGACCAGTTCTGTCTGTTAGGATGCATCATCTCTCGAGGAACAGATTAAGCAAAAGGGAGTTTTAGTTTCCTCATGTTCAGCCAAACGTCGTGTGGAGGTAGGTGGCTGCAGAGATTGGTTTGGTGGCTCAGCAGGACTGGGTTTAGTGTCTTAGAAGTTCTCTTGGCCTTTTCCTCATGGTTACAGGAAGGCTGCTATAGCTCAAAGCATCACGCCTATGTTCTAGGGAGAAAGAAGTTGGGGAGTGGGACGTCAGCCACATCCCTTCCCTTTTTGTCATGAAGGCGAAACTTTCCCAGACCTCCATCTCCACCTCCCAGAAGGTTTCTGCTCGTGATTCATCTGCCAGAGCTGTGTCACGGGACTGCCCCTAGGCCTAGACTGGGAAAGATCGTATTTTAAATTTCCGGGCTTTGAAATGGAAGGGTGCAAGGGAGACGGTTGGCACGGGGAACCGTGCGTGCCACACCAGTAGTTTTGATTTCCTGGCCAGAAGCATTTCTAGCAGATTCTGTGGCCAGTGGTGTCCCATTCTTTATTGACCACGCCAAGCCAATGGGACTCATCTGTCCTCCCGGGCTGAAGCCCATAGGAGGAATCTGAAGGTGAAAGAATGGTCCCATATGGTGTGTGACTCCCTGAAATAGGCAGTGATTCTAGACCCTTCGTACTAAAACCGTCATTATCACCTGGGAGTGGGTTAGAAATGCCGAATCTCAGGCTCCCCTCTGGACCTACTGGATTGTAATCCGCATGTTAGCACAATCCCCGGGTGACCTGTGTGCACATTACTGTTTGAGAAGCAGTGTTTCTGGAACGTAGATGGAGAAATAGCACTTCCTCCCTGACTACCGGTAAAGTTCTCACAGCCGTCAGCTCCAGGGTGACCAGCTCACTCAGCTTTGCCCAGGACTGTCCTGATTTCAGCCCTGACAGTCCCGTGTCCTGGAGACGCCCCGGGCCCCGGTCCTGGGCAAACCACCCTATCAGCTCTTTTCTCTGGGGCCCTACTCTCCCTCTGCCTCTGCTAAGTCCCAGCCTATAACTAAGAGGCGGGGAGCCTAGGAAGCTTCCTTGGAAAAGGCAGGAAAGATAGACAGAGGCCTTTCCTTTGGAATACGGGGCTGAACAAGGCCGGGGCCAGGACTCAGCAGCATAGGAATATGGCAGGGCCCTGCCCTCATGGCAGGAGGCGTGGAGAGCTGGCAAGGAGGTGGTTAAGAGCCCTGTGGGCTCCTTCTCCGGGTGGTTTGGAGGTCTCATTGCTGGGCTTAATAGCACGTCGACAGCCAGCATGAAGGGGCTTGGGTTTAAGAACCTGGTGACACAGCAGATTAACTCTTTCCTCATTTCTTTCTTCCACCCCTTCATGTTTCTTTCTCTCTCTGCCAAGAAAACAAAAGAGAAATGCCCAAATCCCACACAGGAAGCACTTGTCATGAATAGCATTGGTGACTCAGAGTTATTTTTTTGTCCTGCCAGCCAAGAGCAACAGGAATGAGCTGGAGTGATCTGATTTATTAGTGGAAAAAAAAAACCCAACTTTCCCTGACCTTGAACCTCCTCTGAGTCCTCCCCTTTCTGCCTCCCGGGCTCCATTTTCATGCCCTCAGCAGCCTGTGTGGCTGCCCGAAAGGCCCTGTCTGGGGGACCCGAGGGACGACTGATTTCTCAGGCCTCATGCTCCATTTACAAATATGTGCTCCGGGCCCACTGGGGCAGGAGAGAGAAGATGGCCTGGCTACCGAGGCCTGGGGTTCTGGGAACCACTCCTCAAGGACCACAGTGCAGCGCGCGAGAACTTCTGTAGGCTACCTCTAGGAGGGGACAGGAAGTCCAAGAGCAGCCGGGGCAACTTGAGAACTTTGATTTGGTCCTTTAGTTGGGCCATGCGGATTGTGAGCCCGGTGGCCATGGGAGCTTTGTGGACCTCTCCCACACTGCTAAGGAAAGATCGTGCTTTCCCAGGGCCTTAAGTCAGCTTGCTGCAGCCCAGCGTGTCCCCGTTAGCCTCCTTCACCGATGTGCTGTTGTGTGAGAGGTGCTTTGGATCCAGGGAAATGGTAGATCCAGGAGCCTTGCTGTAAAATTTGCTGGACTGCTTTGGACCCTTCTGCCATCTAGGAGGACAGCTGTGGGGTATCGGTATAGTTGTGGGGTATCGGTATAGTTCCTTTTTTTTTTTTAATTTTTTTTAACGTTTATTTATTTTTGAGACAGAGAGAGACAGAGCATGAACGGGGGAGGGGCAGAGAGAGAGGGAGACACAGAATCGGAAGCAGGCTCCAGGCTCCGAGTCATCAGCCCAGAGCCCGACGCGGGGCTCGAACTCACAGACTGAGAGATCGTGACCTGAGTCGAAGTCGGACGGACGCTTAACCGGCTGAGCCACCCAGGCGCCCCTCGGTTTAGTTCCTTAGTCGAAGCTTCTGTTAGTGAGTTTCTCCGATCACTTTTCTGAGAACACTGTATAAAGAACTTGTAGATGTTCTGTATTCTCAGACAGGGGCCAGAGTTGTGGAGAGAGACAAATCATGACAGTGGGCACGGACAAGGCGAATGGAAGATGGCATGGTGGCCCCATTTCCCAACCACAGGCAGACAAGGGCGGCGCCTTCCAGTCTCATCCGTTGTGAGGAACTAGGAACTATGGCATGGTCGGTGCAGCAGGACCGTTCTGGTAGGAGCCGTTGCCCGACGACTGGGATAGTGTGAGAGCGAGGCCATCTGTTGTCTGGCCAAATGACTCTTCGTTGTATTTGTCTCCAAGAATTTGAAGACCAGGTGGAAGACCTGTGTGTCCGTTTGCAGTACTGTAAGGCACAGCTCTTTGCAAAGCGTCAGCGGCCATGTTTACAACTTGAGTGACCGTCAATCCTGTTCTAGTCAGAAGACTCTTCCTCTCAGGGCATTCACTGTGTTGATGCTGCGGGGGCTACACGAGGGCTGTTCAGGTAGTGGGAGGCGCCAGCAGTGGACTGTTCTTTCAGACGTTGGCTTGGATTTGTTCCACGTTTAGTAGTTCATCTGTCCTCTCACTGGACAGTGGTGACCGATTTGAGCTCGAAGGCCGTGGGTCTCCATTGTGTGTTACCGACTGCCTAAGCAAGGCTTCTCACATTGGAGCATGCATAGAATCACCTGGAACGCTTGGCAGTGCCCCGGTGGCTGGGCCCCACCCTCACAGGTTTAGATGGCAGTGGGTGCCGAGCGGGGCCTGAGAATCAGCATTTCTGACAAGCTCCCAGGTGATGCCAATCTGCTGATCCAGGGGCCGCACTTGGAGTGGCAGTGGTCCAAGAGAGGCGCCAAGCGCTATGGCCCCCAGTAGCTCCCGCCGAGCACAGACTGAATATGTCAGGGTAAGAACACAGTGTGCTCTCGTCCACCCTTCCTTTGGAGCCTGGCTCTTAAGTTCCCCACCCCGACGCCTCATTTATGACACCATCTTGGAGTATGAAGCCGGAATCCTACGTGCTAGGGGATTAGCGTGGCTGCCCCCCCCCCACGCTCCGTCTTCCACACACCCCTCGGGGGACCTTGGGGGCCCAGAGCTCCCGCTGGTGCCACAGTAGCAGACAGCTTGCATCTGGAGTTACGCCCTTCGGGGGTCTCTGGAGGAGCAGGAACAAACCAGAGGAGAAAATTACATTTGAAATAATTTATTTTCACATGCAGGGGAGAAATCACATTTGGTCTAGATTCATGTAAAGAAAACAGAGATTAGATTTTTAAAAATGTGTTGCTGGCAAGAGAGAAGAGCAGACGGGTTTGGATAAAATACACGTTCTGTTGAACCTGGCCTTCAGTCCCAGACTGCATTTTATGGGGTTTTGAAGTAGGCTATAGAGGAAAATGAAGCCTGGGTTTTCTTTTCTTTTCTTTTTTTCTTTTGAGATCCTTCCTGGGTTGGGACTAGGAGTGACAGAAACATCTGGACGGCAGGGAAGGTTGTTCCTAGAACTTTGAGTTTTTTCAGTCTGCTCTGTAGGAGACTGATTTAGAAGTCCCATCTGAGGAAAGACAGGCTTTTCTTTTGGGATTTGTGGCCAAAGGCACTAGATAAATCTGGGGAAGGCAGTGAAGGGAGGCTGGAGGAAGAGGTCCCCATGCAGAGTGAGGGCCGCACAGGCCATGCAGACGGCCACACCTCAAAGGCTTCCTCTGTCATCCCTCAGTGTGGATGAGGGTCAATGTCAGGTTTAAACCTATCCCAAGGATGATTCGAGAAACAACAACAGCAAGAGCTAATGTTTATTGGGTCCTCGCCGCCTACCTGGTTGTATGCACATCATCATATTAAATCTTCCCTTCGCTGCACCAGGTAGGTACCGTCAATCGTCTCCATTTCACAGATGAAGGAAATGGACAGAAGTTAAGTCGTTTTCCCAAAGCCACACAGCCGTGTGACTCAAGGAGCCGGGCCAGGCATAACTATAGACGGTGACTACCACCAGTAGTATTATCATTATAAATCAAGAGCCGTAGCTGTGTGTATGAAACTTTGTTAGGTTGAATCACATAAAAGAGCTATTTTTGTAGGTAAAAAAAAGGGCTGAATGTTGGCAGTTTCATATGGTCTAACCAAATAAAAATATATCCCAGAGTCTGGTTTGAGAAACCGGTTACATCTGAGGACCAAGGAGGGGAATGTAATCAGGGTGGAATACAAGAGGGACTTTAAATGTCTTCGTAATTCTTTTATTAGGCTGGATGGCAGTACACGGATATACACCATATTATTCTTCGAGCCCTTTTGTTTTAGTTTTCTACTGCTGCATAACAAATCACCCCAGAATTTAGTGCCTTAAAACAGTACCCACTGAGGATCTCACAGTCTCTGTGACTCAGGAATCTGGGCACAGCTTCCTGGGTCTCCTGTTCAAGAGCTCTCACAGGCTGCTCAAAGTGTTGGCTGGAGACGCTGTCATCTCAAGGCTCACCCGGGCGTGGATTTACTTCCAAGCTCACTTGTGTGGCTATTGGCAGGATTTGGATTCTCATGGGCTGTTGGACCAAGGGCCTCGATTCCTCACTGGCTGTTGCCCAAAGGCCACCCTCGGTCCCTTGCTATATGGCCCACTCGAGAAGGCAGCTTACAACATGGCAGCCACATTTAATGTGAGCCAAAGAGGGGGAGACAGAGAAGGGGGTGGGGTCACGGTCTTATAACCTACGTATAAAAGTGACATCCCGTCATTTTTGCTGTATTCTGTTCATTAGAAACCAGTCACTAGGTCCAGCTCACACTCAGGGAGAGGATTACACAAAGATGTGAGTACTAGGAGGTGAGGACCAATGGGGACATCTTATAGGTCTGCCTAGCGCGATATGTCTGAGATATTTTATAGTAAGTTTTAAAAAGAAAACTACATTTACAGGTAAAATGTAATTGATTGCCGGCACTATACGCTCCCTGATCCTCGGTGGTTGACACATATTTGGCTGCCACTAAACCTTGCCTTAGGCTTCCCACCCTCATCTAATTCTCTCCATCTAATTCACCCTCATCATAATCAACAACAAAATCAATTAAGCATGTTTTTCATGTTACTGGATTTAGAGAGATGTCAGTGTCATACCAAAAGTGATTTTCATTTCTTCAACGATACCTTTGCTAAGTTGGCGATAACAGTACATTTTAGAAGTTTGTTTTTCAAGATTCCCCATTGGCCAGAGCACTGGGATGTGCATGAGTTTTGCAGCCAGGGAGTTGAATCCTGACCCCTGCTCTACCCCCTTACCAACTATGTGACTTTGGGAAAGTTACTTACACTCCCTGAATGTTCGTCTTCTTGTCTGGTGTGTGAGAGGAATCATACCCATCTCAAAGATCCCTGGAGGATTAAATACATGAGAAAACATGTGTCAGTTGAAGGGCAGTGCCCAGCACACGGTAGGGACTTGACAAGGTGAGGAAAAGTTCTTCCAGATCTCTTACCCACCTAAGATGTTATTTATGACTTCCTGAGTGGGCTGGGAACTGTGTTTCGGAAGGAGACAAATTTGGGATGCCCTGAAAATACAGGGTTCATCATATTTCCTCATTTGATCCCAAGATGATTTTCTTCAAGGTTTCTTTCATTCATTCACTGATTCATTTGTTCACCCCCGTACTCATTCATTCAACAAACAGTATTTCTTAAAGAAAACAAAGACCAGTCTTCTTCAAAACTCTAATGCTTTTTGATTTCCTAGGGGTGGGAAAGGGAATCTGGGTTGGGACCTGTTGCTCGTGTCCAGTTTAGCAAAAGCATCAGAGGTGGCTCCAATCTACCTCTTCTTGGTGTGACTGCCTGGGAGGGCTGTCCCAGCCAGTGAAGATGCTACCATGAGGGCTGGTCTTGGGGAGTTTTGCATAGCCCAGGAGAGGAGCTTATGGTCTGAAGGAAATGCAGTGCCATGGAATGGAAATCCACGCAGACCTTTCTCTGTTTGACTTGCTCAGTGTGGCTTGGCGGTCTGTCATGTTGACTTGTACTGGTGATTTGTGGATCGCAGGCTAGTTTCTGGGAAGGGAGCTTCAGGATTGGGTTTGCTAGGCTCTCTTGTGTTTGAAAGTGTCATTTCCTTACTTTGGACTTCCAGTGAGGTTAAAAGAAATCTTCAAGTTCAGAATCAAGAAAAAGCTCCCCACACCTTGCTGCCCTTGGGAAACCCCTGGGGTTCTCTCGGTTCAGCAATCCATGCAAGGAAGACCATGCAACATGTACATGTTGAGTCATTCTGCTATTACATGATGGGCAGCCTCATGATATCAGGGTGACATAAGTATTCTCACTTGCCGGCTTTAACTCCAACACACAGTTCAGCACTGTGGAGGCATATAAACACACTTCAAACAGCCTTCGGCTTGAAAACAGACTCCACTGGTCTCAGCATAAAGAGATGGAAGGGCTGAATACTCCCTGATTTTCTCTCTCCCTGGAACAAAGCCTCCTTTTGTCTTTCGGGTGATCGCATTGTTTGAACCATTCAAGTATAAGTTGGTCCTTGACCGCTGAGTTCAGCTGTAGAGGCCCACTCTGCTGCCTCAGCCTGCCTGAAGGAGACTTGGGACAGCACAAGCTAACAGTCCCACCCCAAGTCCTTTTTTCCATTGGCCTCCCAGTGGCCTTGAAACGATGGTGGCCTTCAATGTCCTGAGAATAGTCTCCCAAAGTGCTCATCCGAGGAGAATGTCACCCACCCCCACGCCTGTGCACTGCTCAAGAGCAATCCCATGTCTTTACAAATAGCTCATTCTCTCAGGAATGAACCGGAAGCAAAGGGATATCCAGTGAGGCCTGGTTTATAAAGAAAGCCTTCGGCATCCCTCTGCCTTGCCAAGTTGGCCATCCAAGGCATAAGGTCAGTGAACCCTATCTTGCTCTAAATTCCCTTGAATTTCCCATTGATACCATATTCCCTGGCTGAATAGTTGTCATCACTGTGTAGTGGTGAGAAACAATATCTGCGGTGATGGAACAGGCAGAAATATGAACAGTTTCCCAATCCCAACCCCCATGGGCATCTCCTCTTACTTCTGCCAGACCATCCACTCAGGAGGGGTGAAGAGGTGCTGTGTCCACTCCATCGTCTGGGAAGGGGAAGAGGGTTCACACAAGTCTCAAGAGTGCGGTGAGATGCAAAGTCTCCCTTTGTAGGGCCTTGGGGAGAGGGAGAGCAAAGTGGAGCCCTCCTTCCTGCATTCCCAGCTCTCGGCTTTTCCAGGAAGTAAGTAGAGTCACTTTGTGGCCTACACACATGCAAGTGTGCATGTGAGCACGTGCACATACCACACACACACACACACACATGCACACACACATCTCATACCTGCCCAAAGTATGGCTGGGCAGGACTGGGTTCAGGATCGGAGAGCTGCCCACTTCTTGGTGCCTACTTTTAGAAACTAAATAATGACCCAGGCTCAAGGGTGAAGTTTTAATGAGAAAAAGGAGGCACTGGAGCAGTCAGGGAAGAGACCCTTTCCTGGGAACAGAAACCAGCATGTTAATCTCCCAAAATGGTGCGATAAAATATTGAAAAGGTTTTAAGGTTTATGAGAAGGAAGATTAGGGGAACATTTGTCTCAGGACGATATGGGGGATTGAAATGTGTATCTCGAACAGAATCCTAGCCCAGATGAACCAGAGCCCGAAATTTCTGGCTTTCATCGTTCCTGATACCTGTTCTCAGCCTTTTCCTTATGTGTGTGCTGAAGCCGCTCCTTCAGCTGCTTCTGTGCCATGGTTTGTGCCCGTGCCACCCTCCCGTGGGCTCTCCTTGTCACCATGGCGCGCATCGCGCAAGGGAAATGGCTAGGAGTTCCACACGCGAGGCCACAAGTTGAACATCTGCAGCGCAGAAGGAATCGACAGAGAAAGGGTCTGATCTTAGGAATCAACCTCTTTGGTCAAAGTAGCCGAGTCCCCCTGCCATAGCTGGGTAGGGAGATGAAGCCGAGGTGATGTTTCGGGACGGGTGTTAGGCCAGGTTCAATTTCAATGCCTGGCGCATGGTGGGCACCGAATAAATGTTTGGTGGGCTGAACAGACTGCCTCTAGCTCACTGGTATTGCCTGGGACTGTCCTCAGCTACAAACAGAAAGGGGTGGAGGTGAGAGAGGCACCAAAAATACGGAGGCTGTTGGGACATTCTGTTCTTTCTCAAAGGACCCGGATCTGACGAGGTGGGCCTTCCCGGCGGAGGGCCTTTCTAATGACTTTTCAATTAATTGACTTGACACACTGGTGGACAGAGTGCCAGAGGCTGAAAAAGATGAAAGGCACCGGAGAGGAAAAGCTTTGATGTCACTACAATCCCATTCAGATTCAGAAAGGTTTTGGGGGGAACTTTATATCTTAACCACAAAAACCTCACAGGGTTGATCGGTCACGCAAGAAAATTTTTGCCATTCTCTGGGATTGGTGGGTAATGAGAGGTTGCATGGAAAGCCAAGAAGAAGGACGGCGTGTGGTTTCTGGGGGTGGCAAGCGTGGGTGATGGCAGGAGGGGCGGAAGAGGACAGGCGTGCGCAGAGGGGCGGAGGGTGATGGTGGTGTGTAGGCGTCAGCCACATTTTCAGGGCAGCGGTATGCTTATTCTACCACGTTCGATGTAGATGTGTGATTTTCTAGCCTGTTGTGTTCTTCCAGACTCATTGCCTAAGTCTTATTATGTTTGTTCCTAAAGCTAATCTAATCTAGGTCTATGAGCTGATACAGCCTGGCCATTTAGACACACACACACACACACCTTGCTATCTTATGCCAAATTTAAATAATCAGAAAACTCAAAGAAGTACAATAATATTGCAGGCGTGTAGTGAGTAGAATTTTAGGAGACAGAAGCCTAGAAAGCAATTGTATTACCTTCTGCTAAAGATGAGGAAATGGAGGATTGTACTTGGGAGATGACCTCTCATCCACCTAGACCAGGGGTTCTTAACTTCAGTACTAGTGACATTTAGGGCCCGGTTATTCTTTGCTATAGTGGATTGTCTTGGGATGTTTAGCAGCGTCCTTGGCCTCTAACCACTAGATGCCACTAGCACCTCCCCCTCGCCGTCACATTCAGAAATCTCTCCAGGCATCGCTAATGTCCCCTGAGGGACAAAATCAGCCCAGGTTGAGAAGCACTGGCCTAGATAGAAGCCTAGTGGGTCCTGCATTTACTGTAGTGCTCTGTGTGATTAGGAGGTTTCAAATGATGACTCTCGTACGGCTTCAGAATCCCATACGCGCATTTAGATGGAACGATTGCGCGGGAGGTGTGCATGACGGCATTGACAGCCTTCAGGCGCCCAGCTGGGATGTCTGTCTTACCAGGGCATGCGTTCCCTAATAGCTCTAAATCACATGGGGTTTTTCAGCATGTGCTAGCTTAGAGCACATGAAATTGCCATTTTTTGGTGTGTGACCAAACCGGTCAAATATCAGCATTGTTTATATGGTTCGGCCCATGCACGCAGACTTTAGGAGATGTGCCCTGAACACCTTCTGAAATTCCCTAGTTCTTGAATGTGGAAATGCTTGTTTAGGCCCGTGACTCTTCTCAGTTGCTTTTCTAAGGCGAGTCCAATGTTTTCCATGCAGAGCCTCATACCACAGGCTAACCGCATTGCAAAATTCCCCTCAAGATTTCTCTCTCCCCCTGTGGTAAATTAAATATGGCCACAGATTCTTCGCAGCGACTCCCATGAAGAGGTGGAGTCTGTTCTCCACCCTGTTGAATCTGGGCTGACCTCGTGACTTGCTTTGAGCAACAGAGTGTGTAGAAGTGGTGGTGTTCAAATTCCAGAGCCTTGACCTCTAAAAGGCCCTGAAGTTTCTGCCTTGGCCTTCTTGACCACTGTCCCGAGACTACCCTGTAAGGAAGCTGGCGTAGCTCACTGAAGGACGAGTGGCCGTGTGGAAGAGAGCCAAGGCACCCCACTAATGGCCAACACTGCCAATTAGACATGTAGACAGGGCCCTCTTGGACCTTCCAGTCCACTGATCCTCCAGCTAAATCCAGTCAAACGAATGAGGACGGGTGAAAGCCACGGAAGGACCCCCCCCCAGCAGATCCACGTAATCGTGAGAAACAATAAATCGTCGTTTGAAGCCAGTGAGACTGGGAATGGTTTGTTACCCAGCAGTAGATAACTGATGCATACCTATTGGCAGTTATGTGGTTGTTAACAATCTATTAGAGCGTGACTTCGAATGAGGAGCAGCAAAGCCGTGCTCCCCTGGACTGCTAGCTGGTTGGCTGGCATTACTCACAAGCCAAGCGTCTCAGGCCCCCACAGCAGCCTCCCAGTGGGCCCCGTTTGGTCCCATTCTTCAAGTACCCCTGCCTTCTGTGTTTGGAAGTCCTCAGAAAGGGTCAAAAATGCACGAGTAAAAGCTGTAAAGGTCGAGCGTCTGCCCCACAGGATGACGACCTGCATGGCACCTGTGTGGGGAGGGTATGTCCACCCTGATCCATCTCCTAGGCAAGGTTATATGATTAAAAGTATCCTAAGCCTCCATTTCCCCCGTCAGAGTTTTGGAGGTGGGTATTTCAAACTGAGAATTTCCTCGCAACTGGTGGGCAATAATTGACTTTCTTCCTTAATGCTTTCATTAAATATCTCTTTTGATCTACAGCAGATGCCTTAGGAAGCCCGTTCTTTATTAGCTAAGAGAAGCTGTAGTTAGCACTCATTACAATAATTCTTTGTGAGTTACTTCTTTAATGTCGCCCGTGCCAGCCCTCACTGGACTTTACGTACACAGGAAGAGAGGTTCTGTCTTTCTCTTTGCTCCTGGCGTCCCCAGCACCTAGCACGGGGTTGGGTTCCTGGTTGTTCCTCAACACGTTTGATGGGTGGATGAATGAATGAGCCAGTGAATGAATCATGGAAGCTGAGAGCTGGAGGAGAGCTTGGGATTCATTACCTTCTGTCTTCGGCTCTGCTTGATGGGTGAGGACACTGAGGTTGGGAGATAATTAGCATTCGTTTGTTGCTTTTTCTCCCAGGACTTTATTCCTTTAAAAAGCCGCTTGACACACTTGATTATCCGATCTGTCACAGCTTGTGATTATGGGAGAGCAAAAACCGAGGGTTCCTTCTTGGGCTCGGTGGGAGGCACTGTGAATATCCCTGACTTTGGACTGGCCTCGAGCCACTGAGATCAGGCTTCTGCCCGCCCCGCTCGGCCCCGTGACTCCCTGAAGGGCTGCCAGACCCACCTGGGCACTGAGCGGGCACCAGATGTAGCTCTCAGAGTGACATTATTATTACTGTTCATCTGCCTGTCAAGCCAAGCCCTTTTCTGTGCTCTAGACTGTGAGCGCGGAATGGCCTTTTCTGATACGAAGCTAATATTAGGTCTCATCTTGATTCTACTTAACACCGAACGGAAGATTTGGCCTCTAGGGTGAGGCTTATAGTTAATTCATCTACTTTAAAATTAATTACAGCAGCCATAAGAGAAAGGTCCCGAGGCGAGCCAAGAATGGGGTGATTCTCGGTGTTTCCAGTAACCAGTTGTGTTCTGGGTGCTTGGAAGGAGAACATGGCAGCCCCGTGTGGAGCCTTGGGCAGAGGGTGATGCTAGAACAGAACTGCTGTGCAGTCACTCTGGCGAGAAGCAGCTGTGCCCATCCCCCTGCGCCCGTTCACTCCATTTTCCGTGATGACCTAAATGAGAAAGACAGTTGTTCTCCTTCCCCCTCAGCTTGGTCCCCCATGCAGACAAGCAGGCTGTGTCCCTGGCAGACCGCACCGGGGTCATGTGCTGTCTCATCTACTCAAGAGTGATCTATAGCTTCGAAGGAAAAAATAAATAAACAAGCACAGTCCACCCCTGCCCTTTGTCCAGGGGGAAACGGATGGGTTCCCCGGCTTCCACCTGCCCTCCGTGTCCCCGTGCCCGAGCCGAGGGAGAGGCAGCCAGTGAAGAAGAGTCTGTTCCCCGTTGCGTGTGGACGCGGGTGCGTGCACGGTTGTGTTCGTGTGAGAGAGACGGAGATGGGGTGAGGGAGGGAGTCGGGGAAAGAGAAAGGGGGAGAGGAAGAAAGGGAGGGAGGGAGGGGGACGGGGCGGAAGGAGCTAGCTTTAAAGAAGACAGAGGACTCGTTCACATAGCTCCCAGCGTGAGCAGGGCTAGTCAAAGTACCCTTTCCCTCCCTGGTTTCCCCTCCACTTCCTTCCAGATAGAGTTGCCATCCCCCTCCCTCGTCGTCCTGCCCGACTCAAAAATACACTGAAGAAGCACCAGCACGAGCCTCAGGCAGCCTCCCGAGAGCATCTTCCTGCCCCGGGGCCCCAGAGGGGGCCGCAGAGGCCGAGCGGGCTGCCTGCCGTCCCCGTGGTGGTGAGCTCGCACGCAAAACACCGACTTGTGGCTGGGCCCACCCGCCAGAGCGGGCCCTGTCCCAGCGCCCCCAGTTCCCCCAGTCCCCGAGCAGCCTCTAGGGGAGCTGTCCCATTTAGAACGCAGTCCTTCACCGCCCCCCACCCCTGCCGCAGGCCGCACGAGCCTTGGTACTAGCGCGATGGAGAACCCCTATGGTTTGCTGTATGTATTACCATTATTTAGGGTACAAATTAAGTGAGAAAATCTATATCGAGCATATGGCATGTAGTGAGTGATCAGGAAATAGTAGTTACTAGTATCTGATGTCACAGTAATAATAGCTGACGTTTTTTTGTAGCACTGTCTGTGCACCAAGCACTTTTCTAAACAAATCTTAAAACACCCCTATGACGTAGGTACCATTTCATCCCCTTGTAACAGATGGGGAACTGAGGCACGGAATAGCCCCGGTGCTCAGGACCTAGACATGAGGGTCTCTCTTAACCTGGCATCCATCCGGCCATGGCGAGAAGAGGCAGTGCCCATAACCAGGGCGGGAGAGAGTTCACTGACGTCCGCCTCTCCTTTTCTCCATCTCTTGCACACCGCCCAAGACCAGGCCGTCACCTCCTGTCACCTGGACCGCAGCGACTGCCTCCTCTCTGGCCTCCCTGTATCCATTCTGCACTCGGCCATCGCAGTGATCCTTTAACCCACGGGCCGCACGATGAGACGCCCCTTTAAGAACTCTCCGGTCCCTTCCCATTGCGCTTAGAATGAAACCCAGGCCTCCCGGAAGGCCCTGCCTGACCTGGTGAGGCCCGCCCATCTCTCCGGCTTCGTGACTTCGTGCCGGGCCACGCTTCCCAGGCCCAGCGCTCTCTGCCACGCTGGCCCGTCACCAGCTTTTAAATGCACGCAAGCTCGCTCTTACATCAGAGCATTTGTGTGTGTTGTCCCGTCCTCACCCTTTCCCCCCACGCTTCATCCTTCAGAACCCTATCCTTACTTCAGGATCCCCCCCATCCCTGTTTTTCTGTGTCTCGCCACCCTCTTTTTCTTCCCTGGGCTTCTCATAATTGACAAATATTTTCGTTTGCTTGACCAGTCCCTTGCTTTCTCTCCACTTCCCCCACTAAGCTGATAGGGCCTCAAGAGCCGTCGTCTATATTGTTTGCTGTTGCACCCTGGGCATTCAGCACGATCTGCCTGGCTCATGGTGTGCGTGCAAAAAATATTTGTGATACACACATGGCGGGCACATCTGGAACGCCTGAGGTGTGTACTTGGAGACGTGACGGGCTACGGCTAAGGATCACCGTGCCTCACGCTCCTGGCTGCCAAGTGTTATTTGTGCCGTGTCACCTGCCGTCTTGTGATCTAGACGTGAGTGTGGGCCTGTCTCATTCTGGACAGTTGTGCCCTCTTTGGAATTTCAATGGAAAAGAGACCACAGATCCATTACACAGCAAGAAAAGGCGGTGTCTGTCGCAATCAGTTCCCCTGGCCTTGTGACAGGATGCAGGATGAAAGGTAGACAGCTACTGGATGTTGGGTAGTTCTCTTATTGTCCGGAGTATCCAGGAAATGCCCTAAATGGCGTTTCTAGAATACCTAGCACCATCCTCAGCCACCTGATGTGGTTGGATCTAAGACCCAGAGCATACTTAATCATGTATATATTCACCCCCAAATAATTTAATATTACAGAATGTGAACTAATAAGCTAATTAAGTGTACATTCAAGAACTTAGCTTTGGGGGCGCCTGGGTGGCTCAGTCAGTTAAGCATCTGACGCTGAGTTTTGGCTCAGGTCGTGATCTCGCAGTTCGTGTGTTCGAGCCCCACATCGGGCTCTGTGCTGACAGTGCAGAGCCTGCTTGGGATATTCTCTCTCTCTCTCTGCCCCTCTCCCACTTGCTCTCTCTCTCTCTCTCTCAAAATAAATAAACATTGAAAAAAAAAGAACTTAGCTTTACACCATCGAAGGTTAATATCTCCCTTATGTTACTAGAGACAGTCTCTAATAAAGGTAAAGAAGAGGATAGCTTTTGGTCTCTTTCCACCGTCCAGACATTCTTTGAATTTTTGTCAGAAAGATTGGTAAGGCAAATCTCATTTTTTTCCTTATCCTTCCACCTTTGTCCCGGCCAAAGGGTGAAGCATGGGAAGATCTCATGGGTGGTGTTCTAAACAACTTTCCCTTGACTAAATAACCCTTCTCCCAAGGGCTACTTGTGTGGTTTAAATTACTTAAAAAAACAAAACAAACAATCCGGGGCAAGAGAATCAGTTTGAAAAAAACTGGAGGTTACCAGCAGACTTGCCCTGTACAGCTGGAAAAGATGTGAAGAGACAGGCTCCAAGCACCAAAGAGGATAAATAAACGTGTCGCAAGTGCCATTAAGAAAACACATCTGCACACTGTCAGCCCTGAGGATAAACACATGATTGTTTTCTCCTTCACAAGGAGCAGTGATGAGGAGAGGCGACTTGATGGACCCCATCCAGGTCTGTTCAATTTACATCATCTTAAGGTTGAGGGACGGGCACTTATCCAGCCTTGATGCATTCCCAGAATCTCTCATCAGAAGGAAATCTTCAAAGAAAACAAATAGCATATTCATTCTCCCAGAGCACAGACAGGCGAGCAAACAAGGAAAGAAAGAAGAGGTTATCTGGTGGACCTCAATTGCCCAAGATTGGGGTTTTGAACGCAGCATCCTTCTCTGGGTTTCCTCTTTGTCCCGATTGCCCTGTCAGAGGGCAGAGTCAGTGGAGCACACGTGGATATCCCTTATAGCTGCTGAGCGTAGCCACTGTTTCTTCCCTAAACCCTAAACCCCAAACTTCTGGGGTCCATCAGCTCCCCCAGTATCTCAAGAAGTAGCTTTGCAAGTTTCATGAACCATAATGAGAATTCATGAAAGATAACCAGGAGCCTAGGGATCGTGATGGCCCCTTGAAAGCTTCACGGGCCTAATTTGAGGAAAGGTTCAGATACGCAAGGAGATGAAGAGGGCTCTGAGGGATGCCAACGACAGGGACCCTCCACGCTCCGTATTCCTAGGGTTTGCCGGTAGTTTGCAATTTCAGTTTTAGGTGGAATCTTCTTCGTTTTGAAGCGGTCAAGTACTTCTTATGTTATGTGCCTAAATCAGAGACTATGATGAATATCTTAAAGCCGCTTGGATTCAACCATCCATGTGCCCTTAGCCATCTAAATTTCAAAATTTAATCTAAAGTGAATTAAATATAATTCCAACCTCAATGTTTCATACTAATAGAAAGCGGCCCCCCAAACACCAACACCTCAGAAATCATTCACATTTGACTTTGGAAGGTGATCTTGGTTTATTAGCTGGCATGTTGAAAGTTGGCTTCGCATACCGTAGTGGAGCAGACTGAGGTGGAGTTAGAAGCCTGTCTACATTTTCCTCATTCTGTCTTCTCCTTTTTCCCTCCACCTTCTCTACTTCATGAAACTCTTTCCATTTCCTCATCTCTACAAAGGGGTGGGAGTGGAGGGTGTACTGCTACCGTGTTGTGGAATACGTATGCCGACACAACCTTCCGCTACTCATTTAACAACCTTGTTTCAGTGCCCGTTAGGTGCTACCATGCTAGTCGCGCGAGATAAAAAGATGAATGAGATACCACTCTGACCCTCGAAATGATATCCAACATGTCTGTTAAACATGCAGCGAGCGCTTCGTTGACACTGTTGAGGGGCGTAGAAAGTTGATGTTACGACAGCTCTACTGAATGACGCTGTGGTTAACGATGCTCTTAAATTTTGCCAACATTTAATATGTCACGTTAAAGACTTCTAACATTTTCCTTTAGGAAAATGCTAAAAGCTATTGGAAATGATCAGGGAGGTGTATTCACCCAGTAACTCTGAAGAATGCTCTCGGACACAGGCCCAGAGAGATTACATACCTCTCTAAGGTTACACATGGGTAGAGGTTGAACCCGGACTAGGATCCAGCCCTCCCACTTCCTCGCATTGGGGTAGTCGATGGTTAAGAAAGTAGGCTTGGAGCCCAACTCCCTGGGTTCCAATTCGGGTTCTGCCACTTCCAGGCTGAGTGGCCTTGGGCAAGTTAACTTCTCTGTGTTTTAGTTTCTTCCTCTAGAAGTGAGTCCCTAATGTCGGAGAGCTCAGAGCCTACGTAGTATCGTTGCGTATTTAACAACGGCCGTGAGCAGCTAGAAGTGAGCCTGGGGTGCTTTCTGACGTACAGCAGGGAATCAATTGATGTTATGTCATAATCAAAACTGGTCTTATGGCCAGTTCTTAGATCTGTCTGTCCGAGATATCTCACGAGTACCTTGTATTTCTGCCCAAAAAAGAAAAACCTGCTTACGCCCGCACCTGGCACATGGAACGTGTTCAGTAGGTGTTAGCTGTTGTCTCACTCTACTGCTTTCGTTTCCTGCAGTGTTGGAGGGGTGGTTTTCAAGAGCGTCATCAGAACTGGGAGATAATGCCCCCACCCCCGTCCCCACTCTGTGCGCAGTGGCAAACCCAATAACTCCCTCGGTAAATGATCTCGGCCAAAAGTTCTGTTGCAGGAAATCAAATTCAGATCTGTAAACCTGGTGAAATTCAAATTCCTTTTAAACATTTATTGCCATTTCCAGGCGAGAAACGTTTCCCCTGATCAGATTGTTTTGGCCAGGAAGTCTTGTATTTTAAAAGCAAGTAAAAAGTGAAAAACTAATTTTCAGTACATGACACAATTTACAGTTCGCCTCTCAGGAATGTGTGTCGTGTTTTAAATTGGAGTAGGCTGATATTCTCCAAACATGCTAGTGCTTCGTATTTATAGAGTGCTTTATTTTAGAGTGTCAACAATGAATGAGAAAAAGCGGAACTTTCGGTAGGCATTTTTCCCCTATTTTTTTTTTTTTTGGTCTCGATGCTATTTTGATTTGGAAGCAGCCTCGTTCCTTTTCTTTTTTCAAACACCACAGGATTCCATCCTCTTGCTCTTTTCCCCCAAAGGAAACACTTCAATTGCTTTTATTGATGAGGAGAGGAAAAACTCTAAACATCAGGCAACCAGGCTAATGAGAGACAGGCCGACGTGACATCTAACAGAGAACAAAACCAATTACCCCTCTTCACGTAGGTAATACCGGGTTCACGAGGAAACAGAGGAGGGAATTGTAGCACACCCTGGCTGTGCCCGCCCCGTCTTCGCTAGGTCCACCGGGAGGCCACCTGCAGCTCAGGAGACAACCCGCTACACCCCTACAGCTCCTTACCACAGCACGACCCCTGCAGCCTCTCCGTCTGAGGGCTTTCTCTGGGCTGCAGGGGTGTGCCCGACGCCCCGCCCCTCCCCCACACCACAGTTGCCCTCAACCAGGGAGTGGGGAGATTTGGTGAAGAATACCCTAGACTCCCCCCTCCCCCTTGGTAGGGCAGTCCTGAGATGTGCTACATCACCTGTAGTAACTTGCGCTGGCTTCCTCCCCTCCCCTGTCTCACCACCCTTGCGCCCACTCTACTGGGCTTTCTAGAATCACCTCTTGCACCCAGATCGTCCCTTGAGATGAGGCTTTTGGGGGGAACCCAAAACAGGACAAGAACCTAAAAATAGTTACCCAGTTATATTTCTTATGCCGCCCCTTCCCCACTCTGGGTGTGCCAGAATTAAAGATGAGGCTTTTGTTAAACGATGGGATGTATGATAGGGTCCCTTTTGCTGGAGTGTTTTTTATGCCGTACTCTCATCTGGGATGTGCGATTCTCTTTAGGTTCTTTTTTTTTTTTCTTCCATTTTTTAAATGTTTATTTATTTTTGAGAAAGACGGAGTGTGAGTATGGGAGGGGCAGAGAGAGAAGGAAACACAGAATCTGAAGCAGGCTCCAGGCTCCGAGCTGGCAGCACAGAGCCCGACGCGGGGCTTGAACCCACGAACCGTGAGATCATGACCTGAGCCGACGTCTGATGCTTAACCGACTGAGCCACTCAGGTGCCCCTCTTTAGGTTCTTGAAACTAAGAGTTTCTTGGGTTGCTGGCTTTCCCTAATCCGTTCGACAAATATTCATTGAGCACCTCCTATGTGTCATGTACTCCGCTGGGTGCTGGCATTACATCAGTAAGTGAAGCAGACAGAATCCCCGCCCTCCTGGCAATGGCAACCTAGCGGGAGGAGGCAGACCATAAGTGAACAACGTATACTGCGTGCTAGAAAGTGGTTACCGCTATGGACTACAGAAAGTAAGCTAGGCAAGGGACATCGGTGGCAGGAGATGTAGGGGGCTGGTTGCAATTTTAACTCGGGTTCTCCTGTCACTTTTCTGTCTCCTACAGAGGGAAGGCTGTGTTGCTTGATTCTTTGATGGGCTGCCCCCACAGTTAGCCTCCCTTCTCCCTTTTCATTTTCCAGATCAGCCTCCAAGCAGAAGCTAATGCTGTTAATAGTCATTAAGGACAGCAAACAAACGTCTGTCTTCTCTCCAGATGAAGTTCTTTGCTCACATTGACTTTTTTTACTTCTATCTGGAGCTTGGCTGACAGTGGACACCGAGAAGTAAATGTTCAATGAACGATGCGTGCGTGTTAGGCCCTACCTCTCTGTTTGAAATCCAGTTGAACTTTAATGGCCATCCTTGCCATAGTCAGGACCACTGGGGCAGGAAGGGCAGGGAGGAAATTGGAGAGCATGCCTCGTTCAAACTCCCCTGTAATTAAAAATGAAGTTTAATCATTAGTTTTAAGGGTGGCTCTTATGCACAGTGGAGAAAGTTGAGTTTCACCTTCTCTTGCCTTCTGGGACCGTGCTGACATAATATTAGAGGTGGGATGGTCTCCAAGATGCTGCTTTGGATAGGGTTACCAGGCAGACAAGGGCCAACTCTGATATCCCCACACAGTGGCATCACTGGTTAAGGGCAAAGCTCAGGTTACTTGGGACAGGACCTATTTCTGCCACCCTTTCCTGAGACGAGTGAAAATGTGGACAGAGAACTGGGCAAAGTCAGCGGTTTAGGGGAGAGGGGAGAGCTGGTGCCGGGGAAGGGATGGGCATTTACACAAAGGGTTCACAGTGGAGAGCCCCCATCCTTGCTCAGAGATGGGAGGAGAGACTGGGGGCCAGGAGGAGAGGAGCCAAAACCATCTCAGAGTGTGTTCTGGGCATCAGGACCAGCAGTCGTGCAGTGAAATGAAGGAAGGGAGACCAGCCAAAGGCACACATTAGAACCCTGTTGGGGCGGGGGGGGGGGGCGGCGCATAGGTGACTTAGTTGGTTAAGCGTCCGACTCTTGGTTTCAGCTCAGGTCTCAGGTCATGATCTCATGATTTGTGGGTTTGAGCCCTTCATCGGGCTCTGCATTGACAGTGCAGGGCCTGCTTGGGGTTCCCTCCCTCCCTCTCTCTCTCTCTCTCTCTCTCTCTCTCTCTCTCTCTCTCTGCCCCTCCCCCACTCGAGCAGTCTCTGTCTCAAAATAAATTCAAAAAAAGAAAAGAATCCTGTTGGAATTGGCTAGTAATTCCAACCAAGTACAAGGAGACTGTCTATGGCTGCTTTGTCCTCTGCTCCATGATTCTGTGGAATCGTGTAGGGTGGGGGGTGGGGGGGCGGGGGCGGGGGTGGGGAAGGTGGGCTGACCTGGTCTTCGGAATTTACGGGTTAATTAGGAAATTGGGAATTCCTGCTTTCTCGGGTTGCCTCTCACCCCCCTCTCGGTGACTTGAGACTGATGAAGGCAAGATCCCCTGTGAACATTTGGGATGAAACACTTTGTCAGGAAAACAAGCAAATAAATTTGACAGCTGCTTGATATAGGACAGTCATTAAATTTTCAAGAATGTAGGTCTTCTATTATTTAGTGACGTTAATCTCTCTCCCCAAAACAGAAAAAAAGAAGGGTCCGGAACTGCAGAGTGAGGGGGTTGTGCTGTTTGCTCTGCTGAGAGTTGCCCAGGGCCCCGCCTCACCCTCCCTTTCCCCACGGGGCTGCTGGGCTGGACCCGTAAGGCCGGCGTAGCTCAGTCACATGCTTGGGTTTTCGGGGGCTGGTATGTAGGCCTTGCTTTAATTCCGTTCCCTCGCTTGCCTCCTCTTTTCTCTTCTGTTACCTGCTTTTTGGGCTGTTCCCCCACCTTTCGGACCCACCACGGGGAAAACGGGGTGAAGAAATAAAACTCAAATCGGCCACGTATTCTACTCCTAGGGGCATTTCTGGGAAGAAGATTCGGTATGAGGTGAAGTTGAAACGCTGGCCAGAATTTAGAGAGTTTAGAAAACTCTGTGGCTTCCTTCGTGCCCTTTTACTTAGGAGGGATGACTAAGAATTGATGTATTTCTTTTCCAAGAAAGGTTGAAATACCACAGGGGATTAAAAGAAAAAAAGTTGTGTAGCAATGTTCCCTCTGGACTCCACGCAAGCAGAGAAGACAGAATGTCCCAACTGGCGGGAGGGACAGCCGACAAGAGCTACTCTTCTGGTGGCTTTGAGAAGAGAGACACCTTTGAGCTTTTCCTGGAGTGCCAAGGCCACTCAGACATGGAGGAGGACGGCACACCCCCTGGGCCTGTCAGGGTTCAGGGGCAAGTCCTGCCTCTGCAGTGTTTCCCGCTGCCTGACCTGGATCACGTCACTTCGTCTCTGGGTGCCTCAGTTTCCCCTTCTGTAAAACTAAGGTAACAAATCCAGGTCGTCAAAGTGTGTGCCCGCAGGCAGGCACGCGAACCCAAACGGGTGCACGCTAGTGACAGCCGCTGGGTTAAGCAGGGCTTTAGCTGCGAGTCTGAGCTAACTTCACCAGGATCCTGTGCCTGCGAGACCATGCTGTGACTCCCTCTGGGGCCGTGTGCCAACCTCCTGCTTGAGTCACCGGTCTTCCTACGAGGGATTGGGATTTAATTGCTCTGGAAAGCATCTGAACATTTGTTTTATGGCCTTAGGAGTAGAACATTCCACGAGGCTCTTTCTCCATGCCGTTCACAGTGCTACTCTCCAGTGATCTCCCGTGGCTGAGTTGGTCATGAGTAATATTCAACAAATATTCATTCGACACTTATTATATAATCCTAGGTGTTAGAGGTACAATAAGCTACTCATCAGGTAAGGTCCTTGACCTCATGGACCCTCTCTTCTAGGGAAGAGGATCAGACAACAGACTGTCAGGCAGAGGTGCATGATGCGGAGAAGATGTCACAGATGCGTCTCTCGGCAAGTAATGCCTCCAAATCCGGCCATCCGTTTTTTTTCAGCAGGTATTCAAGGAGCCGTGGAGGCTATAGAGAGCTGCGTGGACTCCAGGTGTTTGCACAAATCTTTCCTCTCCCGTCCTCCCTAAACAAGCCATCTTGTGTTCAACAGAATGATCTGGGGCAGTTAATTTTGAGCCAGACTCATTTAGCATGGCAATGTCCACCAGGCGTGGCCACCCAGACAAATGATTTCCGGCAAACGCATTACACGAGTGCATCCTGTGAGGGTACAGCTGAGTGGCAGTTGGGGGAGGAATTTCCAGCACGTGCCGGCCCCTGAAAGGAAATAAGGGGAAGTCGGTCTTCACGCTGCCCCAGCCTGCCTGCCCCCCTTCGCGTCCACAGTTCTTGTACGATTTCCCTGTAGAGTATCCTTTGTTGGTTTTGAGTAGGGATAACCTATCTCGAGTGAAAATCCTGTGCTGTTTGGTGAGCTGTAAGTTGACTCTCACTGAGTTTTTTAGAACAATATTCATGGAAAAATATATTTAGGCCGTTTCCAAAATGGAGATTATTGATCCAATTACGCAGATGGATGTGGCAACCAGCAGATGTCCCTGATTCTTCTTCCTCTCTCTTTGTTTTCTGAGAGAGTTGGAAGTTGGCGCAGAAGAGGCGCTCTGATCCAAGTGGATAAGTCAGTCACTGAGACAGGCTATTCTGTGTCTGTGGAAGAAGACAAGAAACTTTCCTTTTGAGGGGATGATGGGCAGTGAGCAGAGGTGGGGTGGCCGAGTTTTCTAGATCCTACGATTTGAAAATCAGGGACTCAAAGGAAGTCTGTCCTTCCTGAGTAATTGAATCCCCACTACGCTGAACTTCCTCCGGGGTTTCAACTTTCACCCCGGGGCCAGGCTCTGAGGAGGGAGGACAAAGGGGGGTCGGCCCCTCCTCTGGGGAGGGAGGAAGTAGGTGGGCAGTGTGGGGCGCCCGGCCCCGTGTGGCCGCTTCTCTGCTTCCTGGGCAGAGGAGCCGGGTGTCTGGTTTCTCCTTTTCCTCTGGCCCTATGCCTTTGTGGGCCTCTCGCACCGATGTGTGCGCATCGGTGTCAGCCACACAAAGTTGTGTTTTGCGAAAAGAGGGGGCACCGAAGGCGACGTTGGGTTTGGCAGCAATCCGTGAATGTTATTCACCTGCTCTGTCCGTGTGACGTGAACGCATCTTATTAGACTGGAGGCCACCAGTGTGGGATTTGGGACGTTGATTCTCCAAGAACCAGGAAAACAATAACGCCGGGAGTGCTGGGAGAATGCTCCAAATGCTTCCAAAGATCCAGCTTTTTAGGCATCCCCAGTCACGAAGGGGTACCCACTTTCAAGTACCTCCTCACGAACAAACGGTTGCCCTAGGAAACTGTCCTGTGTGGTCCTTGGTTGACCCGGTCCGATACTTAAAGATGAAAAATTGTATTTTGTTTTATAATATTTTATAGGGGCACCTAGGTGGCTCAGTCGGTTGAGCATCCGACTCTCGATTTAGGCTCAGGTCACGGTCTCGTGGTTCGTGAGTTTGAGCCCCACATTGGGCTCCACGCTGATGGCACAGAGCCTGCTTGGGATCCTCTCCCCCCCCCCCCCCCCGCCCCTCCCCTGCTCGTGCTCTCTCTCCCTCTCTCAAAATAAACTTAAAACCATACATTATGATATTTTATATTTTTTACTTGTCGCTAACGTAAGGACTTACCACTTTCTCATTTAGTCTGAATTAGGCTCACCTTACGGTCTGGCTACATCTTTTTCATTTAAAAGGCAATGTAGTTATTTGCTGGTGGCAAATCAAGTGATAAAGAGAAAACACTAACGTATACGATTTTCAAAAAGTGGAAAGCAGCTACCCCTCTCCGAATCATTGCCCGAAGTTAACCATGGTTTATTGCTCTAGCTGTGTGGCCTTGGCCAGACTTCCCGACTCCTGGGCCTCGGTTCCTTCATCTGTAAAGGGGGGGTGATATTAGTCCTAATCCCATAGGGTTCTTGTGGGGATTAAGTACAACGTCGGACGTGTGTTCTCGCTAAACCAATATTAGCTACGGCTGTCAGTAGTATGTACTTTCTGTATGCATCGGTGCTGACGCTGCGTCTTTCCTAGCTTCAGACCTTTAACCGTGGGGCCAGGCCTCAGTGAGCAGTATTTTGCCAACGGCATTTTCACTCAGGATAGGGCCCGCGTGGGTGAGGAAGCCTGGCCTTTGATTTGGTTTTCTTCAGCGGGATTCAGTTTGGTTCGATTTCCTTCATGGCTTCGAAGAAATGCTAGGCTTTCTTGAGTAGGAGAGGGAAAGAATTGGAACGGGCTTCTTGCTCCCAGGAGGGACCTGACCGATAAGGTCATTGCTTCTCTTGCAAGCCCCTGGACCCTCAATTTGGGTGCCGTCGCCCCGAGGCTGCTCTCCTACCTGGGAATGTGATGGGAAGATTTATGGCCGAAAGAATAGCTCTGACTGACTTCGATGGAAGAGGGAACCAAGATCTTCTATTAGATGAGTGGATGGAAAATCAGTTGGGTTTTTAGTTTAGTTTTCTTTTTTTTTTTTTTAATGAAGCAGGGAAAAGAGCGAGTGTGTTGGTTTTGCCGGTTTGCTCTGAAAACCAGAGTAAGAGTGTATCCGGGTGGTTGTTTGTACGCAGGGAGCAGAGGAAATCACCTCTGAGGCGTCTGACATAAGGCATGAGCAGACCGTGCATGCTTTTTTGTCTGCCTTCAAAACCGGGGGTATTTGTTCGATAACTTGACGTTCGAAGTCCAGGGAAAGAGTCCGAGAACCTGTCTCCTTGTCCCGGTTCTGCCACGTGTGGCCCGGAACGAGTTACTTAACCCCTCTGTGCCCCGGGTGTGTCCTCTATTTAAGAAAATGAGGCTGGAAGTCCCTGCCCTCCAGAGCTATTTTGGGGGAATAAGAGATGTGATAACGGGTCACGCTGTCGCGTTGTTGGCTGCACTGCGGGCGGCTGCTGGAGAGTCAGAACACTGGCCACCGCCCTCGAGGGACTTCGAGCCAGCGAGAACTCAAAGCACACGTGTAAAAAGCTGCCTGAACGCTTACGAAGGAAAAGGATAAACCCAGAGTCACCACAAGAGCATTTGATAATAATAAGATAGATGCCTGAGAGAAAAATGTGGCTAGAGACCCACAGGGAGTTGACAGAGTGACAGGATACGGTGTCAGTTGCTTTTTTCAGTGGAGAGATCAGGTTCTCCATTTTAGCCACACCCCCCGGGCCACCTTCTGTGAGCAAACACAGCCATTGACTTGAGGTCCGAGAGTGCCCCTCACGTCGCTTGACCCCTGATCCGAGGAGAAGCCATGACCTCCTTAGCTCAGCCCTCTAATCGGCCCTGCCTGTCCATCAGGACTTGGGAAGCTGGGCTGAGATGCCATAAACAAAGCACTGCGACACCAGGGAGACGCGCGACGCCACTGCTCTGCCGCCAAGATGGCAGAGTAGCCCTGCAATAAATCTCTTCACTGTGCTGTTGGCTTTATGCAGGCTTATTAGGTCTCTTTCCCGAACTCTCTGAGGTTCACAGGACAGGGAACGGTAACAGGATTTCTCTCTTAAGTTCTTAAGTGACTTGCCTGGGGTCACCTTGTTGATTAGTGAATCGTAGGGGCGGGGGTGGGGTGGGCGTACATCGGGGATTTCCTAACACCCAGGCCAGTGTGGATTAAGCTGTTGAAGCTTCTAGGGGAAGATACAAATACAGCGGCAGATATCAGCTTATTGATTAATTAATTTCTGCAGCAACTGCAAATCTGTGTTCAAGAATGCACTTTGTTTTTCACTTAATAATGGCGATGAGCTGCCTCTCACGTGCTTCTTTACCTTCTTCCAAAACCAAACTACCAAGTTGGTCACTGTCCAGTTCGTTGGAACTGGAGTCAGTTGAACGAGTACCTGAGTTAATTGTTGAACTGAGGAGTATGAAAACCACGTACCATTGCCAAGCACGAAACCTCCCTTCCCTTCCCTACCAGGTCTGCTGCTCTGAGGGTAGGGCCAGGACCCCTGAGGTTCAAGTCCAGCAAAAAATCAGTTCCTTGGCCACGTACTAAAAGCTTGGGAACCGATTTGTTAATTATTCTTTTCCTTTTGTGTCATTTTTCAAGATAAACTTACTTGGGCCAGCCTCCTGGAAAACCTTTTAAAATGCTAATCGCGCAGTTGTGTGAATAATGTAAAAATGAGTCATGTGCTACACTCAGCACTTGACTAATTAACAAGCAGTAAATGAACCCTTGCCTAGCAAATTCTGTACCCGCCTGTGTGAATGGCAGGGAGCTTCATGGAGCCACAGTTGGAAGAGTTTGGCTTAAGTAAACGGGTTCTTATAGGAATTGGCCCGTGGAAATCAGGAATCGTTAGGCATAGCACTATCTTTTCCCCAAATTGAACACCATTGGCGGATTCCATTCGGGGAATGTTCGTTGAGCCCCTGTAGGGCTTTGTGATAGGCCCCGGGGAACAGGATACAAAGGTGAATTAAATGCGAAGGATGCTCCTAAAAGTTAATAATCTGGTGAAAGACAGAGGTGAATAATCAAAGACAGGAGTGGGATGCTTTAGACCACAAGGACAGAATATCCAATTAATGGTGGCTTCCGTGATAACGATATTTAATTATCTCACAAGATCTAATGTCTGAAGGTAGGCGGTTCTAGGGTTGATTTAGTAGCTGGACGTTGTTGTTCACACCAGCTTCCTCCCACGCTTTTGCTCTGCCGTCCCCATCGTGTTGGCTTTTTGTCCTTAGGCTTGTGATGGTCTTGTTCCAACTATCATATTCTCCAACAACAGAGTTCGCAGGTAGGAAGCAAGGCAGGGGCAGTAGAAGGCCGTGCCCCGCTCACCTGCCATTCACCGCAACAAGTCACACGGCCACACCGAGACGCGAGGCTGGGGTGCTGGGAAGCCACGCTGTCTAGACAGCCACTTTCCATCATCAGCCCCGTCCCTACGATCCCTATGGAAGGGAAGGGATTAAAAACTGTGCAGGGCAATTAGACATCTCTGCCACACAATGCAGAAAGTGCTCATAATGCAGTCAGTACAGATACTCACAGAGCACAGAGACAGTTAATTCTGCCTTGAAAAATGATGGGAGGTTTTGTAGAGGACCTGACATTTTAGCTGAGTCACCAGGCGGATGAGGGATGAAATCCAAACAGGAAACCCGGTGCGTAAAGACAGAGTGGCATGAGAGAGCTTGTCGGGGTTCTGTGCTGTTTGTATTTTCTTGGCCTCTTTACCCCATCTTTTGGTCAAACCCATAGCTAGCAAGTCACTTAACTCCTCGGGGTCCTAGAGTCCGCATCTGTGTAAAGGACGCAGTTGGATTGCACAGCTGTAAAAAGGTCTGCAAGGTTTTCTCACTCATCCCGTCTCTCCTTTACGGCGGTTCAAGTAGACATTTCTTACACAGATAGCACAGGAATTCTTTAATCTTCTCTCCTCGATCGAAGCACATTTTGAAACATTTCTCAGAGAGGCAGTGTGGCGTCCTCAGCAGAGCATGAGACTGGGGATCACGGATCTGAACTCGAAGCCTCACTTTGTCATGCACTTGCTGTGTGTCTTCCGGAAGACACTTAAGCTCTCTGTAGCTCAGTATCCTCGTCTGTAAAAGGGAGGTAATGGCATTTATCTGCACGGCTCTTTGGAAGACAGTGATAATTGTCATTAATGTGCAGCACAGTGGTAGATACTTATCAGGTTCTCGGTAACTCACAAATGAAGAGATAAAAGTGGCCAATACACAAAGTTTTAAATGTTCAGTGAGGCATAACTGTGTGTGTGTGTGTGTGTGTGTGTGTGTGTGTGTATTAAATGGACCTGGACTTTGAAAATCAGTAATCCCCGGTGTGGGCAGTGTGGATGGCACAGAGACTTTCAGGTAGTGCTGATGAGACTATGAACTGATAATGACATTTCCGGGGGACAGTGTGGCCATTGGAATGTGTCTTTTAGAAATGTTCAAGCCCTTTGACCCAGCAATTCAAAGTCTAAGAATCTATGCTGGGTAGATAATTGATGATGTGAACATGGGGTATAATTAGTATAAAGTTATTCATCATGATGGTATTGGAGTAAAAGGTATTGGGATCAGCACAAATAACCAACAGCAGACAAGTCATTAAGCGAATTAAGCTTGACTCAGATATTTTAATATTACCCAGATATTAAGAATCCGGTTTGGGGAGGATATTTGATGATGTAGGGAAAATGATGACGATAGAATATTTATGTGGAAAAAGCAGCCTACGAAACAGTATGTACAACATGGTCCCAGTTTTGTAAAAGTAAATAACTATCATGCTTAGAAAAGTCACTGGAAGGTAAAACACCAAAATGTGAAAATGATTATCTCTGGGTACTGGAAACACAGGGGGGTTTTATCTTCTTCGGTGCTGCTCTGAATTCTACAGGTTATCTTGCATTGTGCCTGTAATGATATGGAAAAACACTTCCAAAATGAAGAGAAAATATCAGGTTAGAAAGATTACCCAAAAAATCCGGATGCCTCAACTCCAATCAACTTGTAAGAATACTCACGCATCCCACAAGAAAAAGAAGGTTGGAAGGAAATATGTCCAAATCTATTCAGTTATTTTCTCTGGTTCGTGGAATGATGGATTGTTGCCATTTTCTTCTTTGTACTAGTTTGTGTTTTCCGCCTTTTCCATGTTTGGCATATGTTATTTTTATGAGCAGAAAAAGAAAGCTACCACCACAGAAAGCCCACAACAAGACGTTGTCCTGAGTGCTGCGTTACACATGGCCCCCAGTGCTGGCAGCCACCAATAAAACCAGTTAAGTCTGAAGGCCCCGGCTTCTCTTGCCCCACAGCTAGGAATTCATTCGACCGGTGTGCAGAACTGGTACCCACGTTGACCACCTCTGCCTCCTGAATGCACCAAGTGCCATGTTGCAAAAGGCAGAGGGGCAGAGCCAGAGGTGCTGGTGATGGGGCAGATGAGTACGTTTTGCAGGTGTCAGAAATCACAATAGAACCTGTCCTCCATGCCGCAGGGACTGCAGGGCAAGCCTGCTTTTTATGAACGCGTGCTTGCTGATCCAGTAGGTGCCTCTGGCTGGATGCATAGAGCTCTCTGGTGGCCAAGAGGTGTCAACGCAGCAATGTTTGTACTTCAGAACCAAGTCCAAGTTCTACTAGCCAAACCAGAATGTTCAGACACTGCTGCATACTTGCAGATTAAAGTCGAAGACCCCGTAACAGGTAGGAAGACATCGGCCAGCACTATTCCCGTAGTATCTCTAACAAAGAAGGAATCTTCCGTGTCTACCAGCTGGGGTGGGTACCCGCTCTGCCTTCACGCCCGTGTCAAAGGCACTCGGTCCTGCTTGGTTTTGTAATAACTGTTTATTAAATTGTGAGCCATAGCAACTACTGTGTGAGCCTTGATCATGTTGCTTGTCTCACAAGCCCATACTGTGGGAAAGTGTCCTTGTGGGTTGTTTTCCAAGCGGGTCTGGTCTTCATGGCATCACAGAATGTTACAGCTGGAAGGAGCCTTAGAAACAAAGAGACTGAGCTCCAGTAAAGCCAAGTGGCTTAGAGAAACGATTCATTACTGGCTGATCTAAGAATGGAACCCATTCCAACCTTGAGAATTTCGTCCAGCAGCCTCCCCTATTTCCCTCAAGCTGCCTTCATCCCTCAGGTGGCTGACTTGAAACCAACACTAACGCTTCAGATTCCCATTGTTCCTGGGTAGTCTTGTATTTCTCTGTGTTGGCATCACACTGTGTGTGTGTGTGTGTGTGTGTGTGTGTGTGTGTGTGTAGCTATGTATGATCATTAGTCTATGTATGTAACTGTCACTGTATTCCTATTATATCTCTATCATTTGATTTGGGCATATTCCATACCCTCTGCTGTATTGTAAATTCCTTGAAGATAATCTTCTGTGTCTTTTGTATTCCAACATAATACTCTCTAGAGGTGTTGGGACCATTGACACAATTCATGTTACTTTCTTTGTAAGCCATGAATGAAAATAATGTCTGAATCATTTGGGTCCTTAGACTCAGGACTTTGTTTATAGGATATTGTTCTATATTTAACTTCTGTATTGGCACTGGCTTTTAGAGAGGCCTGAAGATTAGTGGAAATTTACCCCCTGGGCATTCTAGAATGTTCCACTGAGAGGTAATTAAGGGGAAGAAAAGGAACAACTTGTACTCCCCAATTGGCGAGCCATTTATTTGGTTATATATTTATTTCTGCTAGAGCAAAAGTGCTTTCAATTTTATTGCACTCTAACATCGTCTCAATAATCACCAGGGTAGCATAGTGATGGTACCTTAGAACTTTGCTGCCCAATTGGTAATATGAGGATAAGCTCTGAAATGCTCTCTGCAGTCAATTTGAATATTCTATCCTTTGATTCGTTTTGACAGTGAGTTTTTAAGAAAAGAGAGAAATACACATAAGAAATCGTTTAAAGTGGGCCTTGTTGGGGGGTTGGCGCTTCGGTGGCTCAGTTGGTTAAACGCCCAATTTCGTGCTCAGGTCATATATTTATATAGTTCATGGTTCGACCCTGTGTCGGGCTCTGTGCTGACAGCTCGGCACCTGGAGCCTGCTTTGGATTCTGTGTCTCCCTCTCTCTCTGCCCCTCCTCCACTCATTCTCTGTCTGTCTCTGTCTGTCTCTCTCTCAAAAATAAACAAACATTAAAAAAAAATTTTTAAGTGGGCCTTGGGATGTGCTGTGCTAGGAAAAGAAATAAAGACCAGCATGGTGAGGGGTTTGGAGCCAGAGCTATAGGGTTTGATTTTTGGCATGGCCAACCTAGGAGGAAGAAAATGGATAGGGGTGTAAATGGGGCAGATGGGCCTTAGATGGTTGTTGAGTATGTGTGATGAGTGTGTAGAGCTTCATTGTAAAGTCCTATCTACTTTAGGGGTTATTTAGAAATGCTCCATTAGAACCTTAGTTCCTCTCTTCAAAAAAAATAATAAGGAAATTCTTAAACTTGGCCAAGGTCATTAAACAAATAAATGGAAAAAAACCAACATAGTTAATACAAGACTATGCTTATTAAAACACAAAGGTTATAATGAGCACAGACCTTGAAGTAGGACATGGGTTTAAATCACATCTTACTCCATTTGTAACCTTGGGTGTCTTTGACCTTCTGTTTTCTCAGCTCTGAAAGAAGGATATAAAGACCCACCTTCCAGAGTTGTCGGGGCTATGAGAAACGAATATGTGTCAAGCACCTAGAACCCTACCTGCCCTTGGTAGACATTTCCTCAAAGTAGTTCCCGCTTTTTTTATATTATTAGTTTACTATTTATTATTAATATTCTAAGTGGATTAAGAATCCCAATGGCTCACTGGGATTAAGAATCCCAGTAGGCTCACTGGGAGGGAACATGTTCGGGAGCAGTCATTCCTTTGGTCCTCAGGCAAACAGGAGCTCCCAGGCCACATGAAGAGGGCCAGCCCACAAGTCCCAATGTTTCGGAACTTGATTTGGGGGCCTCTTCCAGGCAGCAGCAGCAACCTAGTGGGAGAGAACGTCCCATCAAATCCCAAGGGATACCTAGTTTCATTGGGTGTGGGAGTGCAAGGATCCTTTACACAGGAAGGACTTCTAAAACAAATCACTCCTCAGTGTACAACTCACCCCCAAGTCTCCTGCTTCCTCCTCTATCCCAGTGTTCCTCAATTCCCAATGAGAGTGGCCTGTATCTTTCACCGGCAATTCACAGTGAGCTTCTCCCATGGAGTCTGATTTGCTTCTGTATCCCCAATACATGGCTCACAAGGAGGACTGAGGGGTTTTTTTGATGGATGGATGGATGGGAGGAAGGGTGGATGAGTGGGTGGGTGGGTGGGTGGATGGATGACAGAAACTGACCTGAGGTGGGATACTTATGTATCTCTGTGTTCCAACAGTAGGGTTTTGCTTTTGAGTCTTTTTAAGCATCTTGTTGACCTTTTAAGAAAATTCCCACTAATAACCTACTGTATCCCAGATAGTCTACCAGTGAGCACCTGTTGTATACCAATGAGCATCTAGTTTTTATATCATTTAATCCTCACAACACTCTGTGAGGTAGGCCTTGTTAATACCATTTTACAGATGGAGAAATCCACGATCAGAAAGGTTGAAGAACTTGCCCAAGTTCACGTACCATTTATAGCCAAGTCCTTTCCTGTATGTCATGCCATGCAGGCATACCTATCGCACAAACCGTTCATACCAGTGTAGAAGTGAGGAAGAGAGTCACTAGCCCAATACATTTCTGAGAGGCAAGGGTCACTATTCAGAAGAAAATCCGATGGCAAAAGGGAGTTTTCACTTGGATATACATTGGAGGGTGGGTGGCAGATGAGGGGAGGGTGTGGATCCATGGAGGGAGGAAAGAAGTAGCAGGCACTCCTGCAATCCCAGGCTTCTCCTCCAAAGGGAACTCAGTCACGGGTAAGAAGGAGTGAGGCGGGTTGTCCTGTCTCCGTTCTGCTTGGGGCATCCCTGGGATCAATCCACCCCACCTGTCCACAGGGCAACTGCCGCTAAAAAATTCACTGGAGACAGTGAAAGGAGACCAAATGTTTTGCCTGTCCTACCGTCTTTGCTCAGGTTCAGAGAAAGGAGAAGAAACCGAGACGTCGATTCCTGTGCACATGCTTCATTGAGGGAGTGCTCTCAGGAAAAGGGGAGTCAGGGAAGCAGACCAGGGCAAGGGGGTAAGACTGAAGTCTGTCTGTGGTCTCAGCCAGACACTCGCTTTTGACTCATCTCACACAGGAGCAGGAATTGCACCAGAATTGATCCCACCTTGAAGCTAGGGGACCGGCCTTCTGTATCACTGAATCAGTCAGTTATTAGCTATGGGGCTGCCCTTGGGGAAGGGAGCCCAACCTTCTGGGCTAGGTAATTCCCACTGACCCAGGGCATCTCTCCAGAGAAGGAGCGACTGTTGGGTGCTGTTAACAGCCAATACTATAGCATCTGGGGGAGGGGATCCCCGCCCAGGTAAGAGGCCGTGGGTAGGGCATCAACAGTATCCACTGTCCCCACCAAACTACCATCTAGGCCCCTGCTGGCGTGGCATGTATGCAAAATTTCTGCCTGGATTTTGGCCACTGCCCTTCCCATCCGGATGCAGACTGACTTGATGAGTGGAGATAGTCCAACTGAAGTTTCCTTCTTTGAAGGAGAGGGGACACCAAGCAGGGATCCTTCCCATGAGCTTGCCAGTCTAGAGACTTTCCCCGCTCATTCTGTGTTGGCCGTCTACTGCTGGGGTCCCCCTCTGACTCAGTCAAAACTTAACATTCTTGGCAAAGTGTAGCCTAAGGTTTTTACTTTAATGGCAATTATCATGCATCAGCTCCCTTTGATGTAGGACAGCCAACATCATGACGTCTAGGTTATGTTTTCTGTCCTCTGTCCCCAAGTTTTAGTTGTCGTCTTAGTTCACATGTCCCCCCTTCCTGCTAAACTCCCATCCGACACTTCCTTCTCCAGTCCTGTTAATACTTAACCTGAGGTCAAGGTTTCTTTGGGTGAAGAACAATGAAAAAGCCATCAAGCTGGCTTTGAGTGCTAAGGGAGTGAAACCTGGTTATGTGTCTAATTTGAGACATTCCTAAGAGTAGGCTTTTCTTTATGGTCAAGATCGAAAGAAATGAACGGATGTGAGCTTTTTTTTTCTTGCCTTACACATTAAGGATTAGTCATAGGATCATGTTGAAATTATTCGATCCAGAAATAAGTGATTAACATTTAACTTTCTTAATGGGCAATTACTCAACAGCTATGCCAGTGGGTAAATATTTACTCATCATCTATTCCAAGGAGTGAATGTTAACTTGAGTCAAACAGTTACTTGTGTTGGTTCTTTAATAATGGCAAAGTGAATTTTATGTAGCAGTAAGAGCTCCAATTTCCTGCCAAGTAAGAATTGACTGAAGGATGTTCAGAGCTCTGAGCCGGGCTTAAATTACAGATAATTTACTCACCTACTCACCCACTCAAAAAAAAGCAAAAAACAAAAAAACCAAAAAAAAAACAAAAACAAAAACGCACCACCAACAACAAAAAACACTGGCGATCTGTTATACTCACCACTATGTATTGAAATCTGGCAGCCCCGAATCTCAGAAAGTCAAATATAATAAATCAACTCCGTTTCTCAGTCCGTAGGTCTGTCAGCCTCTGTTTACCACAAAGCTGCCTGTTTCTTGTCATTAATTCCGATACCCTCAACGTGCCCCATGGACACACAGAGCATATGGCCTGAAGACTCAGTTAAGAGAAAATCGGGTACCATCTCTGAGAGTTTCAGTTCACTTCCAACCAGCACGTTTTTACCAACAGGCAGGAAGTCGATTTAAAAGTTGAAACATGAACCAAGGTTGGAGGTTGAGGGTCAGAATATGGGACGTGGATGCAAATACTTCAGGTGTGGTCTACACGCAGACAGGTCAAAGATGTTTTCCATGGGGAACCAGTGAGAGAGAGGGCTGGCGTTGTCCAGGCTTGTAGAAAGAAGTTTGAGAGGCTGGAACTTGGCATGTGCATCAGGGCAGGCTAACTGCTGTATCAACCGCCCCAAGTCTCAGGCCTTCACACAAATTAAGTTTATTTCTTGCTCATGTCACATTCCAAGAGGAGGGGACCTGTGTTCTGCAGGCGTTCAGAAACGCAAACTCCTTCCGGCAGATGAGGCCAAAACACACACACACACACACACACACACACACACACACACACACACACACAGACACACACCCAAAAACCAAAAAACCCAAAACCATAGAGCATGGAGAATAGCGTGGCAAGTTTGATGGGCACCTCCATAGTCTGGCTGGCGCTGCCACATGACCCCACAAGCGTGCAAAGGAGGCTGGGAAATCCGTGTGCCCAAGACATGGAAGGATATGGTTTCGCGTCGAGCTAGCCGGTCTGCCACCCGTGGCTCGGGGCACGCGACACTCTTCATCTGTTCTTTGGCGAGCGTGTGGAAAAGAGCTAGCGAAGGAGCGACAAAGAAGACAGGCAGGAAGCTAGTTAAAAGTCAGTGGGGCTACTCTGGTGGGGGGGGGGTTGCTGAGTTAGATTCACTTCTAACGGGGGATAAAAATGGATGTCCTTTGGGTTGGTTTTGTTGCGGCCCAGGCTTTAGAGGGTGAGCTCAGCTCACTGGAGCAGAGGACTCGATGAGAGGGAAGGTGTGCTTTGCCTGGGGCCCCCGGCTGCTCAGAAAGTGGGGGGGGGGGAGCGGGTCGCAGCCTGCCACGGACACCTGATTGTGGGGACTCTGGAGGAGGCCTGTAAGGGGGGGGGGTTCCTCGTCCGCCAGGGGTGTTCAGGGGAGAACAGACTCGGCGGAGAGAGGGTGCCGCGGTGTGCACGGGCTCCATTCTGGAAGGTAGGACGCTCCTGCTCTCTGTTCTGTTGCTTCCCCTCTCCGGCCTGTGAAGGCAGCCCCGGCCCGGCGGGCCGTGTTTGGAGGAGCCCCTCGATGGGAGGGAAGGTTCCGGCAGGGAGCTGGAGGAAAAGCGAGGGCCCAGGGCCTGCCCCAGCCGGCAGGTAGCGTCAGGGGCCTCCGGCCTGGCCTGGCATGGCGCCTGGTGCGGCTCCTGACTGAATCGCGCTCTCCTCCCCAGCGATTCCCACAGGCCCTCTGGGCGGACTCTTTTGTGGCAGTTTCTGGCAGTCCCAAACGTGGCTCGTTGTCAAGCCTCTGGACCGGTGCCCGGGAGCCTGTTGGAAGTCCAGACTCCCAGTCAAGAATGAATTGGCCAAGCGCCAAGATAATATTTTCCCTTATAATCAAGAACTCTGCCTAGGAAATAAGTTCAACTCCCTTCTTATTTTCTTAACTGTTCTTCGGTCTCCTTTTAGAGTAGCCATTATTAAAAGATCAGTTTTACGTGCATCCCCCCCCACGCACACACAGAAATGGCCTCATTTATGTAGCAAACGCTTATATGGCACCGACTCTGGGCCTTACGCTCTTCTAAGTATTGCAGAAATATTAACTATTCGATCTTCCCAACGACCCCAGGACATAGGCACTGTTATCATCCCCACTTTACAGATGAGGACGTAGAGGTAGAAAAGGCGTAAGGGCTTACCTGGGGTCAGGCAGCGTATAGGCGGTAACCGTGGGATTCGGACCGAGGCTGTCTAGTTGGGTAACCCCACTAGGCTGGTTCGTTCTATATTCTTTCCCCAGCGAAATCATCAGTTGCTTTTGTAGAAACTGCCGTGACCTACCTCCGCGCAGAAAAAGGCACAAATGCTGAGTATACAGCTCAGTGAATTTTCACAGACGGAACACGCCCACGTGCCCGGAACCCTGCCCCAAGCAGATTATCACCGGCCCCAGAAAAGCTCTTTCACCTCTGCCCCCACCTTTTGCCCTTATCCTGGCTTTTATTGGCACGGATTACTTGGAACCGTTTACAAGTAGAATCACACGACGTGCCTTCTTCTGTGTGTCCTTTCTTTCCCTCCGTGTTACCTTTGTTGCCGCACATACTTCAGGTTTCTTTCTTTGCGCTGCTGTGCAATATCTCAGTCTGGGAACATACCACAATCGACTTGGCGGTTGTTGTTTTTTAATTGACGGGCATTTTGCTAAGACCCAGTCTGGAATGGTTATGAATAGTGAGTGCGGCTCCGTATGCGTCTTTCGGTGAGCTCCCGGACCTGTTTCTGTTGGGTATACACTCAGAAGTGCAAAACCGTAGCGAACGCAAATATGTAGCCTTAGTGGGTCCTGCCAGGCAGTTTTAGAAAGTGGGCATCCCAGCTTACAGTCCCATCAGCAGTGTGGGGGACTTCTTGGTGCTGCTCAGTCTTGCCAACACTTGGAACTTTCTTTTTACTTTAAGGCATTCTGGTGGGTAGCATGTATCATAGTTTGTTTGTTTGTTTTAAATAGCCTACTCGGGGGGCGCCTGGGTGGCTCAGTCGGTTAAGCGTCCGACTTCGGCTCAGGTCACGATCTCGCGGTGCGTGAGTTCGAGCCCCGCGTCGGGCTCGGGGCTGATGGCTCAGAGCCTGGAGCCTGCTTCCGATTCTGTGTCTCCCTCTCTCTCTCAAAAATAAATAAACAATTAAAAAAAAAGAGCCTATTTTTAGAAGGGTCTTTAGACTTACAGAGAAATTGAGAGGATGGTACAGAGAGCCCCCACATACCGTGCACCCCTTTTCCCCCAGTATGAACACCTTACGTTCGAACGGTAGCTTGTTAGAATTAGCGAAGCAATACTGATAGATTTCCACTCGTGTACTGCTCGTTAAACAGCAAGCACGCTGGAGGAACTAATGACACTGTCCGCGTCTCCTCCCCTTGTCGCATCGAAGACCGTTGGGGAACAGCTTCGCAGTCGGTTTATTCAGACGGACCAGGGCTGGGGTGATGACTCCAGGGCAGTCCTTTGCTTAATAAAGTCAAACCCACCGGATGATGTGGGGACGTCGTGACCTGGTGTAAACCTTTGTGATCGTCATTCTCGATCAGGCGTTCTCCAGATGTGGCCCAAAGCAGCACACGGGGCTCCGGTCAAAATGCCAGTTCTTGGGCCACATCCCACACGAAGAATCAAAACCTCTGGGGCTGGAGGGCAAGAATGTGCCTTGTGAGCAAGAGACTTCAGATGGTTCTAATGCACCCTAAATAGCCTGTTCTAGACATAGAAAGGCGACCCAGTAAATAGTGCCTCGAATATTTTAAATCCAGGAGGCATTCGTTTTCCAGGCTGGGCATCTAGCCCTGATACTCATTTAGTTCACACTCTCCTTATTTTCGTACAATAAAAGCTCATGGGCTGGGGTGCCTGGGAGGGCTCAGTGAGTTAAGTGTTTACTTTGTCTCAGGTCATGATCTCGCCGTTTGTGAGTTCGAGCCCCGCGTCAGGCTCTGTGCTGACAGCTCAGAGCCTGGAGCCTGCTTTGAATTCTGTGTCTCCCTCTCTCTCTGCCCCTCCCCCCCCCCAGAAATAAATAAACATTAAAAAAGAAAAAGCTCATGGGCCAAAAGGCAGCCTGTTAATACCAGAGCCCTAAGGAGGATGACTCTTGAGTTAGGTTTCCCAAGACCTTGACGAAAAAAGATTGCACTGGAAAACATAAATGATGCGGCTGGTCCCCCGTGGGTAAGGAAGCTGAGACAGAGAGTTTTAGGGCTCTTGGTCCCCTTGGAATCTCAAAAGGAACTTTAATGTCAAAGAGGGTGTGGAGGACAGCAGGAAGAGATCAGTGTGTAAAATATTCCAATGGCAAATTCCAGAAAAGCAGCAGTCAGAGCTAAATGGGACAAAGAGACAATACACATTAATTTAAGACGACGTTGTCAATTTAGTGGCATGTTTATTGAAATAGCCCTTCATGTTCTAAAAAAAGCACTGGGGTACAGACCTCTGAATCCCTGCAGGAAACTACAAATTCCTGGGAGGGAACAGCAGCCCTAGTCCTGACTTTAATAACAAAAGGCAATTATTTTTAGTATTTTCCAGTAATCTCAGCTGTCTGGTATTGTCAGACTCTATTCATGGACAGCTGGAATGTAGAGTGCATTGAGTGAATGGGGAGGGGAGGAGGGAGGGAGGAAAGGAGGGAGGCATAAAAGAGGAAAAGAGACAGGAGAGAGCAAGAAGGAGAACATGAGTGGGAGCTTACAAGCTTTTTCACTCTGGTATATTATCCGGCATGATGGGCCCCAAGGCAAAAGTGCCAGTCATGTAATAATAAATGCCAAGATCAAACCTCCAGGAACAAATATAAAGGGACTCGGAAACAAGCCATTTGTCAGACCGGTTTTGGGGTACAGGGAAGTATAAAGCAACTAGAGAGAAAGTAGGTCAGTGATAGATTCTGGTGGAAACACCTGGGAAACCATCGCGGCTGCTCGTGTTGTAACTAATTAAGAGGTGGTGAAACCACGACACTTGGTGGCGTTGGAGGGGATGCGGGGGGGGGGGGGGTGGGGGGTGGGTCGCAGAGGAATGGAATTAATTTTTTCATTTATTTCATTTTAATTAATGGAATTAATTTCTTAAAGCTGCTTGGAAAATCCCAACTTGTAGCCTCAGCAGATCTGGTGGCTGAACAGCACGGTGAGGCGATCACGCTGGAAAAATCATAAAGAAGCGGGAAGTTGTGCAGTGGACACGGTCTGTCATGGGGGAGGGGGTGGCTCGGCACAGGCTTGCCGATTGCAGGCCAGAAAATGAACACCGGTCCCCTCCCAACGTACAGAGTAAACCCTGAACACAAGTACTGAAGGGCCCTGGGCACAGCAGAATTGTTTGCCACAGGCAGCGTGCATGTCTGGAGTCAAGATAAACGGGTTTGATGGTGGAAAGGAGCAGTTGTCCTAAACATTACACAATGGTTGGATGAGGAAGGACAACGTGGTCTAGAGCTCCAGCAGTCTTACGGAGATCCCTAAGTGGCCCAAATGGATAACTGATAGAAATATTTCAGCCAGGGAGGAACACAACTGCTTGTTTTTTAAGGGTTTGCTGTGTTAACTGGTACTTCAGCTGACCTTACCCTCATATTCTGGGAACAGAGCGACAAGCCGTAAGCTCTTTTTAGCACCGTGAGAGAGATCAGCTTCTTTTACGGAAAAGGAAACTTAAACTCAGAGGCGTTAAGTCACTGTCTAAAGTCACAAAGCTTATTAAAAAACAACCCAAATCAAGTTTCCAACTGCTGTTATTTAACCTTGAGAGTTGCTTTCCATCAGTTCTCTTATAAAGTAGACTTGACCTGCAAATGTGAGCTGTCCCCGAATGCCAGGAAGGAAACAGGACCAACACCATAGTCCTCTTGGGAAGCTTAAGGCTATTGGCTAGGACAGCAAACACGATTCCTTTTTCTAAACAATGCAAGCTGGGATATTCTCTCTCTCTCCCTCTCCCTCTCCCTCTCCCTCTCCCTCTCCCTCTCCCACTCCCTCTCCCAATCCCTCTCCCAATCCCTCTCCCAATCCCTCTCCCTCTCCCTTTCCCTCTCCCTCTCTCCCCCCCCTCCCCTCCCCCTGCCTCCCTCCCTCCCCTACTCCCTGTCTATCCCCACACCTCCCCTCCTCTCTTTCCTCCTCTCTCCCCCTCTGACACACACACACACACACACACACACACACACACACACACACACACAATCCAATCTGTGTGATTCTCAAGGGGTTCCTTGGTGCACTAATGGATAATATGAGAAATCATGTGAAATCTTCCCAAGGAAAGCATTCTGAATGCTTGGAAATGGTAACACAGAGAAGGGCTGGAGAGTCACAGCTTCCTTCCACCCGGGCCCCTGGTCTTTGGTAGTAACTAAAGATGCCTGCTGTCATTCATCAGTAAGTGAGTTAAGTAGGCTTCTGAGGAAGATGCCCTCAGATGCTCACCTGAAGATGGCCCGACGCAAGTCTAAGAAAGTGGGCTCTGGAAGGTGCCAGCAAAGACGCCGGTAGAGCAAGGCGGTATATTTGCGGCAGACCGGGGAGGAGATCTCCTGGTGAGGTGGCTGTGGCCTTGCGCGGAAAGCACGAGGAGTGGCCCCGCGTGGCTGCTGCGCCTCCCTGCCGCTTGCCTGAGCAAGTCAACCTTTACCTTTCTCTCTCTGAGAACAGCGTTTAAGGAGAGACAAAAGTTCAAAGGTAGAAGAAAATCCTTTGCACCTCTTTAAGTGGGGTTTCTTCCGTGTGGGGGGTCCCTTAGAACACAAGGCTGTTTGGCAACAATCTAGTTACTGTTAACATGATAAACTGATTAGACTCATTTCCATTCTTCCATACATGCACTGAACACACACTTGCACGTCTTTTCTGAGGAATTTAGCATCAGTGATTTCAGGCTTGGGGGTTTAAATCAAGATAAACTACTTTCCTTCTTTCCGAGGAGCAGGATTCAAGAAATATGTCGGCCAAGTGCCAGAACAATCTCAGACAAAACATGCTGGCTTCACTCGGGGACATTGAATTGATACTTGTAACCATTTCAAACTTCTCTCGAAGATATTTCAGAGCTCAGAAAATAGAACAAAAGGAATTTGCATTCTTTTTTTCTCTTTCCAGAGTCCACAGCTTCTCACGAATGCCTGCCAAACCAAGTATATAGTTAGACATTTATTCAGTCATTCGCATTGCCATTATTAATGGTTCAAACAAAGAGCATAATAAAATACAGTTATAAGTGCTAAAAGATGTTTCTGTGACTTCACACCACGGCTCAACCACCACCCTAATGGTACTGCTCCAATGGCCAAGTCATTAAGCCTCTTTAGTCTTCACTCTGATTGACACCCAAAGCTACAGTGGCAGTCAGAGAGGGGCACAGAGTTTAATGAGCTACTAGAACTTTCTTTGCCCAAGCCCATGGGTGGGACTCATGGCCCAAGAGGAAAAGAAATCAGCCTGGTTTCAGTGACCTCTCATTGAAGACTGTGGACTCCTTAAAGGCCATGAATTTGCCTCTTCAAGGACCTATTGTCACCATCCCACATCATTCTACTCTGGGACCTTAAGAACGTCACTTAGGCAATATTTGTGTCCTGATAATGAAGAATTGTTAATATGATTTTTAGCAATAGAGTTAAAAGTTATTGATCAAGGTAGAAAGAGGGTACAAATATGAGATCCTTATATCAAATGGGAGACAAGTTAAGGGTGCTGTGCCACCACTTTAGTAAAACATTTCCCAAGCTATGTAGGTTCCTTGGGAAATAGTAGGTCACACACATACATTTCTGTGGTCAAAAAGGTTTGAGAAAACTGGATGAGGCGCACACACACACACACACACACACACACACACACACACACGTTTCTTTACTGCAGAACCTATCAGAGCCTTTAATATCCTGAAATACATTGTGATTCTCTGCATGAGGTAGTTCCCAAATTCATTTGACCATAGAGCTCTATTAACACATGTGGGTCTTGGATTCCATGAAACATATTTCAGGACGTGCTATTTTAGAAAGCCAATTTTCTGTAAGGGTGATCCTTTATAGCACAGGCAGGCTCTGCCTCCAGCAATAATTTCTGGGGCTTCTCAGTGGGAGGAAGGGGGGAAGGAATTGGGGAGAGAGGGTGATCAGGTATACGAATCAGCAAGCAAGGTCTTGAACTCCTTGAGGCCAGGACTCCGGGAGGACTCCTTGAGGTCGCTCTCACCAGCATCTAGCAGAAGTGTTTGATACTTGATTGTTGAGCAAATGGATTCATGAATGCTTTGTCCAAAGTTGAGTTAAGCCAAGCACCGGCTGATCCTGATTATCCTTTGACTTGGGGCCGCATGAGGATTTAAAATGCATCCTGAAGGTTTGGGACCCCTTATACTAGATAAATGACCAAATCAAGTGAAGAACTATCAGAACTGGCTCACCCTGGACATCCCAGAGCTGTAGCCTCCCCCCAGTGAAATCCTCAAGAGTGATTTTGGTTGGGGCAGGAGATGCCTGGTGCCTCCCCGTTCGAGTTGAGAATGACGAAAGCATGTCTGGTTACATTTTGAGGCGGGCTTTGAGGCCAGTACAGGGGCTGTTCTCTCTGCATCTATGCTGATACAACTGCCACTGGTTCTTAGATGCACATCGTGACACATCAGCGTGTCAGTTGTGAGCTCAAGTTGTAAGCGTCACGTGCTTTGTTATTAGTGACAGTCATTTGGGAACGATTGACTTTTAAATATAAATTAGGGTGGGTTTAAGGCTACAGCTAACCTCGCTCTCATCCCATTTTGATAGGCTTTCTTGAGTGAGAGAGAAAACAGCTTGCTTACTGGGAACTGTGCATGCATGCACAGTCCGTTATGAGTATCCTATTGGAACAGAACAAAATGCGGGCGCCGTGTCAGAGGTTAGGAGAGTGTATCTTCCAAGCAAATGCCCAATCCGCAAAGTAGGTAAAGAGCCTGTCTGAAGACCCTGAACTGCAGATCAGCGAATAACCCGGTTAACTTAGATTTCCTTCTCTTTCTTTGGGGTCCGTGACGTTTTCCCAGGAGCGTGACGCATGATGCTTCGTCACCATGGGTCAGCCATCCCGACACCTGTAGCATGAAGAGTCCTAAAGACCTCTCGGCCTTTCCCTCGCACACTTAGCCCTACCCCGGTCCTAATCATTCATTGCCAAGGAGGCCCCATTCCCGTTAGGGTTTGCAATGGCCGCTTTTTGCCTTCAGGCCCGGGTTGGCGTCTAGCCTCTCGGCATTCCATCCAGTCCCTGCGCTCAACTCGCAGGGCTGGGCAGGCCTGCTTCCACGGAAGAGTTGGTCACTGCTGGCGTGTGGGTAAAGGGTTAACATCACCCCTTCCCCTTCTCTGTGGAAATCTGTCCTTGTGTTAACTTTCCAGCTCTGTTGCCCTGGAAACCTGGTGGAGGTGGAATGTCAGCTGTGTTACCAGGCAATATTGCTTATAGTAAAAATGACCCAATTGTTAAATTGCTTCTGGTGCAGCAGCATTGTAAATGAGTCTAAACACCTGGCAGGAAGCCACAGCCTTGGGGTTCCCTGAGTGTGGGACTCTGGGTACTGGCATGTCCCTTATGGGGCCCCTGGAGACGGCAGTTGGTCACAAGAGATGTTAGCTCCTGTGGGGCAGGGGGCTTCTCAGCCAGGACGGGCCCTGTACTCTCTGATGTGCATCTTGTCTGTTTGCACCTAAGCTGCCACTTAGGGGGCCCCTAGACAGCGAGTGGGCTCCTGTAAGGACCCCCAGCGGAGGAGGGATGCCCCAAGCTGCCCTTCTGGCTGGTGGTGGTTCCTAGCTAGTTTCCTTCTAAGTAGACTCCCACCATGGTGGCCTGTGCTAGTCCTGGAAGTCAAAATGTTGTGTTGAACCGCTGGAGGCCCCCAGTGGACGTCGGAGTCGCGAAAGGGAGGGTGGGCATGCTCCCTGCGCTTTGCGGAGCTGACGTGACATGTTGTCTAACCGGCCAGTTGCAGGACCCATACTGGTCTGGCCTTTCAAATCCCAGTTCATGGAGAGTCCTTTCTCCGTCATTGGAAGCTAGTCAAAGTCCGCTTCCATTAAAAACAATCCTGTTGATTTCTCTTTCTCAAACAGAAGTGACCAGCTGGAGGGGCCAAAAAGGATTTCCACTCTCAAGTTTTCCAAAAGTTGTATGTTTCCCATTGGTGGGGTTGGTCATTCTGCTTTTAAATCCCTCAAATTCCTCGCATTCCCGGAAGCGTCCTGACATCCATGCTTCAGACGGCTGGAGCAGATTTTCCACATTTCATTTCATTCGGTGTAGTCTGTTCTGCTGCTCTTAGTGGGCTCGCTGGCCACGGTTCATGGTGAGACTCCTCCTTGAGCAGGATGGACTTGGCAGGAAGAGTTCGACAGCTATTTATCGAGTGCTTCTCATGAGCCTGGAGCTGCTCCAAGTGCTTTGCGTGTACTGACAGGTAAACGGCCCTATGAGGTAGGGACTATTATTTATTATCTTCATCTTCAAGGTGAGGCAACTGAGGCACAGAGCAGGTTGAATGACTTCCCCAGGGCCACACAGTTCATAAGGGACAGAGCCAGTGTTCACGCCCCGAGAGCTGAGTTTTCAACCCCTATGGCAGACCGCCTCTCTGAGTCTCCTCATGAAGATGGGATTTTGCCCGGCCTCGGGGAGTGGAGGGCTGACGCCGTTTGAGTGTCCTGGGTGTGCGTGGTGGATCCAGAGAACAGCTTCCCACCAACCGAGCAAGAAGTGGAGGATGTTTTAGCGTTCCGCCTTGTAGCAGAAAATGGAGACACACACCCCTTTGGGACCATTCATCCACCAAGCACTCACTAAGCACCGGCTCTTAAGCACTCCAGTGGCTGTGAAGGATACGACATTGAACCACAGGGCCCCAATTGCCTGCCTGTGAGGAGTTTCTATTCTGGTGTGTGTCCTGACCCACAAAGCAAGGAAGGGGAGAATCAGGGATAGGGAAATAAATAGAAAAGCAGAGAAAGAGGAGGAAGGAGGCATGTTCCAGAATTTTCCGTTACTCCCCCCTGATAAGGAGTTTTCTGTTTCCCAGCATGACTCTCCCCCACTCCCACCCCCTGGGCCAAACAAAGTCAAATCACTGATAATATTGCCCAATAGAACTGTCTGTGATGACGGAAGTGTTCTATAACTGTGCTGTTCAATAGGGTAGCCCCTAGCTATATGTGGCTATTGAGCACTTGAAATGTTGCTGGTGTAAGGAACTGAATTTTAAATTGTACTTAATTTTAATGAACTAAAATTTCAATATAAGCAGCCACATGTGACAGTGGCTTCTGTAGCAGATTATATGGCCCTAGAACTTTCCTACCCTATACATGACATCAAGCACCCTCTTCCCCAGTGTGGTCCAGATTATTCTAAATTCCTAAATTTCACTAGGAAAAGTTTGAATAGGTGGCCAGTGCTGCAGCTTTCAAATGTGCCCGGTTGGATTAAAACCTAAATCCATGAACATGGGCCACAAAACCCCAAATTCAGTCTATCTCTTCAGAGTTGAATTTCTTCCCACTACTACTTACTTTGAACACATTTCCAGGTAGCTAAGTAAAACAGGAGCTGCTTAAATATCTTTTTTTTTTTTTACATGCAAGTAGGAGGTAAGAGAAAGGGCAGGAGGGGAGTAAAAGAAAGGTCGATATTGTAGCATCGTACCAATCTTTGTTTCTAAATCTCAGCAGCCTTGAAAGAGAACATTAAGATATCTTTTACTTTCTGGCCTGGCTTTGCAGAGAGAGGGAGACATAAATGAAAGCCCGCTTTGTATGGCTGTACTGTGACTACAGAGACAATGAAGAGACTTTTTTGGGATATAAGTTTGTGTGTGTGTGTGTGTGTGTGTGTGTGTGTGCACGCGCGCGCACGCACGCATTGAAGCCCTCATGGGTACAAAGCAATCTCACAATTAGCTACTGTTCACCTTCTTGGCTCCCGTCTTTGTAAAAATAATTATGATAGTAACTTTTTTTTTTTTTTTTTTTTTTTTTTTTTAGTCTGCTGTCTATCCTCAGGGCAATGTCTTGGATCCTGAAGGATTTAACAAACAATACCCAAAGCCTCAGGCCCTAGCTGACCTAATGAGCTTGAAACTTGAGCAGTTTTTAAAGACTGGATCACATATGCAACACTCTTGTCTAGAAGTCCTGGCTTTTGCGCGGGCAAGGTTGATGAGTTGGGATGCACTGGCCCAGCCAGGAATCCGTTTGACTGGTCAGTGCCCACGGTATACAGCTGCTAAATATTTTGAATATCACCCCTGAATATTGTGGCTGTGGCAGGCCTGCAGGAAATGAAATTATTTCCATGAGAAAGCACTTAGCCATCCCTTTATTGATTTATTTAACACCAAATTGAGTCAGACGGTGAGGGAGACAGATACGCAAACAAATACCTTATGGAAAAAGTTGAGCTGATGCTAAGACAGAAGTGGTTTTAAAAAGCTGTGGGAGGCCAGAGGAGGATGTCATTCTTTGACGTGGGGATACAAGGGAAATTTGAAGAAGAAAATGATATTTGATCTGGGTCTTGAAAGGTGAGTAGAAGTTCACTAAGACACGGGGCATTCTAGGTAGAGGGTGCAGTAAAGCCACAAGGTGTGCCATGCCACAGAGAGGAATGACAAGTGTCATGTGTTTGGAGCACAGACTTTGGGTAGTGATGGTCGAAATGAGTCTGACAGGAGATGGAGTGGGGGGATCTCTGTGGGTGTCATTCTCAAGTGCTTTGAATGCCATGCCAGAAGTAGACTTAATTCTATAAGCAACAGGGAGCCAATCAAGTTGACTTTAGCATGTAACTGATAGCGGGGTTTGATCTGGAGGAAGATGACATTTATAGCCATGTGGCAGAGTGACCGGAGGGGAGAAATGGACCCGTGTCAGGGAAACCAGCAAGGTGGGAACAGTTATCATGAGAGTTAAGGGGACCATCGGCCTATGGCAGTAGCTGAGGCAATGGAACAAAAGGAATGGTTGGAGACGAGAGGCACCATGAGGTAGGGTCCATTATTAGTTAGTTACCAGATGTGGAAGACAGGGAGGAGACGAGCTTGATTCTGAGGGTTCTAGCTCAGCGGACCTTCTTAACTAAGAGGCAGTAGCCTTGGGTGGAAATGGGATGTATCACTCTGGGCAGGAGACTTTGGAGGTGCTTGTCCCAGAAGATAGTTGGAAATCCATGAGCATATTATTCCAGCCCTACAGGTGGGCATATGAGGCTTCTTTCTTTCTTTTGGTTCTTTCTGAGTTGTTAATGATCAGTTCCATTCAATTGACTTTCCTTATTTGTGACCCCATCAGGTAATCCAACACCCATGCTGACTGCAGAGTTTCTTACCTAAGCAACCGCCTGGCTGCAAGGGGGCTCCTGTGGAAGCTGGATTACACAGGAAGCACGTTGCTTTTAGCTGAATTGTACAAAACAGTTCTATAAAAGTGGGGCAAGGAAAAAAGAACAAGTATAAAATAAAACAAATCATTACAAGAATATTACCAAAACACAATTCTTTACTTGCAGCATGAGTGATGTCATCGGCTGCCCAGGACTAATTAACACACAATGAAACAAAACAAGCATGATTAATGAACATGTGTAGCTACCCACTTTGTTCTCATTGAAAAGGATACTTAAATGAGTTTAAGGAGGCAGAATTCTTATTTGTTCATTTCGGGTGGTTTTTGGTGGGAGTCTGATGGACATCTGGAGGGATTAATACCCCTCCAAGCCATCCTTTGGTGCCACCATGATAATGATAAAGGCTTCATTCCAATATCAGGCTGAACAATTTACCCTCTAACATCCAGATTTATCAATTTGTGGCCGCACTGCTTCTTGAAGATCCTGTTTCGACGACAGAGATTTAGCTACTGGAGCTTTGCTTGTTTCTATTGGGTTGGATTCTACATCTCTTGAACCATTTGTTTCATGAATCATTCACAGGATATAGCCAAAGTAATGTAACTTTGTCCCCCTTTATTAAGGCTTTTATCCCCCCTTGCCTAGGCAGAGATAACACTTGCCTGTGGAAGGCTGTGAGAAGTCATTGTATGCAGTGAATTTAGATACCTTTGTGGGTTTGTGATCTGTAAACCCCACTCCGCAGAATCACATAGATCTGTAACCACTGCTCATGTATGAACTTGGATGAAGTCTGCTAAAGATTACAGCAGATTTGCCCACTTAGAAACTTTTACTGGCTACTGTTTTGTTTCAGGATGGCTGGCGGAACCACAAATTGAGCTTAAGATGTATCTTGAAACCCTTTAGCCATGCCCCACATTTGATCAGAATCAGTCAACTCCTTTGAAAGTTATCGTGAAACAAATAGGGGAGATAAAAGCAAAATGCTGAGTGGCTGAGGTGAAACAGACCCCTTGTTTTGGTTGGTTATTTGATCTCAAACCATATCCTGTCATTAGGCACATTGTCAGATTTAAGAACTAATTCCAGACTTCCATTTATATGGGGGAAGCCAGCGAACACAATAGAGGGGAGGGGGAAATCCGCACAAATTTGTTGGATTCCTTCCCACCCTCCATTTTCCTTTTCCTTCTTCTAGAGGCATCTCACCTGCGCTTAGTCTCAAGGCTGCGCCTGCAGTGAGGCTCCCGGGGACTTAGCTCAGTGGGCAAACTGTGTTCTTTCATAGCTCATGGATTTTAGCCCTTCCATTGCTAAAATATATCGTTTGATTCCCTGGTTTAAAAAAAAAAATATTGAGGGGCACCTGGGTGGCTCAGTCGGTTAAGCGTATGACTTCGACTTCGCCTCGGGTCATGATCTCGCCGTTTGTGAGTTCGAGCCCTGCATCAGGCTCTGTGCTGACAGCTAAGAGCCTAGAGCCTGCTTCGGATTCTGTGTCTCCCTCTCTGCCTCTCCCTTGCTTGCACTCTGTCTCTCTCTCTCTCTCTCTCTCTCTCTCTCTCTCTCAAAAATAAATAAACATTAAATTTTTAAGTTGAGGGGAAGAACTATCAGAAAGAAACATTTTTTAAAGTTTCTTTTTTAACTTAATAGAAGCTTGACTGGCTTTTTTGTAATGACGTTGGCTAGCAATGTTAGTTCCATTTACATTCCCATTCATTGGGAATTTAGGGAAGACTGTGGGGCAGAATTCTCAAACTTTCAATATTTTCAGCAAACTAACAAGAGCCAAGTTATCCATACCCAGATAGAAGAAAGTGAGTTGTTAGGAGGTAAGGTTAAGTTCAGAACTATTATTTTACCAGCAGAGAGCGCTTCTCTTTGTTTCTGTCCGAATGTGTAGAGCGTGTGTCTCCTTGGGAGTGAAAGCCAGGCTTTTCAAATCCAGACTCTCCAGCCATCAAGCCAGGACCCTTGGAAGATTTGTGTGTTCTCGACGAGTATAGACACAGCCAGTTAGATAGAGAACCGTCAGGGAAACAAACGAGGTAAATCTCAGTTGCTGTTCGGATTCTGTGCGTTTGACGTAAACCTGAATTTAACATTCCAGGAAGCGTAAGTGCATGTTTTGGTCAGATTCAACAACAGTTTCTTGTAGGATTGCCGCCCACCAGCCTTCTATTATGAAAGATTTCAAACATACAACATGGTTTTTCCAAAGTACCCAGCCTCACCTACGTGGAACACGTAGCAAGCAGGAAATCGAATCTGACGGATTCAGACACCACGTTTACCTTGCATATTTCCCCAGGAATTGTAGGTGCTTTTCAGTGAAAATGGGGTTGTTCATGTTGTTGAAATAGACATGGCTTTTTGGGACTTTGAGCACCGCATGCTTGAGACCTGTCCTCTCCTGCCCCCTCCCTCAGGTTCTGCCAATCATCCCTCCACGCCCCCACTTTCCAGACCCCAGATTCCAGAGTCACCTTTGGTGGTCCCTGTCCTTTTCTTCCTCATCCAGCCGAGTCTTTAACAGGTCTTCCTTAGAGGCAGCTCTCCCAGCCTTCTGGGCTCCACTGTCCCACTGACCCCAAATGGGCTTTTTTTTTTTTTCCTGTGCCAGACCCTCGCAAAGCACTTGTTACACGTTGTCACATTTAATCCTCCCAGCACTCCAACAACGAAGGCCGTCACTATCCCCATTTTGCCGGTGGGAAAACAGCTGTATTACTTTGTGCCCAGATTTCATGCTGTTCTCCACTGCACCCTGGAAATGCCTTGGGTCATCCCCATTTCTGGGCCTTGGTTTCCCATGCTCCGTGAGCCTTCCTCTTCTCTCTGCCCATGGACATTCTGTTTCTCTAGGCCAGCCCTGGCTTCCACAGCCGGAAGTGGTCTCTCCGTAAATTGTAGCCCTAACTGCCTGTCCCGCTCCCTTGGCTGCCCTCAAACACAACCTTGCAAGTCATTTTCTTCCCCAGCGCCTGCCTTCTCTCCCAAACTGGATTGCGTCCCCTTGTCTGGCTGTGTATAATCGGTGTGCTGTAGAAAGGCAGTGACTGATTCTTGTTCAGAGGTAACCACGGTGGGCGTGGCTGTCCCCGCACACCTCACGGTAGTGCTGCGGGAACCAACAGCGTGGGCACTAAGGGGCGGCGAGCGGCGGGCCCTCGGTGTCTGCCTGCGCCGCGGTGTTGCAGACCTTCCGGGTGCGGGGGTCACGATCTGAAGGGCCTTTTTACTGAACTCGCCCAGATTCAGTATATTTGGGGGCCTGGCTCCATTTCCTTTAGACCCTCCACTTGTTCTGATTGTCACAACGTTTTGAACGAGAGCTCTTTCCTTCCAACTTTACCTGTGACGAAAGCAGCATTTTTCAGCCCCCTTTCTTGACCTGAGAAACAGTTTCTGAAATGGCAGCCGCAGGGGAGAAACAGTCCTTGGCGTCTGACTTCCATCTGCTTCCACCTTTCGAGCACACTTCCACTTCCGGTGTCCTAATTTCCCATAAGAGAACGGCCCTTCCCCTCCGCAGTACCTTTGCTTCATTTGGTTCCTCTCAAGACGGACTGTTAAAGACATAGTTTCAATCCACTATGGCAGCGGGATAAATACTGAAGAGTGCACGCAGTGAGGCTCTAAGGGATTTGCACTTTGGATAATGGTCGACTGGATCTTTCTGACCGATGGGGTCTAGCGAAGACAACTGAAACTAACGGGTAAAGTACAAGGAAGCGTCAGATGCATCAGCTCCTGTGAGGTGGAATTAATTAGTGGGTTTGTGGTTAATCTGCTTGTGAGCCTACTTCGCTCAGTGTGCGCTTTCTTTGGGGGGGCGGGAACAGGAACATAGTGTTTGGTTTGTTCTTGTGAGATCAAGAGACGCCTGGTATCACTTAGTATCGATTGGGGCGGGGAGGTAGTGTTAGAACGCCGCGCGGTCTCCACAAGAAGGTCCGCGTTGTTGAGAAGTGATACGGGGAGAGAGGATAAGTGATAGCTAGAAGCAATGGCCCTCACTTTTCAGAGGCTCGGAGCTGTTGACAGAACAAATAATCACATCTGAGAGACTTTGAAGCTTCCCACATGGTCAGCAGAAAAGGGGCCACGAGGCTCCAGCCGTACATGCTGGAATTAGTTCAGAGAGCAAAAAGCAAGGACTTGCCTTTGCTTGAAGCCAAAACCAATCTGAAACCACAGAACCTCAGCCCGAGGGCCCGGCAAAAAAGCGCGCTTTTGAAACCCGAGCTCCCGTTGCTGTGGGGGTGGGCGTCTGGTGGGGGGGGGGGGGCGGCTGGTGTCTGCTCCACTTGTGCGAGCAAACCGTCTGCTAATTTGGACCCTGCAAAAATGACATAATCCTTTCATCACAGCGGGTTACATTTTCCAAGGGCACAGCTTTGACTTTCAACTGATTATAGGTGTGTTGTCAGGACTGGAGCACCCACGCTTGCTATGTGTTTGTTTCATTTCCAGGGTTTCACATTAAGTGTGTCAACCATCTACGCTCATGCTCCCTCATGTCGGGAAATTAACTCAGGAAATCCCAAAATGAAAAATTTCCCCCCTTGGCAATTTCCCCTCCCCATTGTGTGATAACGGTTTTCTGTAGCAGCCAAGTACAGCGCTAGGCTGTAGAGTGGGTCCCGGGGTCTGGAGCGCTGTTATCAGTGTCTGTGTTCATCCAGGCTTTCTTCCAAAGAGTTTGCAGTGCTGATTTTTTACACCCCGTAACACGTCCAATCTGTTCTTCCTCCCGTGTTCCCTAATCTTGCCTGAAGACACCACCATTACTTCCGTCTTCTCTTCCCTTCTCAGCCCTGGCAGCCTGATGTTCCTCCTTCTGGGCCCTTTGCACCTGCGCCCTCTCTGAAACTTCCACGCCGCCCGCCCCTCGCCCCATCCCAGCGCGAGCTCTTGCCATTCCTGGCTTGGACAAGTGCCAGAGTCTCCGTGAGCTGGTCACCTGTCTTCCAAAACCAGGCTGGTCCCAGGGGATTCATTTGGTATTCCCAGTTCATCGTGTGGTCTCTTTGGAGAGACCAGCCTCACCTTTCTGGCCTCATCTGTCAGCCTGAAACGATTAGCTAACTAGGAAACAATCTAGGTAGTCAATTATGTGCATGGATGCAGCTAGACTGCAAGCCCCTTGAGCCCAGGAATGGTCTCCGGGCCCGGCTATCACGCCTAGCAGGGGGCCTGGCCCAAAGAAGAGCTCAGTAAATGAACTGAGTGGGCAAATGGTACCGGTGTTGGAGGTGACGGGAGGTCAGCATCCACTGTTGTCATGACAATAAGAAGAATTCATTTGTCCCAAGTCCTTCAAAGGACAAGTCAAGTCAGGGACACTATAGCTTCTGTCACAATCCTCTGTGGCTGGGTGATGCCATCTCTTCACAGATCTTGGTGCTAGATGCTCAGTTGCCATTTGTTACTTTATACATGGGGGTTTGTATATATGGGCATCTGTGGTGGGAACGTGGCAGGCAGGTAGATGACGCCTGGGTGTGTGAGACTTTTCACTCTTTTATTTTTAATTCTTATTTATTTTTGAGAGAGAGCATGAGTGGAGGAGGGGCAGAGAGAGAGGGAGACACAGAATCCGAAGCAGGCTCCAGGCTCTGAGCTGTCAGCACAGAGCCCGGCGCGGGGCTCGAACTCACGAACCGCGAGATCATGACCTGAGCCAGAGTCAGACGCTTAACCGACTCAGCCACCCAGGCGCCCCGAGACTTTTCACTCTTAAGTAGCACTGCCCCATGGGAAAACAATTCGAGCCACACGTACAATTTAAAATTTTCTAGTGCTCAAATTTAAAAAGCCAAGGAAGTGATATTAATTTTAATAATATATTGTATTTAGCCCAGCATATCCAAACTCTCACCATGTCAGGATATGGCCAATACAAGTTAATAATTTTCATATTCTTGGTTTCGGTGGTAAATTAAATGTTAAATTTTCATCAGAAATACTTGGGCTGGGTTCAGAGCTTATAAAATTTATTGTTGAAAAAGTAGATTCACACATCTGCATTCCTCCAGAGGTGTTAAAATTTTTTCCAACAACTGGATTTAACAAACAGCTTTTCAATTTAACTTCAAACTAATTAAAAGTAAGTAAAAGTTTAAAGTACCATTCCTCGATCACACTAGTCTCTTTTAAATGCTCAGTAGTCATATGTGGCCAGTGGCTACCTCTTCAGGACTCGTAGCCCTAGGGTAACAAAGATTTCTCAAGATCACTTAGCTTACTCACCTGCTCCTACACATCAGTTTTTAAAAAGGGGGAGGATGTGGGGCGCCTGGGCGGCTCAGTCAGTTAAGCGTCTGACTTCGGCTCAGGTCATGATCTCACGGCTCTCGTGAGTTCGAGCCCCGCGCCGGGCTCTGTGCTGACAGCTCAGAGCCTGGAGCCTGCTTCGGTTTCTGTGTCTCCCTCTCTCTCTGCCCCTCCCCTGCTTGTACTCTCTCTCTCTCAAAAATAAATAAACATTAAAAACATTTTTTTAAGGGGGAAGGTGTGGTCGGGAGAGTATTTAGACAAGTCCAGCTAGCCAGCCTTGCCAGCAAGTTCTTTGTGAAATCGGGGCCTGCTGCTGGCCTCCTGGGCTGCCACAAAAGGTAATAATAGGCTTCTGTTGAGGAAGCATGTGAAAATCCAGGGATGAAATGACCCGTGTAATTCCCAGGCTTGTTGGCCAGGTTGGACTGTGGATTGGGGGTCCGTCTACACAGCAGCTGCTCCCCACACGGCCACACTGATCCGTGCTTCCTTCTGTAGTCAAGGTCTACACCAGCGTCTGACAGCACCTGTATCAATTGAATGTTTTATTGTCTGCAGCGCTGGGGTGACACGCTTTTAGATGCTCACGGCTTTTATCAGATTCGAACATATTTGAAGTTTCAGTGCTTAACGGCTTTTGAGTGATCAAATATGTGGAAAACGTCTTTCTCAGCCAAAGAGCATATTTCCCACATCCAAAATAGTTGAATGTATTTTTCCCCTTCCTGCAAGTTTCCCATTGGATGGCACCCCAGAGACCAATTTAAAGCTTGAGAAGTTTAGGGCAAAAATGTTCTGGAACAAATGAAAATGAGGTGTGTCACTTAACCCGGTATCTAGCCGCCCGTGTCTCATGCAAAGCTGTGAAAGCATTCAGCATTACTTATTTCTAATAGGAAACTGAGCTTAGAAATTGCTGTCCCCAGAATTCTGTGAGGGCGAGGCCCGGTCGCGTGGCTGGCTCTGATGTGAGATGTGAGGCCTCAGGGGAAACCGAAATGCCTCGAGCCCCTAAGGGTTTTGAAACAGGTGCGCCCCCCCCCCCCATCCCCCGCTCCGGGAAGCGTGCTGTCCGCAGTTGGACGACTGGTTCAGAAGCAGTTCACTGAGCTCCGGGATGGAAATGGCAACTTTCTCCCCAAATGAGCTTATTATCTGCTGCTGTTGGGTGCAAGGCATCCTTCAGCTATGGCGGGAATTACAGCTTCCATCTGTTCCCTAATGTGAAAAATGTGTGCAGTCCTCTGCGCTACTAAAGCTGCATGAACTGTAGACGTCCAGATCTGCTGACACATTTGAGTCCCGGCCCTCAGAATGGCTTTTGTCAATTATTTCATTACGTATCCAAATAACCATCCTGAGGGTGGTCTGGATTTGTGATCTGTGACAGTGTGGTGCTGACACATTTCTTGCCCTTGGAACTATCTGTTTTCTTGGCTTTGTTTAGGAATCGATGATATATAAGGACTCCGTATATTTAATCATTATTACTTTTGAAGTTAGCACAGTGCCGCCAAATCCACATCATTAATTCTTGGCTTCTTCCCAACGTCTCCAGTCTTTCTTTCACCTTGCTCCATGATTTCGTTCAGACAAATCAAATAATGCTTTGTGCTTAGAGAGCAACTTTTATCAGAAAATTGCAAGGCCCTCTGCAAACTTTTATTTCTCTAAGCACAAATAAATACCTTCAGAGAACCATACATATTTAAGCGTGTTTATTTGTGCTGGGTTTTTTTTTTTTTTCCAATGGGCAAGAAAAATTATGGCTTTTCCCGTGTTCACTTTGGAATATAGACATGTAACACGCAGGCTTAAATTTGGCTTGACACATTTAACAAATATCCCTTGAGTACGTGATTAGACACAGTATCAGGTATGCTCTTGAGAATATGGCCAAGTATGAGTTTCTTCTACTAATTTTATATACTTTCAGAGTTACATCATGGGCGTTAGATGGAGAAGTTATTTTCCTCAATCAGTAACTGTTTCTGATTGTCCCTGGGAAAGAGAATGCTTTCACTAGATTTTATGTAGGATTAACTCACCCACGGAAAAAGATAGTCAGGTATTTAAGACTTAGCTCATGGTTTAATTGTTCGTGGAGTGACCCCTCGTGTACTTTAGCTCACGGTGAAGTGTGCTTGTGGCAGAGACCACGCGAGGTGTTCACCCAACCCCGTTTTCTTTTCTTCCCATACACACGGGTAGACTTGATTTCCCAGCATTCCCTGTAGTTAGACGGAACCCTGTGACTGAGTTACGAGCAACAGTAACCGATCCACACCCTTTCTCTTCCTCTGCCCGTTAGCTAGGTACAGACTCTCTAGTAGAGGACCCCAAGCTGCTGCGGAATGGTGAGAACACAAGAAAGGGTCCGCTTCCCTGAATGACTGCGTGGAGCAGAGCATTTCAGCTGAACTGCCTTAGGCGTGACGGAAGCGAGAAATTGAACTTGGTTATGCAAAGCCGGTGAGATTTGAGGGCTGTCTGTTACACAAGTTAGCCTGTCCTAACTGAGATTCTTATACACGTAGCGGAGAATCAATCCTCTCCTTACGCACATTTTCCAAATCTTAAGGAGGAATGGAATGCGCAGAGCACACATTGCTGGCGTTGAACGGTAGGCTGTGAAAAAGCAGAACCAATGAGCCATGTGGCTCTTTGATCACCGTGTCTAATTAAGCCACATGGTTACGTGATTTTCTGGTTCGAGTCAGTCTTTTATCTGGGGCAGATGCAACTCTGGACAGTTTCATGTAGTAAAAACTGATCATTGCAAGTAAGCAGTTTCCCCAGAGGACAGAGGGGAGGGTGCAGAAATCCTTATGCATTACCAAGGACTTCAGGCTTTAGCTTTTTTTTTTTTTTTTTTCTGTGAAGACTTTTCCTAACCCCCAGCCGTGTGTGGGTTGCTCACCTCTCCTGCCTCCTACCCTGCGGTCTTGTCACTACCCGTGTGCTTTCATTAGACTTCTTACCCCACGGGCTGGTATTGTCTAGCTCTTGACCTGGACTCTCTTCCCCTGTAGACCATGTGTCTTAGAGGGCAGGGGCCGTTTTAACTTGGCTCACTGTTACATCCTTGACATTCAACCCAGTGCCTGGCGTGTAAGTACTGTTGACTTACTTAAAGGGAATGAATGGCCGGTGATTTTGGTTATCAGGCATGAGCCATAGCTTTAGGATCATTCATGAGCTGGTCCTATGACCACTTAAGACCACTCCTGGATTGGGAAACCTAGGGAGGTAAACTGACTTTAGCTTTATCAACAATCAAAACACAAATCAGTACTAGAAACAAGAGCGGGATCCATTTTCAGGTTTCATTTGATTAGTTGCTGTGAGTGTTTAAGAGCTGAAACAGTTAATTGACGGCCCAAGTCCCTTAGCAAAAGCATTCGAGAACAAACATACAAGTAGCAGTTAGAGCCAAATCAGGACAGATTTATGGCCCAGGACAGATCTTGATGTTTTGCTCTTTCACGCATTCATTTCCCAAACATTCTGCTTCCAGGGTAGAGGCCGGTTCTAGGTGCTGGGACACAGTGGTACCCGAGATAAAAGAAACTGGCCCAGGGGCGCCTGGGTGGCGCAGTCGGTTAAGCGTCCGACTTCAACCAGGTCACGATCTCGCGGTCCGTGAGTTCGAGCCCCGCGTCAGGCTCTGGGCTGATGGCTCAGAGCCTGGAGCCTGTTTCCGATTCTGTGTCTCCCTCTCTCTCTGCCCCTCCCCCGTTCATGCTCTGTCTCTCTCTGTCCCCAAAAAAATAAACGTTGAAAAGAAACTGGCCCAGCTCTCAGGGACGTCCCAGTCAAGTGGGGGACAGACCAACAATAAACAAACAAGAAAACATCAGATGGAGATAACATTCTGTGAAAAAAATTCAAATAGGTCAGTGTGATAAAAAATGCCCAGGTCAAGGGACGCTTGGGTGGCTTAGTCGGTTAAACATCCAACTTTGGCTCGGGTCATGATCTCGCGGTTTTGTGAGTTTGAGCCCCGCGTGGGGCTCTGTGCTGCCAGCTCGGAGCCTGGAGCCTGCTTCGGATTCTGCGTCTCCCTCGCTCTCTGCCCCTCCCCCGCTTGTGCTGTGTCTCTCTCTGTCTCTCAGAAATGAATAAATGTAAAAAAAAATTTTTTTAATAAATCTAAAAAAATGCCCGGGTCAAGATTTCCTCAGTGGTCAGGCAGGCCTCTGGGGAATGGGTTTTCCCATAACATGTAAGCTGAAGCCTGAATAACAAAAAGGGAGCTAGCCATATAGAAATCTGGAAAGAGAACATTCTGGACAAAGGGCCGTGAGGTGAGAGAGTAGCCTGTTGAGGAAGAGGAGAGTGTCGTGAGCGGTGGGAGCAAAGAATGCATTGGGTGGGGGTGGGGATGGGACGGGGGGGGGGGGGGGGTGTGGTGGCAAGTGCGTGAGGCAGAGGGCCCTTTGTGGAGAGCCTTGTTGCTCTGGTTCCAAGGTCTGGATGGCAGCCTGTGAGCAGCGGGGGGCCATGGGAAAGGCTGAGGGCACGGGAGAGAACTGAGTTGTAGGGAGAACGCTGACTGCTCTGTGGGGAAACTGCCCCAACCCAAGCCCCAGATGGAGGCCTGATGAGGGGGAGGTTTGGAACCTGGAACAGGAAGCAGCCGGCTTTGGAGCTGCATGGGAGGTAGAACCTATGGCACTTGGAAACAGACTGGGCCTGGGGATCTGAGGGGTTGCGATCCAGGGTATTCCCAGGTGTTTGGCTTGTTGGCGGTAAAGGTGGGGGTACCCTCTTCTGAGACGGGGGGCCCCAGGGAGGAGCGGGTGCGCACGGGGGGCTGAGGAGCTCTGGAGGTGGTGGGTCTGAGGTCCCCGTGGCATTGCCGACACGGGATGTGCGGGAGACAGGTCAGTATGCGGCTGGGCCACGAGAAAAGAGGAGGGCGTCTAAGCACGGAGTCAGGTATTGACACAGAGGAAGGACACACGGACAGGCAGGCTGAGGTCAGACTCTGAAGCCTCGCCACTCGGTCTTGTTTGACCTCTCTTTTGGCTTCCTTGCCCGTCTTCTTTTCAGGACGCTGAAGAATCATTTCTGCCCCTCCCGGCTGGTCTGCCCCAATCTTGGCTTTTGTGGGCTCCAATTTGCTTCTCCCCATTGGCTCTTGGCCCCAGAGATATCCTTCCCTTCCTCCCCCAGGGTCTTAGTCCTTACTTCATTCCTTCTCCGCAGCTCTACGGAAGGAGTCCCCCAAATGATGGCTCACGCCCTCAGCATTACTGACGAGGAAGGTGCCGCTCGGGTCTGTGTACAAGCCTGGGTTTCTGTCTGAGCTCTGCCATCCCCTGCCTTTGGGGCCCGGGCCTCCTCTTCCTCAGTCATCAAACAAGGGGATTGGACCGAGGCATACTTGGAGCTTTAGCATTTTCCAATTCTAAGTTGTCTCAGCCCTCGGGGCGAAGTGAGTGGCCTCTTCGAGAATTAGCAGTAGGAACCGGTATAATAGCCATCAATGCCTGAGAGAGAATGGCTTTTGTTCTTTTGTGCAAGGCCCCTGTGGAGGCTGGGTGGGCTGCAGCTGTTTCAGTTAAAAACACACGCGAACCTCCCTCTTTGTTTCGGTTTCAAACCTTGACCGTCTGTCTGACTGAGCACATCTGAATTCCTAAGACTCCGGTGTAGACGTGAGGAGGTCCCGTTCCACAAGCCTAATTCACCCCCTCCTCTTGTTTCCCGAATTTCGTTTACTGAGGGCAGGAGAGGTTGCAGAGTTTTAGAGATAGGAGGGGAGAACGTATGTTGGCTTATGGAGCCAGTGGCAAGCAGGTTCCAGCGCACAATTATCCATCCCCAACCGAGGGTTTTCTGAACGCCAACGTGTGCTTGTGAGGCCCCATATTTGGGCACACGTTTCCGAGTGCCTTCGAGAGAAAATGGCCGTTGGGTAGACAGTCGGCCACGTGTCTGTGGTCGTCCTGAAGCAACATTGCTCCTCCAGCGAGGGCAGGGGTCAGGACCTCCCCCACAAAATCATGCCCTAGGACCTTGGGCAGCTGTCATCCCACCTGCAGCGTCCGGCCCTGCCCAGGGGCAGGCCTACGTTGACAAGTCTCTGGGCCGCTGGGGGTACGCTGGGTGAACCCGGCAACCAGACATGGGTGGTGATTCCACTCAGCAGCGGTGGTGGCCTGGCCAGCAGGGCCCAGAGCAGGGATCCTGGCAGCCCGAGGCTGTGATGGGTATTGGAGGCCAGCTGGCCATGCATTTAGGGCTCTGGAATTAGTCCCGGTCTAAGAGGTCCCGGAGAATGGAACCCTGGGGCTGGAGGCCAATTGCACGGGAGAGCTCCACGTGAGTTCTAATGCCGGGGCGGAGACGGACTTCTCAGTGGGCCTCCTTTACGGCCCCTGCCGAGTGCTGTTGGTTCTCTGGGCAGGAAGAAGGGCCACTGCTCACCAGCGTCCCCGTTTTCCTCTTCTTCCTGGGCACGCGACAGACCGCATTTCCCGCCCTTCCTTGTGGGTCGTGGAGCCCGGCCCGACTCTGAAGCCCAGCCTCTTTCCCTACATTTCATTGCAGGTGTCTGTGTGGCGGGGGCGGGGGCTGGGGTGGGAGACAGAACCCCGGCCGGGTTAGGAGCCGTAGCCTCCTCCTGATGAGGGTGGGGCTTTGGGTGCCGGGTCTCCCGAAAGGTCTCTCCAAGGTTCCACAGAAACCTGTGTGACCGACTGAATAGAGGCGCGAGTCCTGATTGACAAGACGCTCGGGTACTGGGAGCGACAGAGAGGGCAAAGAGTGACTTATTGACTGGAGAGTTGTCCTGGGGGCCTACTGGTGAGGTCACATTCGTATCCCCTAGATGGTGGTGCCCTCATCACAGATCCTGGCCTCTCCGTCTGCCTCCTCACCGTCCCCCCGCCCCCACCCCAGAGGGCCTGCCGGGAGCGCATTGCACCCTCCATGCTGTTCTTGCTCAGGTCAGCACCCCCTCCGTGCCCCTCAGGGCGGCGAGCTGGGTCTCCATCACGTAGTGGCTCAAGTCACTTCTGGAATCATCATTTACGTCGTAGGCCTCAGACCCGGCTGCCTTCAGAGTCAGGCAGGTAGCTTAAATGTGGGTCGGAGCCAGCCTGGCACGAAAGAGAGCGGTGGAGACTGAGACGTGTGCCTTCTAAGTAAATAAAGGCCCTCAAAGTGAATTAAAAAAAAAAAAATCGTTGTGCTGTCCAAGCCAAACTTAATCCACCCCGAATTGCCCACCACCAAATTAAATCTTCTACTATTATTTATCTCTTAGGAGGACTGATGTAAAGGCAGAAACCATAAGCCATGTCTGAAAATTCTATTTTATCATCTCCTGTGCCTAGCAGAGCATGGTATAAAAATAATAATTAATATTTGATTTGTAAACCTTTTGAGTGATGTCTAACATCCATACAGAAAAGCGCCTGAATCCTACAGACCAGCGAATGATTAAAACGCAAGCACACCCCTGAACCCACCAGCCAGCTCAACACCTAGAATGTCTCCTTCCTTCCCAAAGGCCCATCCTTGCTTTCTAACCCCATAGATCTGCCTGACTTTTAACTTAATAAGGATGTAATTGTAGAGCCTGCGCTCTCCTCTCTCTGACTTCTTCTTTTTTTATTTTGAGAGAGAGAGAGCACAACAGGGAAGGACAGAGAGAGAGAGGGGGAGAGAGAGAATCCCAAGCAGGCTCTACCCTGTCAACGCAGCCCCAGTCAGACCGACGCGGGGCTCGAACTCACAAACCGTGAGATCACGACCTGAGCCGAAATCAGCAGTCAGACGCCCGACCGACTGAGCCAGCCAGGCGCGCCCCGACTTCTTTTACCCAACTTTGTATGTGTGGGATTCACGCTTGCTGTCACCTAGCAGTGGCTTGTTTGTCCTCGGTGCTGTGTAGTTTTCCGCGGCGTGAGAGTGCCAAGACTTCTCTGTCCAGCCCAGCACTCACCAGCATTTGTCTGTGGCTGATTTGGGGCTCTCGCTAACAGTCCTGTAGCACGAGAGAGAGCCTCAGGCAGAACCCCAGGGATAGCTGGGTGTCCGAGGTGGGCAACTGTCCACGGCAGCCGCAGGACTCCTGGGACGGGCCATCGACAGCATCGGCTACCAAGTCCTTCCAGAACAGCAGTTCTTGAAGTTGTCGATCTCAGGCCCCCTTTACACCGAAAAACTAGTGAGGACCCCGAAGAGCTTTAGTTCGTGTGAGTTCTGTCAATGTTTATCATATTAGGAATTAAAACTGAGAAGTAAAGAAGTTTTACTTGGTGATGTATTTCAAAATCAACAACGATAAATACACACTGTGTGTTACGTACATCACATGTTTATAAATGAAACATTTGGCTTCTTGTGTCTGCTTCTGTATTCTAGCTGCTGTGGTGTCACATGTTCCTCAGGACAGTGGAAGAGTAAGAAAGGCAGGGAGTCTCTGAGTATCGCTAGCATGATAATTTTGACTCTGCGGGTTTCCTGAAGGGCTCTCGGGAACCCTCTGCCCCAAATCAGAGAGCCACTGCTCTAGAACACGCCAACCAGCTTGGCCATGGAAACCTCCAGCGAGCAGGCACCCCCAGGCTGGGCCAGTCAGTGGAGGCGGGGGGGCGGGTTGCTAACTTACTCCACAGCACCGAAACTTAACTCAGTTCTTAGCTAATTAGAAACCCATATTTTCTTCTCAACACTTTATAATCCTTACTTGTGGTATTCAAATGAATTAAAACGGTGAAATAAAGCATTCGGTTCCTTACTCACACTGGCCACATTTCAAGGGCTCAGTAGCCACATATGGCTAGTGGCTGTCCTACTGGACAGAGCAGATCTAAACTTTATCCTCTGCTTTCCTTATCCATCCCCTCCCTTGGTTCTTCAGTGCTCAGAAGCCTGATTAGGACAAGTTAATCACTCTGATGATTCCTCTAGAAAACTGGTGCCGCAGTCAGTGGCCGATATGACCGTGAAGTATACCGCTGTCCCCAGCCATCCCTGGAATGGGCCTGTCTCTGATTGGACAGGGCCGGATCTTAAATGGGATGACACCAGGAGAGACAGACCGGGCTGCTAGGCTTGTGGGGACCGAGCCCTGGAAAGTGTGCCAAGTTCGTAAGTGATGAACTCCACATCAGTGTCTGAAAGATAAAGCGGGTTTTCTTGGCTTTTGTCTTCCTGTCTCCATTCATCGGTATGCTTTCCAGAAGGTAAAGGAGCAGTGGAAGGAGACTGTAGGCCCAAAGCACTCAGCGTAAAGATGCAGCACTGACGTTAGCATCAAAAGTCGAAGGCAGCAAAAGTGAGTTGACAGGTTTCAAAGGAGAGAGCCCAAGAAAATCTGTAAAGCATTAAAGACTTCGTTCCGTTTGGGAATTGCATCATCTCCGAACCATTTTAAATTCAGGACAATGAAAAGCTACCCCGTTTTATACATCAGGGGATCTCTTACTTGGACTCCCCGGAACGAAAGACGAGAATTCCAAGTCTAGACCATTCGGTCCCGGGACTGTAGGTCCTGTGGCTGGTCACGTGTCTGAGCCTCGTTATTGAGTGGACAAATGAGAAATGACTTTTATCTCCTTCGTGTGCTCTCTCGTGCCCAAGCTGACTGCTTAAGCTTTTAGCCGGTGTTATCATTCTACCATATCCATTCTCCTCATGTTGGACTCATTCACGAATCCTGCATCTGAGTGCATGATGTCATTTCGAATAAATCTAAAAGGAACTGGAAAGCTGCTGGAATTTCCTTATCTGAGGTAGCCAAGCTAAATAAGCTGAATTCACATCCATCAGGAGCTCGGTGAGGGCTAGCACCATTCTGGCTGAAATGATTTCATGCTTGATGACATGTGAAGACTGAGGTTTTCCTGGGCTCTTTATTGACCTGGATCCTCTAAGTTTTCTGTTTCCAGGTCCCCTGTGCAGAGTGTCAGAGGATCCAGGACCGCACAATACTGGCTAGGCGCAACATGCCCTTCGTTAGAACGCTCCGTTCTTCGAGTCAGGAATTACAAAACTAAGGCAGCAATTGTGCCACCGTCATGAATACATTGGGATTTGGGGAAGCCAGGCCTTTCCTTTAGCGCTCGCACTAAAGGAGTCAGAGCCCTCCAAAGATGGGGCGCGGGGGCGGGGGGGGCAGTTGAACCAGAGTGTTACAACTATTAGGACCTTGAGGTTACCTTGTGCTTTCTGTCTGTCCCTGAATGGTCTGGCCCTTAAGACCGTTTTAATGTCCTTTCCCCTTTCTGGGTGAAATGCGGTGTTGCTTTTACTGGGATCCTCCAGCAATCGGAAGTCAAGTGCTAGCTGGTTCTAGAACTACAGAAAACCCGACGGTGGTGGTTTCGCCTCCCTTTCCGTGCCCCAATTCTCTTCCACCTGCTGACTCATACCGCTGGCACCACCATTCCAGGTTTGTCCCTCCGGCGTGTGGCCTGGATTGCTGTTAAAATGTAGCCTAGGCGAGGCTAACACTTGAAGCGCTGTCGGGTGTTTTGCTTTGGTAAGAGGAAGGGCCAGAGTAAGGTGTGGACGGCGTGGCATCCCTTGGGGATACAAATGGGAACTTGGGGGCCCTGTTTGTGGCTCAACAGACTGCAGTCCCTTGTCTTAAAACATCTGCATCTGAATGGAATTTGTCTTCGGACTCTCTGCGGTGATCCAGGTAACTTATTTAAAACATTTTTTTACGTGAGTACACATGACACACGCAATGTGCGTTTCAGGTGTACAACATAGTGATTCGACAACTCTGTACGTTATGCTGTGCTCACCGCAAGTGCAGCCGCCGTCCGTCACCACGCAGCGCTGTTACGATATCGATGACTGTAGTCTCTGTGCTGTATCTTTTCTTCCCGTGACTTATTCGGTTCATAGCTGGAGGCCTGTACCTCCCACTCCCCTTCACCCTCTTGTCTTACCCCCCCGCCCCCCGTCCCTCTTCCTTCTGGTAGCCATCAGCTCTCTGTATTTATAGGTCTGACTCTTTTTGTTTGTTTATTCATTTGTGTTTTTAGATTCCACATAGGGGTGAAATCATATATTCGGCTTTCTCAGTGTGACTTATTTCACTTCGCATCATACCCTCTAGGTCCACCCGTGTTGTTGCGGATGACAAGATCTCATCCTCTTTTATGGCTGAGTAATATTCCCGTGTGAGTGAGTGAGTGAGTGAGTGTGTGTACCACATCTTTATCCGTTCATCTATCAGTGAGCATGTAGGTTGCTTCTCTGCCTTGGCTTTTGTAAATGCTGCTGCAGTGAACATAGGGGTGCGTATGTCTTTTTGAAGTAGTGTTTTTATTTTCTCTGGGTAAATACCCAGTAGTGGAATTACTGGATCATGTGGTACTTTTAAAAAATTTTTTGAGGCAACTTGGTAGTTGTTCGTGCCCAAACTGGAGCCCCTGCCAAGGAGAAGGTTCTGGTGCTGAGGGGCAGTTCAGGCCCAGGGTGAGGGTTCTTAGCCTTGCCAGAAGTGTATGTTAGTGCCTTTCCCGTCCCAGTTTGTGGGAGTAGCAACGGGGAGCCATGCAAGGTGGTAGAATCTTGCTTTCAACGTTATTATGAATAGGAACTCCTTATCCAGGGTCAAGGGAAAGTCTTACACAGGGGTGCACCTATGGAGCCACCCATGGACTTTCGCACACGTGCGTGCGCACGCGCACACACACACACACACACGCACCTGCATCTGCACATGAAACACCTGAAACGCCCAGCAGAGCAAATGACAGGGTAACTGGGATTTCGATTCTGGTTTTGCTTTACTCTTGACTCGGGATTGGGACGTGAGTAACGGGCGTTGGCGAGGCTGTGCGTTCTGAGGCAGGATAACGCGTTCCCTACCCTCCATCGTTGGGGTGAGCCAGCCCAGTGGTTAGGAGCCCAGCCTGCACCATTTGCCGCTTCCACTGCCTTAGGCAAGCTATTTAACCTCTCTGCACCTCAGTTTCCTGATCTGTAAAATGGAGGTAATACTAGTATCTGCCTCATAGAGCTGTGTGAGAATTAACTGAAATCGTACATACGGAGCATTTAAAACAATGGCTGACACATAGTCGGTGCTCAATACATACCTGTTGAGTGGAATATTGATTTTATCGTTATTATATTATTACCGTGAGGAAACTTTCATTACACGGTGGCTTCAGATTTAGTGGGCGGAGCGAGGAGAACCTATTAAGAATCCCAACTTCTGTTCCTGCAGTAGGGCCAGATTGCCGGGCAGACTCGACTACACATATTTCTCAGCGTCTGACGGAGAAGGGAAAACAACAACTAAATGTCTCCAAACAAAACAAATGATGAAATCCGGGGTGAGGCGGAGAGGGGGATTGACATCTTACAGTGAAATGAAAGCAGTGCTACAGGGAAACTTCTGAAGAGGCAGTCAAGTCAGGCCCGGGTGTTTTATTTTTCTAGTCCCAGACTTCGGTGGGAGGTATTCAGCTGCTTCTCGGCTTCGAATGACCCACAAAAGGAAAGCCTACTGTTCCCTTTTCTCAGCACTCTTCACTCCCGACTCCCTTCTAGGCTTCCTTCCCTGGGTCTCTCTCTGCTCTGATGCCACAAACCAAAATGGTGGCTCTTCCTTGATGAGAGCCGAGACTGAGTAGCGGTGGGGCTTTGTCGGGGGATAGAGTGCTACATAGACTCTACCTGGCCGATCTCCTGCTGAAAAGCAACTGACAGATGGGGATCTGGGGTGTGCTTTATCATCGATGCTCCCCATTTCTTGACCATGTGGCGAGGACCGCTTCAACAGACCCTGGCATTGAGCCTGGTGGGGGCTGGAACGGCTGTGAGGCAAGGCCGCTCCAGCCGGGGCCTGCTGGGCCTCTGATTGCCCACACATGTGCACATCTGGCCAGGAATCCAACAGATGGGCAGCGAGCAAGGTCAGGTAGCCATCTCCTGACAAGCGGCAGTCGCTCTGAACAAATCACAGTGGCCTAGGCTGCAAATTTTGCTCCGGGGGACAGGGACTCAGGCAAACAAGGAGAAAAGGCACCCACCCACCTTTTTCCTGAAATACCGGAGGAATAAAACAGGCCAGTGGTGAATGTGAAATTAGCTGTTGGCCAGTCTCCAAAGGAATTTGACCTATTTAGGAGTCATCAGGAATATAAGCCAAAGGAAGTTCACTGGCCCACATCTTCATTTGTCAGGGGAGAAGGAAGAAGATACAGATCACCAGGCAGCCAGATTCCTTGAGTCGCTTATGTTCTGGAGTCTGTGAGTGAGTATGGCTGGCACTGGGAAGGGTTCTGGAACGTCGACTTTGGGCCAAGTCCTGACACAATGTAGCATGCAAATGATCACTCCAGCAGGTGCACCGGTTATCTGGCGTGCCAGCCCAGCGGCGGTCGCTGAAAGGACCGTATCAGATTCCGAAACCCTTCCTGTAGGGTTAAAACTCTTCTCCAAGACCCTTTCTGTGAAAGGGGAACTCAGGCCGAGTCAGCCAAGGCGGTGGAGACATTAGGGCTTCAGTGGAGAGCACAGCCACAAGAATACTGAGGCCCCTTCTGCTGAGAGCACCCCCTCTATTTATCGCTTGAACAAGAATCCCCATCTTAGACTTTGCTTCTAAGTAACCCAACCTAAGAGAGAGTTGGGGGATGGGAGGATTTGGGAACCGCCCCAAACTGAACTGCACATCAGAATTACTTGGGCAGCTTTAAAAATAGAGATTCCCATGGGGCGCCTGGGTGGCTCGTTCGGTTGAGTGTCCGACTTTGTCTCAGGTCATGATCTCGTGGTTCATGGGTTCAAGCCCCGCGTCGGGCTCCGTGCTGACAGCTCAGAGCCTGGAGCCTGCTTCGCATTCTGTGTCTCCCTCTCTCTCTGCCCCTCCCCCACTTGCACTCTCTCTCTCAAAAATAAATAAACATTTTTTAAAAATTAAAAAAAAAAAAAAAGGTTCCCAGGCCTTTACCTTCAGAGATTCTGATTCAGTGGGTCTAGGGTGGGACCTGAGATACTGGAATTTTCCTAAGTGGATCCTTGATAGCAAGCCTTTGACCAGTGGGAACCACTCATTCTAGCTCATGATTATTTCCTTCCTTAGATCTTTTAAGAAACATTTATTGATCAGGAACAAACCACACAATCTGTCAAAGACACTAAGAAGCCGAGATTTAAGTAGAAGGATCCATAATTCTTGGCAAATCTCTTGAAGTCTAGCATCCCGTGCTGACTTTCAGAACTTTTTGAGCAAATCGTGTCTTTACATTTTTGTCCTGAAACGTAAAAAGTCTGGTTGGGAAAGGAAAGACATTTTGAGGCACCGAGTTGCCATGGAGCTTTCCGAGACAGGAAATTTGACCAAACTTAGAATTTAATTAATGCTTCCCCGTCTCCATGCTTAGAAGTGTTAATGTACGAACACTCCCTCCACAGCCTTTCACTAACAGCCCTGGCTTTTCAATATTATTGGTTGTGTAGATGATTTGGTGATGAAATTCAAAGAGAAATATTTTGTTCTGTTATCAGGGACCCTGTCCTAGGAAGACTCATGGATATGTTCTCATGAAAGGCATAATTCTGAGGAATTTTAAGCAGATTGATGAATTAAATAACTGAATGAAGATGGTTCAGCCTAATGTAGAATAAAGGAGTATTCTAGATTTTGTAATGATAATCATGATAATAGTGATAAAAATAGCAACAAAATGTGATTGCTTGGATTTGCGTGCGTACTATGTCTAAGGCCCAGGACTAATTACTTGGTCTGCATTATCTTATTTAATCCTCCTGCAACTCTTTGAGGTAAATATATCCATTGGGGTTTCATAGAGGCTTCAAAAAAACAAGACTTTTGGGGCACCACCTGGGTGGCTCAGTCAGTTAAGCGTCTGACTCTTGATTTCTGGTCAGGTCATGCATGATCTTGACCTGAGATCCCCACAGTTCGTAGGTTCGAGCCCCGTGTTGGGCTCGGCACTGTCAGTGAGGAGCCTGCTTGGTATTCTCTCTCTGCCTCTCTCCCTGCCCCTCTCACGCTTATGCCTGCTCTGGTTCTCTCTCTCTCTCTCTCTCTCTCTCTCTCTCTCTCTCTCTCTCTCTCTCTCTCTCTCTCAAAATAAATTTTAAAAAAAGATAAAACTTTATTTCTTTCCTATGTGAAAGAAGTCTAGAACTGATATGGAGACTCAGTAGTAATGAGGGACCAAGACTCCTTCCGGCTCCTGGTTCTACAATTAGATTGTGGCCCTCGTCTTGGCAGTCCAAGATGGCTACTGGAGCGCCAGGCATCACAACAGTGACCCGAGCAGGCAGATGAAAGAAGCCTGACTTTTGTATTCTAAAGAGACTTTCTAGAAATCCCATACTACAGACGTGTTTCTCTCATTGGCCAGATAGCAGCCCCTAGCTACATGGGAGACGTGGACACGTAGCCTTTTGGTTGTATGCCCGTGGACCCAGTTTACAAAATCGAGGTGTTATCAGGATGAGAGAAATCGAACATGGAAGGTTTGGTAGGGAATTAACAGTTTCTGCCGTTGTAGGTAACACTCTCATTACCAGCTTGTAGATAAGGAAGATGAAGCAAGGACTTGGCTGTGCTCACGCAACCTTAGGCGGTAGAGCCACGGTAGGACCCGCGTCTCTGACTTGAGTGTCCTTAACTGCTATTCCCTCCTGCCCATTTTTGCAATTCTGTAAAGCAGTTCTGTTTCCCTAGAGGTGCATTTGTTCGTTTCCCATTTTCTTCCGGGCATGCCTTTACCCTCTTCTTTGCATAAATCCTAGTCAGGCTTCACAGCTCAGCCCCATTGCCCCAGAGAGCCCGTCCTTGCACCCCCAGCTGCTTTCTTCATTCAGTAAATATTTAGTAAGCAGCTACTATGTACCAGGCACTGGTGGAGGCCCTTGGACTTCATCAGTCATAAAGACTCTTTCCAGCTTAATGGCTGTGTAATCTTGATTAAGTTCCTTAAGCTTTCTGAGCCTTGGTTTCTCATCTGTAAAATGGGAATGGTCAAACTTAATGCACGGGATTATTATAAGGGTTAAATACGATACTGCGTAGTGTAGTGGCTGGCACACGATTACATTTTAGAAAACGGTACCCATTGTGATTGTTGTTACCAACATGTCTGTCTTTCACGGTCAGCTGTAAAGTTCTCGTGGATGGGAATAGCACCCACGGCCTTCTGGTGCACCTTCTCTCCAGCCCTGTGGGTTCTTCCCTCAAGCAGGGCCCTTCTGGTATCACCCAAATATCTCACCGAAGTGGGGGCTCACTAAATGTTTGTTGAGGGGATAGAAAGGGTCTCAGTGTAGAGAAGACTTCCTGCTTTCTTACGCTGCTAGATTTAGCAAGCAGTGAGAAACAGCCTCGTAGGAAGGTTTTGTTTTGTTTTGTTTTGCTGCCTGATTTAAGCTGCGAGTTTTGGTGGGTGGTGTGCTAAAGAAAAACAAGACTGAATAATAATCTACTCTGCATACTCCCCCGGAAGGCCACAGAAGGAAAATGTATTGTTTTTCTCTTCGGATTTCTTTTTTCCTTTCCTTTTTCCTTTCCTTTCCTTTCCTTTCCTTTCCTTTCCTTTCCTTTCCTTTTTCCTTTCCTTTTTCCTTTCCTTTTTCCTTTCCTTTTTCCTTTCCTTTCCTTTCCTTTCCTTTCCTTTCCTTTCCTTTCCTTTTTTTTTTTTTTTACCTTCTCTGATAGATGTAGTGTTCTAGCAAGCCCTGCTGATCTCTTTTGTGTTTCTTTCCCCCAACTCCTGATTCTTTCCTCCATACTTGTCTATTGCTCACGTTGGTCTCTGGCACCTATGGGAATAGTGCTGCTGGCCTTGTGTCCACGGAAGAAACTTCCAGAAGCCGAGAGGCATTGGGCATCCGGGGTCCCAGAGCTCTGGCCTGCTGGTCCCACACACAACATTCCACAGAGGGCTACCACCGCTTGTGTCAGAACCGCATCTCGGGTTCGCTGACCACCAAGCTCCCTCCATTTTGTCTTCTCAGCCGGGCCTTTTCCTCGGCCCTTCTGCAAAGGTGAAAGGCAAGTTCACAGGATGCGGGGCCTTCGTTCTTCCCCGACATCTGGTTTGATTCTGGGCAGCTAAATAGTGGCTCTGCCATGAACAACAAAAGCTAATTCACTGTGGTTTTTAAACACCAAGTGCAAATATTTTTCCTTTTCAGCTTGGGGTCACTGGAAGGGAAAAAACAGGGCTGAGAAGGAGATTAACCTTTTAAAAACTATTATGACTTCCCATAGAAAATAAAACAATGGCATCATTTCCTTCCATTCGTGAGAGTCTTTTTGGGAGTGATTGTTGTTTGAGGCGAGACTGGGGATCCGAAGAAGATTTTTAAATACTGTTTTCGCTTGGTTTTCTACTCAAAAGCCCACCATGATTGCTTTTGAGAGCCCACCCAAATCCCAGTAAAGCCCAGGGCCACCCTCTTTGCTTTCTCTCTGCTCTTTGTCCCTGGCTGACTTTGCCTCCACCTTCTCTCCAGCCCTGTGGGTTCTTCCCTCAAGCAGGGCCCTGCTGCCCCGTGAAGTGGGGGGAGCACAGGCAGGGGTGCCCCAATTAGCTGTACCGGAGGCAGTGGCCAAGCCATCCGCCGATGCCACCGACCGGTGCTCGGAAGGCTCAAAATTCTGTCTGGGACACTTGTCCAAGGTGCCAGCCAGACTTTGTGTTGATTTGGGCTGTCTTAACGCATCCCAGAACCTCAGCGCCATTCAACTGCTCTTCAGGAATGAAGTCACCCGTCCTGGCTCCTGCTCCACATGACTGAGGAGCGGAAGCATCAAACTTAGGGAGCCGATGCCATGGGCAGAGGCCTGGCGACCCTCTGAGACGAAAGCCAGGCCGTCTGCCTCGCTTAGTTATTTCGAGTGTTCTCTCTGGGCTGGAAAACAAAGCTCTTCTCTGACTCGCCCTTAGTTTTGCTTCTTTCCTTCTCTCTACCCTTCCAGCTTTTGCACGTGGGCTCAGTTGCTGGGTTCAGGCGGGACGATGACATTAAAGCTATCGGAGCAAAGCTGTGGACATCCCTGAGTCCTCCCTTTCTGAGGACTCCAGAACCGGTCTGAGCAGGCTCCAGAACGGTTGGTGTCTGTGAAGGGGCTCAAGCGTTCTCGCCATGTACTTGACCCTTGACATCGGCATCACGAGAACCTAACATACTGATACAGGTGGTGTGTGTGTTGGGGGTGGGAGGGGATCAGAAATTGACTTGCAACCTGAAAAGAGCAAACTCCGGTTGTATCCTGCCCCCCATCCTTTCAGGGTGTGCAAATATTTGCAGGCCTGCTCACCGACCTAAAATCTCACAGCCAGGTGAACCAGCCCCAGCCTGGTGGTGAGGGGAACGGCGGGGCGGCGGGGGGAGCCGTGTGGTGATGGCATGGGCTGTACCCCTTCTTACTCCCGGACAGCTGGCACGCGGGCTGGGGGGCCGCGGCTCCCTGGGTGGCGGTATTCGTCCAGCTTCCTGTCTCTGGCAACGTGCAAGTGGTTTCCATAGCCACGTGGCCCTTGGCAGAGCTCATCAAAGGGACAGGACCTGAGATTCTGCATTTCTCAAGGTTAGCTTAGCTCTCAGGTGACACGGATGCTGCTGACCCCTGGCCGGCTGCACTTGGAGCGGCGAGGCCCTGGAACAGTCCCGCCGCATTCTGAGCGCGCACAGGGCTGGGAGAGAAAGTGCTAAGCCCCTCCTCTGGAGACAGGGTGTGTCTGAGGCCGCCCCAGAGTCCCGATTTGCCATTCAAGTGAACCCGGGGGGATTAGCAGCTGGCCCAGCACTTGGGTGAGACCATCTCCCCCTCCGGGGGGAGTCCCGGAGGCAGCGCAGATGTCGTGTGAAAATCTGCCACCCTCCTCGCCGAAGGTCGCCCTCTCTCGCCCTCCCGCCCCCCTGCTCTGCCTGCCGACTTCAGCAGATCAGCTTTCAGCTATCTGGGAGTCCGGGAGGGCTCTGGGTAGAAGAAAAGGCCCGTCCTGACGGAGCGGAGCGGGAAGCCAGCATGCCTCTGGCCTGCTGCGTGCCCCAGGATGCAGGTACCCGGGGCTCGCAGCGGTTCGGGACAAAGGGGAGGGAGCCGGGACGAGCCAGGCCCGCCGGAGAGGGGCCGGCGCCGCGGGGCCGCCGCTTCCTGCTCTGCGGGAAGGAGGAGCGTGTTTGGGGCCGAGCGGGAACCCTCTCACCGGAGCAGAGGTGAGGAAGGGCGGCCGTGCCTGACCCTCAGGGCCGGCCGTCGCGTTTGGGGCCAGAGACGCCTAAACTCGGGGACGCCGGCTGGTCCGTCCGGCTGGCCGGCCGAGTGTGCAACTTTGTGCGCCTTCCGAGGTGTCCGGTGGCTTAAGACAGAGGACGAGCGTTTCTGTCTCCTCGGCTTGCACGTCTTCCAGAGGGCTCGGAGGGCGGCCCAGGAGGGGGCCCGGGCAGTGTTCTCCTGGAGCCTGGGGTGGCCGGGAAGAGGCCTGCCTGTCCCGCTCTCCACCCGCCCCTCCCGTCTTGTTGGAACTCCTCGGTGTCCTGCCCTCATCCAGAGAGTCCCAGGGAGACTTCAGTATCTCCTGTGGCCCCGAGCGAACGGCCTTGAACTTCGAGTGCTCAGGCCCCACCTCTTCGATTTCTAGCTTCTGTTCCATCGGAAATGGCCTTAGACCAGTCGAGAGCCTGTCTTGACTTCTTCAGTCCTCTCCCCCCTCCTTCACGATACACCTTTATCGCGTGAGGTCAGCCACACAGTCGACCCCCGTTTGAAAAGTACTGAACTGTTCACATACTGCGCCCGGGCCGCCCTCCCGTGTGAGCTCAGGCTCCTGGACATTAGGGACAATGCCTCTCCTACATTTCTTGTATAAGCTCCACCCCCTCTCCCCTGTCGTGGTGAGCACGCGGTGGCCGTGGCCGCCGGCCGGTAGGCACACTGTTGAGGCGCCCGCTCTCCTCGCCCCGGCTGACCCAGCTTATTGCACACCTGCCTCCATCTCGTCTCCGGACACTGGTGTGCACACTGTGGGCGCGCAAGCACGGGCCTCGCCACCACCAGTAGGCTCGTCTGCGGCCCTGCCCAGCTAGAGCCTTGTTCCGCCCTGCCTTCTGGGAACGCTCCCTCCGAGTTGCTTCTCCAGGCGTGGTGATGAGGAGGCACTGGTTTGTGCCTACTTGGTGACCTGAGATCCCCTAGGAGAGGAAGGCTACGTGCCCGTGGACCAGGCGGCTTCCGGCAGGTGCCACCGAACCTCTGTCCGTTTCTTCAGGGCATCGTGGTATCCGAATTTGGGGCTGGAGAAGTTGTTCAAATCCAAATCCCTGTCCGTGATATCACTGTACTAACGATGAATACCATCATTCGATGTGCAGGCCATACCTCAGACCCACTAAGTCAGAATCTCTGGGGATAGCCCCGGACACCGGGGTGCTGTTTTCAAAGCACCCCAGGCAGACTCCAGCGTGCCGCCAGGGTTGGTACGAGGTAAGAACTCCACTCCCACTTGAACCCCCAGTTTCCCTCCGGAACCCGAGTGAGACAGTTAAGGACCTAAGTTCACACATTTGCGTAAGGATCAGCGGATTCTGGGGAAAGTGTCCAACAGCCAAGTACGATTCGTCAGGCCTGAAGGACTGAGTGATGGGAGGGAATACCAAAGGAATGAAGCCCCTCCAGGTGCCGGCCAGAAGTTTCCAGTCTAAGCGTAAGGGGAAAGATGGCGAGAAGGCCTTTGGTACAGTTGGACCCAGTTTACTTGGGTTGGAGATCTAAGGCATGAGGGTGGCTGGCAGGCCAAGGAGGGGTAAGGAAGGTGACGGAGGGCGCAACCTTCTCGGAGCTCTGGCACTTTATAAGTTCAGCTGTCTCCTGGCATTAGTGTCAGCAAGGTCATGGTGCCCTCCCTGTCTCTGGATAGCTAGTTAGTTCACAAGTAGGGAGACCAGGCCCTTCATTAGAGATGTCTCCAAGCAGGACTTGGCAGATACCGCATTCAGCACAATAAAAGCGGGGGTGGGGGGGTGATGACTGCTTTTTGCCTCAACACAAATTTTATCACACCAGGTTTCATTATAGAAATGGTATAATTTTGAGTGTGTGTTTATTACGTAACCAAAGTGGTTACTCTGATTCTCACCATCCTTCAAACCGGAGTCTCGAAGGGCGTTTTATTTATAGATTTAAAGCCATGGAACAATGGTTTCATACGATTGCCTTATAAGCATAGGAATAATTCAGGGGAAAATAAAACTTTGCTTTCTTTCCTCCTCAGCCCCTGCCGAGTCTTCCCAACTTGGAGGCAGGCACAGCCATGCACCAAAAATGTTAGATCTTGTAGCTGATAGACTCAAAAGGGCTAGTGTCGGGTGGTCTTCGGGAACAGTGGAGAATGGGGCTTGAGCTTCAGGCTCCCGTAGCAGTCAGCGTGCGGCGTCCCGGGGGGCTTGGGCCGGCATGAGAGTCGCTTACGGTGATGGGGCAAGCTCTCAGGGCCCAGACCCTTATGCCAACCCACGGTCAGGGGCCCGGGTACCCAGCAGCTCCTGTCGTTGTGTATGCCCAGATCTCTGGGCATCCATATTTCCCAGGAGCAAAGCTTGCACATCAGTGTGAGCATCAGCTCATGTCTAAGTTTATTCCTGAGAACCTCACGTTCAGAGGGAACAAGGTATGGGCTGCCACCATCTCATGGCAAAATCGGTTTTGTCCATTTGGGGGTGGTTATTATTTTTAATCACTTGGTCAGATTTTGTGTTCACCTGCTTGAGATTTTAAACTTTATTTCTTCAATGCAATGCTTAGTTTAAAAGATAGGTCTGAAAACAGAGAGCTATAAATTTACCTCAGGAATACAGCTTTGGTAATTTCCATTGCTTTTACTATGTGGGCTTATGGTTCAGAGTTTCATTCTCTAGATAGTTAGGTTTTGGGGAGGCAGCATGGTATGGGGCGAATGGGCTCTGGTGTCTGCTGGATCTGGGTTCGAATCCTTGCTCTGCCATTTATCAGTCGTGTGGCTGCAACTTCTTTTGTCTTCTTTCAATAAGGATGAAATGAAAGAATGCAGGCAAGAGACTTGGCATAGCACACTTAGTAGCTGCTCAGTCCATAGTGGCTACGGACAACAATCATATTTATAATAGCATGCTCTGGGCACAGGCAAAATTTCGTGGCCGGGAAGCTGTTCTCTGTTTGCATGTCTTAGGCAGAGGGCCGGGACAGTGGGTGTCCTTCCTGGATCAGCCCACTCATCCTGACGTCCTCCAGAGGCGCTGGCAGATGGGGCACGAAAACACCAACCGTGTACCTCGGGGAGGGCACGCGGCCACGTGTGACACTGGGTTGAGCGTGCTGAGACCAGCCAGAAAAAGAACTCAGCACGGCACAGAAATTGACCACTAAAAAAATTCCTCCAGAGTTTCCTAGGCGTTGTCTCATGTGGAGTGTTCCTAGTAGGACATCGGGGCTGTTCTGTCCCAGACCTGGCCTCCTTCCCAGCTACCCAACTGTGGTGCTTCCCACCGTGTAGGGCCTAGCAGGAGGCAGCATTTGGGGAGCTAAGCTTCCTGAAGCAGCATCTCTGCAAACACGACTAAGACACGGTTCTGCCCTTGGGGACTTCCGTCCAAAGTCGGGAGGACACTGATCTGCGAGCCCCAGAAAGGCTGGGCATAGTACTTCGGGGCCCATCCACATGACAGAGGGACCCCCCCCCGTCCCTCCTGGGGTGGTGTGGCAAGCCAAGTGAGCTTGATGGAGGAGAAGACTTCAGACAGACTCTGTCAGGGTAAATAAGATGTATCAAGTTTAGGGTAGATTTTTGTTTGTGGGTTTTTTGGTTTTGTCTCACTTTGCATTTTAGAACATGATAGAATGAGCTCACTCTGCTGATCTTCAAAACTTAAAAAAAAAAAAAAAAGGACCTGGTCTCTAAAACCAAGGGAAACATTTTTTATACAGCCAATATTTTGCATAAAAATTAAAGATGATTTTCGTCGGGTTGTTTCTCGCCTTATCTAAGTCTAGCGGGTAGGGAGGGAGAGGAGATAGTGAGATTGGGAAGGGCCTCATGAAGCTACAAGCGACTGTCGTCTGCTGTCCGCACTCTCTTTATCCTGCACAACCCCTCTGTATGCGAACTTAGGTGGAGATTCCTTGTCTGTGTTCCCGGTAGTCTTCTAGTCTCCTCTGAGGTCCACCTGTGCTTTTGAATACTCTGTCGGGTAGCATGGCTCCCTTCGTCCTGGGTGCCTCTTTCTGAGTCAGCGGGAATACTGAGAAACTCCACTCTCCTGAGGGGCGCTGGCCTCGAGTGTGGCTATGACTCCTTGACCTCGAGCGTGGTGAAGACCAGTGGCTCCCAGAATGGCAGAAAGGAGATGCAGAAGGGAATTAATCTCAGCTGTATCCTCTCGCCAGTGAGACACAGACCCGGCTCTTCAGCCTCCCGAGGCCAAAAGTCAAACTCCACCAGGAGAGAGATGGCAAGTGTTTCCTCAGCTTTGAAGAACAGAGGCCTCTCAGGAATGTTATCTTTGCCCCTTTCTTGCCCCCACCCTACAATGGAGCAAAGAGGAAGTTTTGATTTATTCTTCAAAATAGACGAGTAAATCATGTTTCTCTCGCTGCCTGGTCTTTGTGTTATGTTTGCCATGGATGGCATCTGGCCATTAATAACTAGGTTCCCTCTTCCACCTAAGTTTTTATCCCTGGAAACCTTCACCAGCAAGTTAGAGCTGGATGATTAATTTTGAAGCGAGGATGTGCTTGAGAACGGGCCGGGGGCACACATCAACAGCCACCGAGCCCCTGGCTTAAAGGAGCGATAAATGAGTCATCCCAACTGATGCGGGCCTGCAGCTTCTGCTCTGAAAGCCGGGGGCAATGAAGGGAGCCACGGGTTTCGAGTCCTTTCCACACTTACCTTAGAAGGCAAGCAAAATGGCCACCTGGGAGAATTAAGATAATTGTGCGTTGAGTGTTTTTCCTTGGAAAGAAGTTGATTTGTAACTTCTCTTGATTAGCCTTCCCCCCGCTTCTGCCCCTCTTTTCTTGGCATTTACTTGCTGCTTTTTAGAAATTTTTTCACACGAAAGACATCATGGGTCAGAAGAGGAGATTTTATTTTGAAGAACAATGATCACATTAACAAGGTGACAGCAGATAAGCTAAAAGTCACTCCATTTTCTGCCGGGGAAAAATGTTCCTAGCCGCCAAATAGCATTCTGCTTCTCTTTGTCTCCTCTCCTTTTACAGGAGGGTGGCAGGCCCAGCCACTGATGGACTCAGAAGAAATAACGAAGAGATAAGATACACCCTTGATTCATATAAGAAGGGAAGCTTTTGCGTTCAATGACAAAAAATGACTTCCTATTCCCCAACATTCTTGTGCGTGGAGCTCTCTATAGAGCAGTGACATTTCTCTGCCCTTGGTCCAAGAGTATCAGGTAGAAAATAACTGTGAAATCCGAAACTTGGTAAAGTACAAAAATCCAGTTCATTGCAACTGGGTAGATGTCTAGGCCAGGTAGGTACAGAATCTCCCTCCACCCTGCCATGTAGTTGAGGCAAGACTGAGGACTCTCCCTACCTTTAAGGTGTTATAGCCACATCCAGAGACCTGACCAGCACTCAGTGAAAGAGCAGTCAGATCTAATGTGTGTGACTACATTTCCATGTGTCGGAAGGAAGGAAGGAAGGGAGGGAGGGAGGCAGGGAGGGAGGGAGGGAGGGAGGGAGGAAAACAGGCTTCAAAACAACCAGAGAAAAATAGAATGGAGAATGGAGGAGGTGAAGAGAGAAAGGAAGGAAGCTTCCTGAAGGAGGTGAGATCTGAGCTAGGCCCTGATGGATTGGGAGGAAGTTGTTAGCTGGGAGAAGCATTCTGGGGTTTTCTCTCTCTCAGCTGCAGTCTGTTCTGCAAGATCTGATAGGCTCGTCGGGAAGACCGAGTGCCGTCCGGCAAAGAAAGCACATAGCGCGGGCGGGACCCAGGCCAGGGACCGAATCAGTGTTTGCTGTCGCTGTCATCCTCGTCGTCAGCGTCATCATTGGGAGGTGGTGTCAGAAGTGTGTGAGCAGAGCCTTCGGGGTCCCTCGGAGACAAATGATGCTGTCAGTCACTGCTAATAAAACCCTTTTCCCTCTGCTCTTACCCCACTTTTTCTGAGGCTGATTCTCATCTTTCATATCTCGGCACACTTTGGTTAATATCAGTTCACCTCCAGCACAGTGAAAGCAGACTCAACCAAGTATCAAAAGATGTTTTGAACCCTACCCTACTTCCCAATATAACATCTTCTACACCGACTTACGGTTTCGGTAGTGGGTGGGTATTTGAGCGAAGGTGTAAACATAAAACCCATAGCTTATGCTCCCACTTCTCTTGGGTCTTTGTTTTCAGTAACTTATTTTAGCAACTTCAAAAAATATTCACTTGGGGTATTTTTTTTTTCTTTTAATCTGTTTATCCTCCAGTGGTTCCATTTGGGTCACAAAGGAAAGATGTTTCCAGAAAGAAGCAACGAAACCTGTTTCTCGCACTTGATTAACATAAAGTGCGGCAGTTAAGATAGAAGGCTGAGTACTTTTGCACCGTAAATGATCAGTATCATGTGTTTGAGAAGAGCTTGTCCCTTGACAGTTGGGACCAAGGGGATTTTAGACCCCGCGGTCGGGGAAAACCAGGATGTTAATATTAAAAGTCCTCTAATGACCCCTTATTGTGTGCTCAGCGGGGCTGTGCCGATTGTGCTGTCTTCCTTGTCCTCAGTGTGGCCCTCTGCTGCAGGCACAGCTATTTTGCTTGTGACGTAGATGGGGAAAGTGAGGCTTAGGGTATTAATGTAACTTGCCGGGATTATAGCTCGGACGTTGCAGAGTCAGGATTTGGACCAGGTCCGTCTGACTCCAAAACCCACGCTGTTTACCACCAGGTGATACCGCCGGCAACAGTGTGAAAATGATGACCCCCGGACTGAATGTAGGTGTGGTATTCTAAGGCTGTCATACAGGTTAAATATCAAAACACATGCTGTGACCTGTGCTTACATCAACCAAAGCAGAAGCAAACTTTCTTTTGATGCGAGGGAGCGAACACCCATCAGCCGAGATGGCCCTCACCAAACTATGCCTGTGAGCTCAGAAGAGGTGTCAGACGAGGGACAGGACCAATAGTGTCGGATGTCTTGAGAAAATGGAGAGGGGGGAGGTGAGGCCTTTTACTTTCTCTTTCAGTTGCCAGTAATGACTCTCGAACTTTCTGCCAATGAACTTGACTGCCCCGTCGCTGCTATGTTCATTACTCAGCATTGTTTATCAATGGTATGTTGTTCAAATATTCATTTCCCAGGGGAGGGTTGTGGCGGGGATTTTAGTTTATCTCATTCGAAGTTTCGGAGCAAAGTAACAAGTAGCAGATACGATTACGGCTCGTCTTGGAGTTACAAAGCCTCATTTATTTTTCAGCGTCTCCCTGCTATGCTCGGCCGTCTTCATACCTCCATCTGCTTTCCCAGATGTCCCAAGGCCACTTGTTCTGGCCGGCCACCAAGCTGCCCTGGGCCACCAGAACCCCTGTTGGCTAGGATGCAGAGGTCCTGGACTCCCCATCCTTTCTTGCGCTTTGAGATGATAGCGCACGTGCCCTTGAAGCCGGGTCCACCGGCCGGCGCGCCAGCCACGCCGGATCGCGTGCATCTTCCCATCGCACCTGCTCTCTCCCCCGCTTCCAGGCCTGTGTGAGCTTCAGGACCTTTGTGACGGTGCTTTTGGCCTCTCTAGAATGCTTTCATGACCTCTCTCACCTGGCCAACTCCTCATCATTTCGGAAGCCGTGGCTTCGGCGTCACCTTCCTTGGGAAGCCCTTCCTGAAATTACCCAGGGTGATTCACACTTCTCCCTGTCCATGGCCCTTATGCTGTGCATGCGTGTATTTTAGTGGTGCTTCCAAGGGCAGAGAATGAACGAGTACCCCTGAGGGGATCTGAGCCAAAGGGTGGAGAAGGAGGGAGGACATGGGCACGGCCAGGTATGGCCCACACCAACCTTCTGTAGATCTTAAGATTTCTTTATAACCGTATGCATCGTCCTAAACATTCCTATAAAATTAGCACTATTCCCTAATTATTCAATATAAAATAATCTCCCCCCCAACAATTACTGAGTAAAACTAGTGGTTCAGGAAGCTCCCCCCACATCTATCCTGTGGCTCCCTGAGCCCCCAGACACAACACAGTGTACCTCGGGAGGATGTGTGATTCCCTCTGAAAAACACGTACATAGTATAGTATCTTTTTAGTCAGCCATTCTGTGGGCTTCTTCAAAGTAGGGACTAGGCCTGTCATCTCTGGCATAGTATTGCCTGGAGTATTTGAGGTACTCGAGAAGTATTGTTTTCTTGGAATGAGTGACTCTTTCTACTGATACTGGTCATGGTAAACAATCAGTGTCATTAATCCTCAAAGAGGCACACGCTCCAGCTGTAGACCCCAAGGTCTCTATCATCTGACTACTCTTTCTCTAGTTAGTCTTACATTTTATCGGGCACCAGCATTTAAGATTAATTTTTATTCTGTTTATTTTTTTACTTTTTGCATGTTTGTTTTTGAGAGAGAGAGACAGCGCATGAGCGGGAGGGGCAGAGAGAGAGGGAGACACAGAGTCCAAAGCAGGCTCCGGGCTCTGAGCTGTCAGCCCAGAGCCGGACGCGGGCTTGAACCCACGACTGTGAGATCATGACTTGAGTCAAAGCCGGATGCTTAACTGACTGAGCCACCCAGGCACCCCAAGATTAATTTTGAAAACCATCTTCTTGAGTTCTGTTAACATTTATTTGCTATCATAACACCTGTATTGTTTTCCACTCCCTTTCACTGCACATGCGTGTCTCCCCAGCAATACTGGGGAGGAAATAAGCCTTGATGGGCCACCCTGGAACTCTAAATGCCATTTGTAACTTCTTTTCCATGGGAAAATGTGTCCTGAGTTAAAAAGAAAAGCTTACAAATGTACTCTGGGCCAGTCTAAAGCCAGAGACGGACTGTAATCAGGCATCAAATCCCACATCCTACAGCTTCACTATTAGGGCTTGCTGTCCATGGCCAGAGGGAGCAGGGAAGGAAGTCGAAAGCCAGAGACGCAGAGTGGCATCCCAGAATCATTGGAGCGGGCTGAGATGGCCTCAGATTAGTCCCTCCCTTACATCTCTCAGGGTTCTACCAGTATCGTCATCATTGGACCCCCCTGGATGTGTAGTAACCTTCCCAAGAGGCCAGAAAAATTCATTCTTACAAATCTTAGTGACATTTGCATCTCTATGATCCTAAAACTGTTCCCTCTCTGAGACTAATGAATACCTGAACCATCTAGTTGTCTCTCCTTTAAAAAAATCAATTTAAAAAATGTTATTCAGAAATACTTATGAGGGGAACCCTGTTACACTGCTGGTGGGGATGCAAACGGGTGTAGTCACTCTGGAAAACAGTATGGAGGTTCCTCAAAAACTTAAAAATAGAATTACCCTACGATCCGGCAGTCGCACTACTAGGTATTTATCCAAAGGGCACAAAAATTCTGATTCGAAGGGATACATGCACCCCCATGTCTATGGCAGCGTTATCGACAATAGCCAAATTATGGAAAGAGCCCACATGTCCGTTGACCGATGAGTGGATAGGGAAGAGGTGGGGTATACACAATGGAATATTACTCGGCCATAAAAAAGAATGAAATCTTGCCATTTGCGGTGATGGGTGGAGCTCAAGAGTATTATGCTAAGCGAAATAAGTCAGTCAGAGAAAGACAAACACCATCTGATTTCACTCGTGGAATTTAAGAAACAAAACAGATGAACATGGGAAAGAAAGAGAGGCAAACTGAGAAACAGACTCTTAACTATAGAGAACAACCTGATGGAGGTGGGTGGGGTGGGGGGAGGGAATGGGTTCAACAGTGACCGGGATTAAGGAAGGAGCTTGTTGGGATGAGTACCGGGTGTTGTATGTAAATGATGAATCGCTGAATTCTACCCTGAGACTAATATTGCCCTGTATGTTAACTAGCTGGAATTTAAATAAATAGGGGGGGGAAATAAATATTTATGAGTAAAGGAGCTCCTAGGTGCAAGGCAGCTTTCTAACACGTGATCTGTTTATTATGAAATTGTTCTTTGGAAACCTCCCACTGCTTCCCCTTCTTCCTTTTAGAAGTGAATTGCTGTAAAGCAAAATCCTTCAAGAACAGGCCAAACGCTGCCTCACTTCTCGTCCTTGTCACACCCCAGGTGGTAAAACGTGGGTAGAGGGCTCCTGACCAGCAAGGCTGCATTCTCTACCTGGCTTCTGAAGTGTAGCTCCAAGGACACCATAGGGACCATGGACTCTCCCCACTGGGTCATTTTTCTTTCTGTTGTTCGATTTGACCCCATCCTTAAATGACCTCATCCTTAAGCCTTCCCCACCAATAGGGCATGTAATACTGTTTTTATGTCTGCCCCGATCTGGAAGTTTCCATTCGGATTCCACCTAGAAGGCAACTAATGGAAGGCCCAGCTTAAAGCCTGAATCTGCTGTCCTGGCCACATTCTCAGACTGGGAAAAGTTGTTGGAAAGCCAGTTCAGAGCCTGAACCGTGAGAAACTACAAACACTTATAGAGAGGTTCGGTCCCCCCCCCCCATAAAGTTTTTCAGTAAAACATCCCCTTTTCTGGAACATAGTAAGGATGTGTTTAAACCACAGATGTAGCACAACTGTTTAGGGTACAGACCAATGTGTTTTCTCAGGACTACAAAGAAGGTTCCTTTCTCTCTCCTTCTCCTTTATATGTTCCTTATAAAACCTTGCCAGAGTCCACTAAAAGGGACCCCCCCTTTCATTACATACACTTTTCCCAAGAAGTAAGATGAACTAAATTAATTCATTCACTCAGCACTGTAAATACCAAATGAAAAAAACCCATAGATGTATAGATGTGAATACTGCCTCTGTAATTATTTTTGTGTTTGTATAACTAGAGGGCACCGAGAGAAAGAAAAAAGAAATTATTCAAAGTTCAAAGGTTCCCAGATTTCCTAAGAAAATAAGAAACAACACGCGAAGATAGCGAACAATGAACTAATCGTTACTCACCAGCATTTTCTTCAAAAGAAACAGCTTTTGTTGAAAGCGGTGAGAATTCCAAATGCTGAACCTTTTTTTCCTATCAAATAAAGTTGGTAACTAATGTAGCGATTAGGAAGACTGCAAGAGTTGAAATGGCAACGTACAGCCAAAGTTGAGAACCATTATTTCTTCCTTTCTCCGTCCGATTCGGCCCTAATTTGGTTTGTAATTATTCCTTTCTTCCTAGTGCTGATTTCCATCCATCTGTAAGTTTCCCAAGCGTGTGGGAAGGGGAGGGTGGACATCTCTTGCCCCTCCCCTGACCCGTGGCTCTGGACACCCTGTCTTCTTAAGGAGCACGAGCACCGTGGTTGAATATGACAAAACCGACGCCTCGTGCTAACACTCTGTGGTTTTCTGGGTCTGTGGCGTTGCTCCTCCGTTTCCTGGAGGGCTTCCGGGGTCACGCGTCGGCATTTGTAGACTTTCAGCACATCATCTCTCCCTCACTTCCTTCCATCCGCCGACGGTCTCCGGAGGGTGGTTCTGGGCCACTCACCTTGGTGATTCTTTTCCCCAAACCGTGTGACTCACTGTCAGCCTGAGAAGCCCAGGGTTGGAGGAGGGAAGGTGGGCTTCTGGGACAGAAGGCTGTGTGTTTTTATTTTATTTCACTTCAGTTTATGGAATTTGTGTTCAAACCAGTAGTTCTCAGCCAGCAGTGTTTGTTTTCACATGTGACTAGAAATTGATTTTAAATAACTTCCTTAGGTAACCTTTTGCGTATGGCCAGTCACCCCCATGGTTAGTAGCTGGAAAATCAATGGGAGGTTCTTCTGCTCTGGGCTGGCCCCGTCGAACTCTGCGGGGCTTGCTTTTCGTCTGTAGTCATTCATCTGGGGCCGGATGACCCAGGCTGGCCTCCTTCACGCGTCTGGTAGTTAGCAGGCCGCGGGCCAGAATAAGGGGAGCCACTGGGCCACACGTGCGTCGTCGTCCAACGCACTAGCCTATGCTCCGGGGAGAGTGGCAGTAAGCATGGGTAGGCACCAAGGTTGGCAAAGGTAGAAGCTGCAAGGCTTCTTGAGGCTCGGGCTCAGAACACATTCAGTGTCACTTCTAGCGCATTCTGCGGGCCGAATCTCGTCTTAAGGCCTGCTCAGATTCAAGGCAGAGAATCTGATGGAATGAACTAACAGGCACTGTAGCTGGTTTTGAAATCTACCATAATAACCAAACATCCTTATTTGCAAATTCTGTAAATATACAAATGAAAACAGATCTGGAGTTCTTCCACTAATAAGGTGACTCTCACTTCCATTCACATAGACTTCATACCTGGGGAAGAAGCGGGGGCGGTCATTGGCCCGGGCCATGACAGTGAATGATCCGTGTAAATACCGTCTATCAATCTGTCGCATGGGTCATGGCAGAAAAAGGTTGCAGACAGCTGTCCGCGAGGCAAGGTGGTGAGGCAGAGAGAACGTGAACCTTAGATTCAGGCGGACCTGAGTTCAGACTCCCATCTCCCCAGAGTATTAACCGGATGGCCTTGGGCAAGTGGCTTAACCCCTCTAAGCATCAATTTCCTCAAGCATAAAACGGGAACACTACCTAAGGCATACGGCTGTTGCAGTAAATAGCCATTTCATGTTAGTTTCCTTCCGTCTCCTTAATTTTTTGAAATTCACAGGTAGTGACCATAGTCACTCTCTTCTACACAGAATCAAAGCTGCCCAGTCCCTTTTCCTGCCAGATACTGGCTTTTTGTTTCCACATATTGCAGATCTTTGAAAGATGACTTTGACATAGTAGTTTTCAACCTGGGATCTTGGCAGTCTTTGCAAAAACATAAGCTTACATAAGTTAACAACTCCAAGACAATTCTCTGTTTCGGTGCTACAAATTATTTCACGTTTTTGAGTTGTGCATGGCTGGTTTTTCTTTCTGGTCTGGTGGAATTCTGGAAACCCACCATCGGAAAAGCAGGCTTTGAAATAATAGAAGTTGGGCAACAACGTACGGGAACGATGTTCTCTCAGAAAGGATGCATTTACACTGGATGAGGTTTTCAAACACATCTAAGAGCTCTAAGTCGTGAAGTTGGTCTTTGGGGGCTGGAGGAGGCCAGGTTGGGCAAAACCTCTGCTTCTCCTCTGATGCATTCCGTAGGGCTCCATTTTGGCTAAATCATCATAATTCCCACCAAGACAGCACAGAATGATAATGGTTTTATTTATTATTTTATATGCATTGCCAGTATATGCAAAGCTTTATAGCTCGCCATAAATCGAGAGGGATTATCGCAGCTGTTACTTATTTTAACAGGTCACAATACAGTAGTTTATGCCAGATGGTTTGGAGAATTTTGAGAGAGAAATTTTATACAGGCAGCCATATAGATACAAGCTTGGATAGCCGTACCCTGAAATTAATTTACATTTGTTATGATATAAAATATATATGAATAAACACATAGCTCCTTATGAACGAGTGAGCCATTTTATAGCACTGATTTCTTCTGGAAGTCGTGGGGTCTCTTGTGAGCAGTGGCGGGGAGACGGTCAAGAGTAACGTGCCGCCAAAGAGAGACGGGAGTCGAGGCTCAGCCACGTCCATCGCCACAAAGGGGATTCCAGCTGGCTTCGGGGAAGTGAACTTTGGAGGCAAAACTGGGTTTCCATCATTGGAACCAAAGAGAATAAATAAAGCAGGGAATCCGCCCCACATAAACATAAGGAGAGCGTGGTGGGGAGTAGAGCTCGCATTGGGATCCCCAAGGTCACGAACAAGGTCATTCTGGGGCAAAAAGTTTACCCAGCCTGGGCAGATCACAGAATGTATTATCACCCTTGCAGGTGCTAAAGTTTCTGTGTGGAGCGGTCAGTTTGGAATGGTCACAGAAATGGGAAGGAGAACTAAAAGCACTGATGATCAGAAACCGTTTCAGAAGGTATTTTGGGTTCCAGGTTTCACAGAACAATAGGCTTCCAGAATGCCAGACCTAGAGAAAGCCTTATAGATCATCTCCACCCTCCTTGTCTCATAGATGAAGAAACAGACCAAGTGGTCACCTTGGTTCTTTCAGTAAAAAAGTAAAGTCAGACTGTCGAGGTCTTTGGACACCGTCGGCTTCCTCCAGTCTCCATGTCACCGGTCTGCCCCACCGACTCCCCCGCTGTGTGCCACCTTGCGCTGGGAGAGGACCGCATCCCCACCATCGGAATAATCCAAGGACCAGGTGGAAAGCCCAGCTCGGTTTTCTTGGCAAATCGCCCCAAGACATAACGTTAATTCCCCCTCTGGAACAGGAATAGAATTACTTAGTTTTTTCAAGTCCGTTCTTCTAGCTCCTCTAGGCGAGGGGCCAACTACTATCTGTTGGTGTCTGCAAAACAAGGAAGCAGAAGAGGGGAGTTTAAAACAGATTTGGGCCCTATAACGGGTATAATCTCCATGCAGAAAAATCAGGAAGTGGCAGTGTTTTGAAAGCTGAATAGCCCATGAATGTCAAGGGACAGAACTAGAAGCTTTATTGTGGACTCCCCCAAGATGACTAGTGGAAAAACTGAAAATCTGTAGGCTTGGTAATACTGAAATGCCCCGCCGATTCCAGAGACGCTCGGCTTCCAGTAGCTTCGGCCGTCTGGAACACGGCTCTAAGCCTGAAGGTAAGTGAGGGGGGAGCTCCCCAAGGCTGCAAGATAGTTGCCAGGAAGCCCATGCAGTCGATTCAGAACCTGGCCTGGGTTCTTGCTCAAACCATTAGTAACTCTTGTTTGACGAACAGATGTTACCGAGCCGTGGTGTCTGTTTTCTTCAGCTCGCTGTGGATTCAAACCATGGGGAAGGAGCTAGAAGGAGGGTGAGAAGGGAATGCCAGTGGAGAGCTGAATCTCAAGGAAAGAGCTTGGAAATCTGAAAAGGAGGCTTTGAAATGTGTTACCATAGAGACCAATAATAAGCCTTCTTAATAAAGACCCCAAGTAATCACCAAAGCATTAAATCGTGTTTCGTATCATCTGATTAAAGAGATAGGGAGGCGAATCGTTCAAGGTAGGCCAAATTCTGGCAGTAAAATCCTCGCCGCTTTCGGAGGCTTTTTCCTCACGTACGCTGAAGTCTCGTGCAGGTCAGCCTTCGGTCATTTGGGTGGCGGGGCTCCTTCCGTCTCGGGGTTCCAGCACCCCCGTAGAGCATCTGTGTCTAGCCAGCGGGGGAGAGAAGGGAGCGTCCGGAGGAACGGGTGGGGGTTTGTGTGGGCCGGGCCTGGAGGCAGGGTGGCTGCGGGAGAAAGGCGGAGACGGTCTTATGAACTGACGAGCCACTTTCTTCCAGGGAGAGTATAGACTAAGCTTTCAAATAACAAGGGGCTGGCGGTTGCACAAACTGTAGCCACACGCAAACTCACCCACGTAGACCTCTGTGTTTCCTGGCAATACCAGGAAAGGGGAATATTTGTGTCCTGAGCCACAATACAGAGCATGGGCTGGCAGACTGCGGCCCGTGGGCCCAATCTCACCCACTGCCTGTTACCGCGGATGAAGTTTTAGTGGAACACGGCCACGTCCGTTCATCGTGAGCTGCACACAACAGCAGCGTGAACTGGCTGCGACAGACGCGGCGTGGCCCGCCAAGACTACGGTCTTTACTCTCTGGCCCGTCACAGCACGAGTTTCTGATCCCCGCTCTAGGTCCCCGCTGGCCTAAGGGAGGACCCGTGTGCGACTGTTTCTTCCTGGGACCCAGCATCCTTGGCTTCCAGTCAAAACAAGCGGGATACCCACGCGGATGGGGACGTAACCTCTGCCCTCAGAATGCCAGCTCCGACAGGGCCCAGACTCCGCCCCGTCCCTGCCAGCACGTGGCACGGTCCATGGCATCTGAGAGATGTTCGATAAATGCTTCTGTTTGGCCCCTCAGCCACAGGAAGAATCAGGTACCCTGACCACCACACGGGGGACAGGGAGCCCGGGAAAACGACAGTATGAGCGTGCGTGTGGAGACTTCCAGCAGTTGGGAAGGAACGGCCTTCGTTGGGCTTTTACCATGTGCCAGGTGCCACCTATTATTCTGTTTACTCGCCCTGACAGCCCTGTAAGTGAGGTGTTACAGTTTGCATTTTACAAAGGAGGAGACCAAGGTTCAGAGAAGTCGAGTTATTTTCCCAAGGCCACACCGCTAAGAGCTGGAGGAGCTAGGATTCAAACACAGGTCTTCCTGGGATAAAAGCCCAGGTATTTCCGTCTACATCATGGGAATTGCTAAAACTTTATTCAAATGCAGCCCAGCGACATCGTTTCTTTTCATCGTCGCTGTTAACAACAACCTCACTCTCGTAAAGATCAATGCGGAGGGGCGGACATGGCCATTTTCATGGCTTCACGGAGTCCAGCCAAGGCTCCCCCTGGATAGAGCAGGCCTGAAAGCCTAGGGCAACACAGTTCAACCCTTGGGATGTGTGATTAGTGACTTGGCCACCGGCTCCCTGTGATCTTGCCAGGGATCGCTGTAGAAGGTGGCCACTTTGCTCACCGAAACATAAATTCTCACGTCAAAGCCTGAGTAGTTGGAGTCACTTGAGGCGGGCAGCTCCCGGTGTCCCTGGTGGAGTGGGTCTGGGTGTGCGTTAACACACAGATCTCCAGGCCTTGCCGCGAGCCTCTCCCCGGTGCTGGTGTCACGAGCCCCCAGGTGCTGCTGGTGCCACTGATCCTTTGGTGACCGAACCCAAGGGAAAGACCCCCCCGTTTCTTTTCAGAAGCTCTGACTGGCATCCCGCCCACCCCACGCTTTCCGCTCTCTCAGTCCTTGTGGAAGTCTGAGAGGCCCAGGTCTGCCCTTGGCGGGCAAAACTGCTCCCGTGGACCTCTCGCCGGACATCTGGCACTCTGGATCATGCTGCCTTCTTGAAACCGTTTTGTCCCTTGGCTTGTGAGATAGGGCCCTCCCTCCCTGCCTCCCGGTCTCCCGCTTCTCTCGCTTCTCTGACTCCTCTCATTCTGATGGCCTCTTTTCCTTTGCCCACCGACTCTGTCAACTTCGGGGTTCATGGCTGTCTTCTCAGCCTCACTGGGGGAGTAGTGGCCACGCCACTTCTTCCCTCCCCATCCTTCCTGTCCTAGCCACACACTGTCTCCCGGGGAGGCTCCAGCCACATTCCCCATCCTTCCCGGAGGCTGGCAGCCGTCCGAGGAGGTTGGTATGAGTGGGGTCAGAAGACAGCGGCCAACCTAGACTAACTCGGGTTGGATGCGATATTTCATGTGACCACGATCATAATTCATAGTAATGCCAATTAGGAAGTGCCCTACCCGTGCACCTGCAAACCCCGTGATTTCTTATGACCTTGGCAAGTCAAGTGTTTCACCACAATTTGTCAATGATGGAGGAGTCGCAGGCCCCACGGACCAGGTACTGCCCACACATGTAAATGAGCCTGGGGCATAAACCTCCCTATTTGAAGACGGACGACCTGGTCAGAAAATAGTCATGTTTTCCTGACATGGGTTTCCAAGGCATCAAGACAAATGACCTACAGCTGTGCCCCGCAAGCCATCTTGGGATGATTTCGTTCCCTGGTCTTTCCCCCGTGTCATATGTTGGGGTATATCCCGTAAGTGTTGCAGTGGCCCGAAACGGCTTTTGGTCTTTCACATGCCGTTGTCGTATATACAACCTGGCAGCCTCAGGCAGGGGCACGCACTGCTGTGGTTTTTAGCCCTGGTTCGACACCATAGCTAGCTTAGTAAATCACCCTTCCCTGGAGATCAGTTCATGGCTCTGAAGGCATTGTCTCTGCAGTGTTTTTAAGCCTGAGCAGGGTGAGTTGTATCTAGCATGCAAGGTCTCAGGGACGGGGGATGAAGAGGGGGAAGGGACGCAATGTTACAATTTGCGGGCTGCTCTAGTCCTGTTACACACGGGGCGCGGGCTCCGCGCCAGTCTCTGTCTTCCCTCTTGCCCCGGGGCTGGAGGAGTTGGCGCGGGCGTCTCGTCGTCGTCTCTGATTCTAACGCTGTTGGTCAGAGACTGGGGACAGGGGAGGTGAGAAGGGAGCCACGGGGGTGCGGTGCTGAGCAGCCGCGGCCGGTCCAGCCTGTTGGTGATGTGCCGAGCCCGCCGCCACTCCGGGCATGGGTAACACGCGGCCCCAGCGGCCGCACCACCGGAGGAGGAGACGCACAGGTACCCGAAATCCGGACCCAGGATCCTCCGCAACCCCCGGCTTGTCTACGCTCACAGGGCCGGCTCTGTGGCCCGCTCCCGCGCACCGCCGAGTTTGGGGCTGGGGGCCGAGTCCTGCGGCTCACTGCGGCTGGCGGCAGGGGACGGATTATTTTTAGCAGGTTCCACTTTAGCCCAGTGGAACCGGGAGATGTTCGCGGAGCCGGGTGGTTGTCTGCAGAGCGTTGGTGCAACCGTGCCTGCTGCCCGGGAGGTTTGGCTGCCGCAGTCCCCTCCATTCACTGGGCTGTAAATCGAAGCTGTCTACGCGGGCGAGGCGCTCGATCTCAGCGTGGCCCTGGGGCTACGTCCCGCCCAGGTCTCCCGGCACCTGATTTCCCAGTGGTCAATTAGGTGTCTCAGCCTGCAGCATTGAAGCAGTGGAGGGGCCAATGCCCCGGCTTTGATGGAGCGCGCCGTGCGCAGAGACCTCCCCAGTCGACTTCCTCATCAGAAGGCAGCATCCATTCATAATTCTCTCTCTGCCTGTGGACCGAGTTAGGCTGGAGCTGGGCATGGACTCCCGCGATCTCCCTTTTTGCATCTGAAGGAGAAACTAAGATAAAAGGCAAAAGGAAGAAGGAATGCGGTCCTAACGCAACAAGGCGCTGGAAAGCCCCCGAGAGGCCTCTCCTTTGCGGGGAGAGGGAGAAGAGGCAGATCGTGAGCCCAGCGCCCCAGCCAGCTGCTGCTTCGCTGCGGAGCCGGCACGCATGCCTACCTCACCTGACGGCCGCATTCCCGGGGAGCCGGCACGGGGCCCGGCGGCGCGCCCAGGGCGCACGGGCGGTAGGATTTCTGCACCGGGAGAACGATGCGCGGGCGGGCTTCCCAGGGCCGAGCCCGAGCCTGAGCGGGCGCCCGCGGAGGCTAGCCTTGGCGCGGTGCCCCACCGCAACCCCCCGGGATGCTCCGCGACTCGCAGCCCAGGCCACTCCGGTGTGTGTGAGATGGGACTAGCCTGGGGGGAAGGGGTATGGGCAGGTGACATCATTTTAAACTAATGTTTCACACCTCTGGGTGGTGGGTGAACTTGGGGGACGGAGGAAGCCAGAGCCGCAGCCCCGCCGCGCGCGCCAGCCTAGGAGGAAATCTACCCACCCCACCCCCCCCCCCCCGCCCCTAGCCAAGGTTTGAGAGTCCGCTCCCCTCGGCAGAGCAGAGTGAGGGTGAGCAGGCGGTCAAGGTGGACCGCGCTAAGCTCTGAGGGGCGAGGGGGAACTGCTCTGTCTTCCTGGGGTCTTTTATTTTAAGCATATTGCAGCTGCAGCTTTGAAGTTTGCCGCCTCCTCCTCACCCCTCATCCCGGGTTCTGGGGCGGGGCGGCACTTTTCCACGCGGCTACCCAGGCCCAAAGCAGCTGAACGGAGGCGGCTGCGGGGGGCTGCGGGGGCTGGGGGTGGGTTTCCTCCCGGGGGCACGGGGACTCGAGGGCTCTGTGAAAGGGAGCGCGCCCTGAGGCTCAGCCTTGCGGGAGCTCCGACGGCTGGGGAGAAGTCGGGGATCCAGCTAGGTGTTCCATCCTGTTTTCCTGCCCTGCCACTTGGTGGTGGGCGACATTTTGCCTGTGCAGGGGTTTCACTGTCATGGAGCTGGCTGTGATGCCGTGAGGCAAACGGACGGTTAGGATGAGCTGGAAGAGAGAGGCGAGAGAGCTGGAGCTCTTCCTTTTGTGGCGGCGTTAACCCTTTTGAGCCTGCTCCTTTGGTACACCTGTCCACCTGGGTCACCATCTGTGGGCGTGAGTGGGGTGGCCTCGCGGAGGCGCCCTGCCAGAGTTGGTGGTCCAGAGCTGGTCTTGCCCAGGCCAGGAATGTGTGGGCAGTAAAAGAGCAGAGCCCCAACTGGTGTCCCCTTAGGGGAAGGTTAAGCGGCGCCGGCCATGCTGGTGCACGGTGTCGTAGCCATAGTGTGGTTTGCGCTTGAGTTTGGGAGCTCTTGTTTCACGAGGTTTTTATTTTGCGGTTTTGTGCCTCCCGGTCACCAGTTTGCTTTTCACAACTGCTTGTGAGCAGGGCAAAGATAACAGCATCTAAAAATAGCCTCGCGGCTGGAGATGCAGCCTACCTTGACCCTGCTCTTACAGGAATGGGGTCTCCCTTCCCAGCTGCGTGAGGGTGAGCCAGACCTGGGACCCCCACCCCCCCGCAGCGGGAGAGCAGGCCCACACGCCCTTCAGAACTGTTCAGCGTCCAGCCTGAGGGCAGGGCAGGGATGTTGTGGTGCTGGTCTCTGTGAGAAGGGCAACGTCTCGTCCATTCCCGGGTGAGGCCCAGAGCCACTGAGCTGCAAGATTGGGGGATGGGAGCCCAGACAGGGACCCCTTCTCCGCCCCCGGCCACGGGCATCTGCAACTTTGCATTCCGTAGGAGTTCCACCTAGCCATGTATATGGGGCTTGCTCCTCTGTGCTTCAAGGGCCAGCAGGCCACGCCCCAGCAAAGGAGTCTGGCCCAGAATACAGAGGGACCAAATGGTCCAGGGTGGCACTTGAATCACATGCCAACTTCCTCAGTGCACATAGTAGCCAGGATACCACTCTTTCCTTCCCAGATGGAAAGCCCTGGACAGTTGAGTGATGAACCTCTTCCTGGTAACTGAAGGGTACCCATCTGTCTAAAGGGCGCCACCCCCACTGATGGAGAAGGTACCACATGGAATGGAGACGGGAAGGGAGTGGGGCCTTTTGAAAGGTCGCAGTGGATGGCGGGAACCCGGGTCTACTCCTGTGGATCATGGATGCTGAGAGCCTGCTAGGCCTCTCCCATTATTTATTTTCAAAACCCACGCTCATCTTTTCTTTGGAAGCAAAGGTGGCAAAGTCCAGCTTGAAGAAAAAAGGTCTCCTCTGTTCTTGATTGATTGAATTATGGTATTTTATTTTTGCAAAAATGCATCGGTAATTGCTGAAAATGTAAATGCCTAATTTTCTACAGTGAAAGAAACAAACTAAAGAATATGGGAATTTAGGAAGGAAGGTATGAATCCCCACTGTTAGTTCTCTATTCAAGAGAGAACCTACCAGGTCATTTTCTCCTCCCTTTCAAAGTGAATTTTGATTTTAACGTTTTACCTTTATTTTCTGTACATCATGAATATAATCACTGGTCAAATATTAAGATAGACAACTTGATCCAGGGGAGGGAAGAGACCAGGAAACAGAAAACACCTCTGAGAAATCCGTTGTTCCTCTCGTCATCTAGTAGAGACTTGAAAATAGTTGCTACTTTATCCTTGAAATGGTCCCACCATCGTTTTGTTCTCTACAGACGATGCAAAATTACCGCTGATTCAATGTTGCCAAAGGGCCCAGTACAACAGTGGCTAACTCCCTGGCCCACTTAGAAGAGTAGATGGGAAGACCAAGTGTTGGAATTCAGATTTTACAAAAATGTCATCAGTTTTGCTCTGCCTGTACCAAATAAGATGTCAGTGACCCTTTGCTCTTAAAAAAAGGTGTGGGGGGGTGCTTTCCCTCGAAGTTCAGAACCTGAATTGGTATTAATTAGAGACACTGGGCATGTTGGTCAGCGAAGGCCAAATATTGTAACAAATAAGCCCCAAATCTCAGGAGCTTAACACAAGGCAATTTATTTCTTGTCGCATAAAGTCTAATCGACTTTTGGCTTGTGATGACAAGGAACCCCATCTTCTGCCTTCTTGTGGCTCTAGGATCCCATAGGGCCTTGGAGTCCTTCCTGGGTTGCTCTGCACCCAGCCACCAGAAGGGGACCGAGAGAGCACAGAGGACTGCCTGAAGGAGCACACCTTATCTCCACCCACATTCCAGGGGCCAGAACTTAATCACATGGCCGCATCTACCTGACAGGGAGGCTGGGGAACGTAGTCTGTGCCATGGCCATAAGCCATCCGGTACGCAAGACACCCTCTCTTAGCTCTGCTCTGGGACTTGGGTTTGGCTCTGGACAAGTCGTGTAGCTACATACAGATCTCCATCTTTACGATGGTGGTAAGTCCACCTGCCCTTTCCTGCCTCACGGGGATTTGGGAAGGTATAGAGATACACCTCCGAGGAGGGACCTTCTGATCTCGCCTTTTTAGGCAGGGTCATTGTGTCATTATCCGCATGTTATAAATCACTTGCCCAATGTGACATAGCTAGTTTATGGCAGGGCTCGAATCACAACCAAGTTATATAGGATACAGCTTCAGAAAGCTGATGTATAGTCTCTAGATGGCCTTTTGTTGTGTACAATCTCTAGAAGTAGCTATTCATATTATTTAAAATCCACGTGAGACTTTTTCCCAGTTGTTAAGTATCAAACCCCTTATAGTCAGGTTTAGAATAGCCAGGGTACTGGTCTATGCCTTGTGCATATATTAACTCATTTAATCTTCACAGTCACCTTGGGAGCTAGGGACTATTATCCTCACTTTATCGATGAGGATGCTAAGGCACAGAGATTAAGTAATTTGCTTATGGTTTTATGGATAACAAGTGACAGATCTGGGATTTGATCCCAGGCAGTTTGGCTCCGGAATCTAGCCCTGGATTATTTTACTACACGGCCGCTCTGATCTGGTGGACTCCATGTCTAGCCCTGTCTGGTGTGTCCAATCAACGTAGACCCTGATACTCAGGCTTTAATATTCTGAGTTTCCTCTCTCGGTGAGTGACCTTGAAGGTCCATGACAGGGAGTCATTTATAAATCTGCTGAGGCATGAATTTGAGCCCCACGCGTATGAAATGGATACACAGGATTGTGCTACTTCGAGGAAGCCCAGTCCCCAACCTCCAGCTCTGACAGCCCCGTGAAACTTTTTTTTTTTCCTTAAAATATTTTTGGGCTACTCATTACGGGGTAGGCAGCACCTGCTGTGAAGTAATAACAAGATGGTTTCCTGGCAAAAAGCAGCCATCACATGAGGGAAGGACTCTCGAGTGCGAGGTTAAAAGGGACCTTGGTGATTTGGTGGGGGTGGGGCAAGGTGAACATGGTCACTTGGCTTGAGGTAATTGCTGGTTGGGGTTGTTTCATTTACTGTCGCATAAGAAACTACCCCCAAGGCTTACTGGCTTAGGAAACAACAGCCAACCCGCCGGTTCAGGATTCTGTAGTCTGGGATGAGCTCACTGGGCAGTTCCCGTGATTCTTGCTGGTGGTCAGGTGCATTGTCACCGGGGTGCCAGGCTCAACTGGGGTGCTGGCCGGCTGCTTCCTCTTTCTGTGTTGACTTGGGACTTCTCCCCCTCCAAGCGGACTCTCTACACAGTCTCTCCAGCAGGGTCACTGGACTTCTTAGCTAGCGGTTTAGGGTCCCCAAGAGTGCAAAGGCAGAAGCTTCCGGGCCTCCTCCAGGCCGGGCCTGTGACTTGTGTTGCCAACAGAATGAGGCCAAGTCACAGGCTCCACCCAGATAGATGCCAGGACGGAGAAAGGAGCCGTGGGCATGAAGGCCAGGTGGTGTGGAGACAGGCTCCCACACTGAAGTCGGAAGCCGCTGTATTTACAAACGCGAGGATTCCCGTAGGTTTCAGGAGAAGTTGACTCTACAGTAAAATGTAGGTTAAATAAAATCCATTCCTTTCACTCCAGTGGAGAAGGACTATCATATATGCTTGGTCCTTTCTCCGTCCCCCAACTGACAAACCATTTATGCCCATAAAGCCCTGAGGCTGTGGGTGTGACTGCCCAAAAGGAAAGGGGCTGGAAGCGCCTGGCTTCCCTTGCCTCTCCCATATTTGCTCCCAACGGTCTCACTATTTAAAAAGGTATCGGTATCCACCCTGAGACATAAACGAAGAATGCTTTCTGAAAAGTCAGTAGCGTAACAATTGGATCGGAAGACAAGGCTATTTCTGATCTCATCTACTCTTTCCCGGCGGGTCACCCATCGCCTGGTGACAGCATGCACGGCGGGAGCCCCTGACCCCCTCAGGAGGTAGAGCTGCAGCCCTGCAGACACGGGCTCATGCGCTCGGTCCTCCAGGGCCCCACTTCACGGCGCCTTGCCCAGGCCCTTCAGTCACCGCAGTCCGCTGCCCCCAGACCCCCTTCCTCCTCAGGACTCAAACACTCACCAGTCAGAGCTGGGCACCGGTGGCTAACAGCTCACAGCAGTTCCCTCTTCCGGAACTGTCCTCGGCTAAAGAGAGCCACCTTGCCCAGGGTCACGTGCCTCCCCAGGTCAGCACCACTCCGATAACCGGTCACCTTGCCTCAATTCACGACAGTTCTGTGGGGCCAAGGTGGCTCCGGCGCTTTGCCCTGGGACTGGCCGAGCCTCGCCTGTACCTGTGTCACAGCCCACCTTCTCTCACATCTCCCTGTGCCCAGTCCCACTTGGCGTTGATAGCAAATGCCTTCGTTCTGAGCTTTGCACCCAGCAACGTCTATGTCACAGTCTACTTCCAGGGAACCTGACCCGACTGAGATAGGGGGCTTGTAGACCGGGTTACCTACTACTACGGGTTGGGCCACTGGGGATACACACAGAAAGAAGCAGGACACACAGCATAGGTCTTCCCCAAAGTCTTCTAGCTGGGAAGAGAGGACAAATACTTAACCAACGATACGAAGAAATGAGCAAACATAATGTAACAGTCGTAAGTAGGTCTGATGACTCAATGCTCTCTCCCCTCCTCACTCTACCCCTCACAAAGTTTTTCTCCCCCAAAGTTTTTTTTTTTTTTTTTTTTTTTTAAGGAGGGTGATTCATGACATTGATTATATGGTTAACAATTGCACCAAAGCTCTCTCCCACCTGATTATTTCTTCCTCTGGGCATGGCACTGGCAATCAAAATTTATCTTTCAAATTAAGGCTCTAATTATATTTTGATAAAGATCTAGCAATTCAATGAGAATGAAATTTTGAGGGTTGCCAGGAAACGGATGACTCTGGGTTATAGAGAAGGGTGTGCACGCAGAATACTAATAGGTAGTTCAGCACTCTTATCTAGACCTTTCCAATAGCAGCCGATAATGCAGGCCCATCAAGTACTGTTTCTCTGCTATTATTCTAGGAGGATAAAAGCGATGAAAGATATAAGCAGGGTTTTATGAATGAAAAGGTGATTCATCAGATGTCTTTTGGTCTCTCTCGCTAGAGTTAAGAAACAGAGTAATAATTTTGTGGTATTACCACAAAATACAGGGGACAAAAGCTTTCTCTTATTTCCTTGCCTCCTCTTTTATTGTAAATAAAAGCATGATGTCTTAGATATCGGGTTATTGTTTTGTGTTGGGAGACGGGGACCTGCGTTTGAAATGGTGTTGACTCCCAGGAAAATGGAAACAGGGGAAATGTGTATCATGTTATATTCTGATTTTTCTTTACCTTTCCTTTCCCTTTCATACTGCCTGATTATTACTGATTCATTCATTCAACAAATATTGAATCCTAAGTATCGTGGGGGTCCTGCTGAGGGATCTCAGAAAGTTTAAGATGGACAACCACGTATGAAAATAATAAATAACAATACAATACAGTGGCACCCTGCGTGGTGTTTTGGGGACAGGTGGGGGGGTAATTTCTTTTACTGAAATGGAACTGAAGTACAGTTAAGCTGTATACAGGTCTTAAGGGTTGAGTTTAACAAGCTCTGACACATACATGTCTGTAACCGCCTCCTGAAATAATCCATAGTACATTTCTGTCACCCCCCCCCCAAATTTTTAGTGCCCCTTTCTAATCTTCCCCCCGCTTTGGCAACTATTATCCTGATTTCACATAGATTAGATTTGCCTGTTCAAGAGCTTCAGATAAATTGAATCATACAGTAGGATTTTTAAAAAATGTCTAGCTTCTTTCACTCAGCAAAATATTCTTAAAATTCACCCATGTTGTTGAATGTATCCGTAGTTCATTCCTTTTTATTGCTGAGCAGTAATCCATTGTAGAAATGTACCACAGTTTGTTTATCCATTTAGTTGGGCTGTTTCCGGTTTGGGGCTATTCTGAATAAAGCTGCTGAGAATATTTTTGCACACATCTTTTTGTGGATTTAAGTTTTCATTTCTCCTGGGTAAATACCTAGGAATGAAATTGCTTAGTCATACGGTACGTGTATGTTTAGTTTTATAAGAAGCTGCCAGAGATTACTCCAAAATGATTGTACCATTTTATACTCCTACCAGCAACTTACCAGAGTTCTAGCTGCTCTGTATCCTCTCCAACACTTAGGACATTAGCAGTCAATTCCAGTGGATTTCGTGAAATGGTATCTCGCTGTGGTTTTAGTTTGAATTTCTCTGATGACGAAGAATATTGAATACCTTTTTATGTGCTTATTGGACAGAATCTTCTCTTCTCAAATGTCTAGTTAATCCTTTTTCTCATTTTTAATTGGGTTCTTTGTCTTCTTATTATTGATTTGTAGGAGCTCTTTATATGTTCTGAATGAAAGTTCTTTGTCAGATATATGGATTACAAATATTTATTCACAGTCTGCCATGCCAATTTATTTTCCAGTGGTGTTCTTGCGGTGTGTAGAATTTTTAAGATTTTGACAGAGTCCAATTCATCGGTATTTTCTTTTATGGCTAGTCTCTTTTGAGCCCTGTCAGAGAAATCTGCTTCTCTCAAGTTCATGAAGATTTTCTCATGCATTTTCTTCTAGAGGTTTTATAGCTGTAGCTTTTATGTTTGGTTCTATGATCCTTCTATAATTACCTCTTGTGTATGGATTCAAAATTCAGTTTTTTCCCATATGTACATTCAGTTGTTCCAGAACCATGTGTACATGTTTTTTTCTTTTTCCCCACCGAATTGACTTAACATCTTTTTTTTTTTTTTTTAAATCACTCAATTGTATGTATGTGGGTCAATTTCTGGACTCTTTGTTCTGCTCCATTGATCTATATGTCTGCTGTCTTGCCAAAGCCCCACTGTCTTAACCTCTGTAGATTTACAGTAAGTCTTGAAATCAAGTAGTATAAATCCTCCAAATTTATTCGTCTCTTTCAAGATTATTTTAGCTATTCTAGAACCTATGTGTTTCCACATGCATTTTAGATTCAGTTCATGAATTTCTTTGTTTTTAATGTTTTTATTTATTTTTGGGAGTGAGTGGGGGAGATACAGAGAGGGAGGGGACAGAGGATCTGAAGGGACTCTGCACTGACAGCAGAGAGCCAGATGCAGGGCTCAAACTCAAAAACCCTGAGATCACGACCTGAGTCGAAGTCGGACGCTCAACCACGGAGCCATCCAGGCACCCCTGTTGATGAATTTCTTCAGAAAAACAGCTGGGGTTCTGCTGAGCCATTGATTTGAATCTATTAATGAATTTGGGGAGAATGGACATCTTTAACAGTGTCCTCCGATCCCTGAATATAGCATAGCTTTTGATCTTACAGATCTTCTTTAATTTCTCATAGCAATGTCTTGCAGTTTTTAGTGTAGAGGACTTGCACATCTTTTGTTAGATTTATCCCTATAGATTTGATATTTTGGGTACTATTGTAAATAGTATTCCTTTTTATTCTCCAATTTTTCATTACTAGTATATGTAAATACAATTGATTTTATATATTGACCTTATATTCAGTGACTTTTCTAAATTCACTCTTCAGTTCTAGCAGGTTTTTTTTTTATAGGTTCTGTAGGGTTTTCAACCTACACAATTATGTTGTCTGACAATGACAATATTTACTATTTCCTTTCTTATGTTTTATACACTAGTGAGAGTAGATGTTTGATTTCTTCCCAGTCTTAGGGGAATGCATTCAGTGTTTTACCATTAAACATGAGATTAGCTATAGAGTTTTCCGAAATGACCTTCATCAGGTTTTGGTATCAAGACTTCATATAATGAGTTGGGAAGTGTTTCCTCCTTCTCTATTTTCTGAAAGAATTCATGTAAATTGGTATTATTTCTTCCTAAAATGTTTTATGGAATTCACTAGCCATCTGGGCCTTGAATTTTCTTTGTGGGAAGGATTTTGATTAAGAATTCACGTTCTTTAGGAGATACAGGACTATTTATATTTTCTATTTCTCCTGCCAGTTGTTGTAAAGAATCATGCATGTCATCTAAGTTGTTGACTATATTAATACCGTACCCTGGAGTAGGTAGAAAGACCAAAGATATCACTTGAGGTGAGACTCGAAGATCAGGGACTTAGGCAGACGAGGAGGTGAGTCCCGAGGAAATAACGGTATGAGAAAAGACATGGAGTGGGATCTCCAGTGGTGTGGGTTGTTGGACGTGGATCGTAACGGTCTGGTTGAAAGAGAAGTTTTGGGTGAAAGAGAAGTGGAAAATGATGTCAGATGGCTCAGACCCGGATCAACGCCATATTGAGAAGTTGGGACTTTTTGTAGGCAATGAAAACGCCCTGGATGATTTTTCAAACAGGGGTGTGGCCTATAGAAATAGCACTCCAGGTAGATTGATTTGGAATAATGGGCTGGTAGAAAGGGGAGGGTGGTAGTCAGTGCAGATCTTTTAGAACTGGTGCAGTATTCAGGGTGAGCCCTGCCTCCATGAAAGGAGTCTAATAAAGAACGAAGCTGGGAAGAGTAAAGTGCTTGAAGTTTTCTCAAGATAAAGGCCCCTGAATATTTTTCTCTGTGTACAACACAATGTTATGCACCTAGTACACACTTCTCTCACTGTATGATTACCTCTGTTCCCATATCCACCTCTTTACCCAGACCCCCAGCTCCTCCAGGAGAAGAACCTAAAGTTTGTTCGTGCTAAAGTACTAGTGCCTAGGGGTGCCTGGGTGGCTCAGTCGGTTGAGCGTCCAAGTTCGGCTCAGCTCGTGATCTCACAGTTTGTGAGTCTGAGCCCCACATCTGGCTGTCTGCTGTCAGCACAGAGTCTGCTTCGGATCCTCTGTCCTCCCTCCTCTTTCTCTGCCCCTCCCCCACCTGCAGGTGCATGGGCACACATATGCACACACGCACTCTCAAGAGAAGGTACTAGTGCCTAGCATGTAGTAGACGCTTCATTAATATCAAGTGAATGGAGGACATCTGAAAATGAATGAACGAACGAACGAATGAATGAATGAATGAATGAATGAAAGGGTAGAATAAAGGAAAACCGTATTCATCAGGATGGGCTGTTATGCTCTGAAACCGACAAAGCTGCGCACTTGAACACAATAAAAGTTCTAGTTCTTCATCACACAAAGTCTGATTTAAGCCCGGAACATGTAGCCTCTAAGGAACAGAAGAAAAGAGAGCAGCAAGGTTTGGGGGAGGTTGTGTAAGGACCAAGCCTGCAAATGGCGTGCGCTGCTTCTGCCCACATCCCACTGGCTAGTAGTTGCTACTCTGTCGTTTGACC